>NW_019743656.1:944914-1066539 GCF_002891405.2 Cryptotermes secundus | reverse complement strand
CCATGGGCCTGTATAACCGGTTAATGTGTAGCAGCACATACCACTAATTCCAGCCGCAAGACTTTCCATAAATACCCGGTTTCCTGCCTTATCAGTGCATGATATACGGAGTGGCCCAGACAGTAACAGGCAGATCAATACTTCACTCTCAATGGCCGTTAAGATGAGTAACAAATGAGCCCCACCATACGTCCGACAGGCATAGTTGCCTCATATTACCGCATAACTTTCAGCAATTTACATGTCTGCTTCAGCATGGAATTTATGGATACAGGAACAGAGGAGGACAGACTGGGGGGGTAAAAATCTTGGAGCAGGAATTCACAGCCCCATCCAGACAGTGTGTGAAATATGGCAAGTTTCCTGACAGCAAAAGCGACCAGTGAAGAGCGAGTCACGTCACACACTGATCTGTGTTATCTGAACGCGTTCACGTTACATGAGCGGGACCCCGCTGCGGTTATTGTTTCCGCGAGTAATCGACAATGAATCAAATTGAATCCTTTAGTTCATAGAGGTAACTATAACATATCATATAATTTAAAAAATAGAGCTCTGAACTCTGCCCACACAGTGTATTTGTGTGTTCCGTATGGCTCTCACAATAAACAGCGACTGTTTCCCTAAACAGCATTAACCGATTGGGCTCTGTAGCGGAGACGAAATGTGTTTCCTGTGAGGTACGGACTGAAGTTATATACGTATGCTTACACTACTTGGATGAACTAGGCCAGCTCGACCAAGGTTTTCCGTGGTTTTCTTCGGTACTAGAGCAAATGCTGAGTTGGTACCCAATTCCACGTTGCACTGCATGCCTCACATGCAGCCCTCCCATTGTTAACATCAAAATTTCGCCTTAATATAGCCCTCCCAACGTTAGCAAAAACAAACAAACAAAAATCCGATCATATGCTCTATCTTTACCAGAAGGGCAAGCGGGCACTGCCTGGGAACCTTCAAAATCGGAGATATAGTTTCTTCCCCCGCCCCCAATGTAGTGTCTCTCACTACGCCCACCACTTCTTCTCTCTCTCTCTCTCTCTTGGATGAACTAGAGGCTTCAGCACAGACACACATGACTAACATTATTTGCATCTTGTGGCTAGAAAGCAGGGGAAGCTGTACATGGCAACTGTAGCTGGACTGCAGACAACTCCCGATAGAGACTCAAATGGGTAACTGAGTTGACGCTTGTAAACAACAAGTTCTGGAAAGAAGTAATTGCCTACTTTCGTTTCATACTACACGGCCCGCACAGAAAACGACGCCTGCAACAATTCTGACTTGCCGCGGGGAACGTATTTCCCGAGGTGTTACCTAGCAAAGGCGAGGATATATATACCTAGACACACGCGTCCGGCAATTCTTATATATTCGTGTATTCACTGTCGCGGGAAAGTGTTGCCGAGCCATTGCCTAGCAATGAAAGGAGGAATACGCTTTACCAGGCCGTTGCCTAGCAACAGTAGGATGGATACAATAGAGAGACACAGACTGATGGGAGGGATTTCTGAAGTACGCCGTTGAGATGGAATCAGGTGCCATGACATTCATAAAGATTGGTTCAGGCATTCAAACGTTAACGGGGTGGGGGGTATTCATAGACATATACGGCATGGAGATCGCATAAGCTTACTTTCATTTTTTCTAAATAAGTGTTTTAAAAACTACAGCAAGGCCGTAACTGTCTTGTTCGAAAACCGCGGTTCTATTCAGGGAATGCGCAGAGATGTTAACCTTCGTCAGGGCATTCAGATGGCTGTGGGACCGGCCATGTTACTGGCAAACGTAGACCGGGTATAAGGTGGCCGAAGCGTTCCCAATCAGAACCAGATATTTTAAACATACTTTCATAAGGTTCCTGGATCTAAATAAGTCACAGCAATTTCGCAGAATGGCATTTTGCCTCTTTCATAATTCATCATTGCACTAATATGCATGGGTCTTTACTGATGCTATATTTAATGGCACACAAATTCAACATTCAATGTAGCGATATTAGAAAACGTAAATACCAAACTCTCACGCGATGACAGATTCTGAGTGAGAGTTTGGTATTTACGTTATTTAATATAGCTACACTGAATGTTGAATTTGTGTGCCATTAAATATAGCATCAGTAAAGACCCATGCATATTAGTGCAATGATGAATTATGAAAGAGGCCAAATGTCATTCTGCGAAATTGCTGTGACTTAAAGAGTACGTGAGCATGCACGTTAGTCAACGGTTACTATACCGGATCATCCATTTAAGAACACAAGAAACAAACGTGTTTGTCTAGCGGTAAAACGCGGGTCTGTATTCGGGAGGTTCTCGGTTCGAGTCTCGTCCGGTACACTGGTTACGCTGTGAGGAATTTCGTGATCTTCTGTGTGTCCAGCAAAATGACGTGACGTCATTATTCCTCCATCATCCTAACAGTCGAAATTATTCCAGCTACTGAGACCACAAGGGCGGGACACAACACAAAACATTGAATTTCATATGTCAGTGTCCCTCAAAACGCGGCTGATGGCGGCTGATGTCAAACAATGGAGAACATTTCATTCAGAAAAAGGACATTGAATTCAGGTAATGCTTGATATCATTCACTCTTTGCCTTTTGTCTTCTCGTCTGTCTAAAAACGTAAAAATTAGAATATTCAAAACTACAATTTTGCCTGTGTTTCTGTATGGGTCTCTGACATTTGTCTCTGACATTAAGGGAACAACATAGGCCGAAAATGTCTGACAACAGGATGCTGAGAATATTTGGGCCGAAGTGACAGGAGGTTGGAAAAACTGCATAAGGAGCTTCATAACTTATAATCTTCGCCAAATATAATTAGAATGATCAAGTTAAGGAGGATGAGATGCGCAAGGCATGTAGCACGAATGGGAGAGAAGAGGAATGCATGTAGGATATTGGTGAGAAAGCCAGCAGGAAAGAGACCACTAGGAAGACCAAGACGTACGTGGGTTGATACTATTAAAATGAATCTTAGAGATATAGGATGGGATGGACTGGATTTATCTGGCTCAGGATAGGGACCAGTGGAGGGATCTTGTGAACATGGTAATGAAACTTCAGGTTCCATACAATGCTAGGAAGTTCTAGAGTAGCTGCAGAATTTGGGGCTTCTCAAGAAGGGCTCAGCTCCATGAGTGAGTGAGGTTGCTCCCTATTGGTTAGGACAGCGCTCCTGTTTCGTCCAGTCATGGCTTCACCTCCGAATCACAGCCCATTAACTTCACGTCACTGACATTAAACCTGGCAGCTGCAATGTTTGTCGAAACTCTGAAAGACCTTCACCATTCTGTCCGGACAATTGCCAGAAGTTCAAGTAACGTCATACGCTCATGTATTATTAAGTGACATATAACAGAAAGTTTTGTTTTTTTTCGTTAAATGGATCACGCTGTAACTCTCTACGCCTGTGAACATGAGGTCTGCAAAGTAAATGAGTATATTTTTATTACGTTAGTATTCCATTTCCCCCGTATAATGGACTCCCAACTAGCAACAAGTTCTGTGTACAGACCCAGCGCACTTTTCTCCGCTCTCTTCTTTCACCGGTTCCTTCAGCCTAGCCATGATAATTATCGCATACTGGTACGTTGCCATGGCAGCGGAATAAATTTCAATGTAGAATGTTGCAATTTACGGTCGCTGGAAAGAATGTATTTTGGAAATATGACGCTGAAACTAATTTCTGGTACAAGAAACTGCCTCTTGGTTCTATGCAGTACCAAAATAAACGGTTGCTGCGTATTCTTCTTTTTGTAGAGAACGAAACAAGACACCGTTCGCGAGATGGGATCTTCTTTCTGTTCGCTCTCTATGGGATGTATCTGTCGGTCAGTCCGCGCATGCGCTTACATACTTCCGTGGGAGTTGGGAAGGAGATACTACTTTTGAATAGAAATAACTGGATGTAAAACACTTGGGCGATATATATATATATAGGTAGGTATTAAAACGTGTATGTATTCCTGAAATAAATTACGTAATTATAAATAGATATGTAGTTAATAGAAAAAATCCCATAAACATCCTCTGGAAATCTGACGTGGGCGTCCATCCATGTGCGACGGCGAAGAAGCCGAAGTTCTGGAGCTGCTGGTACAGAGAACCAGAAACTTAAACTAATTACATTCAAGACAGACGGAGCGAGGAACTGTGGACACAGTAATGACAACACTGCAGGTCTGTCATCTGATTACATCTCACTTGCCGAGTGTGACGTCCGCCATGACCGCTGATTTTGCACCTGCACCTTATTTAACGCAATGAACGCTTGGATGTTCACAATGAATTGCAAGGGATACGGAAGGAAGAGGACATGGCTTAGTTGGTCGAGGCACTATGCTACAAGCGGGACGGTCGTGGATTCGAGTCCCAATGAAGTCATTGGATTTTTTTTTTCAATTGACATTATCCTTCTAGGCGCACTATGGTCCTGGGATCGACTCAGCCTCTAACAGAAATGAGTACCAGAAATCTTCCTGGGAGTAAAGGGCGACCGGCACGTAAGACAGACAACCTCACAGACATCTGTGAGCCGAATGTCTAGAAAATGTGGGAGCATCGCCGTCTCACAACCCTATGGACCTCCACTGCCTGTTACAGGGACAGCTTTACCTATCTTTATCCCGGCATTTGCCTGGGAAGACTGAGAGGAAATCATGAGAGCCCTTAGTCAGGGCAGCCACTACTGCGGGGGATATTCAAACTGAGAATGTGGTTATTTCTTCACGATTGTATATACGAATTCAGTTCGTACCTCACAGGAAACAATTACGTCTCTGCTACAGAGTTCAACCGCTTAGTGCTGTTTACTGTGAGAAACTTACTGTCATGTGATATGGAGTGACTATAGACGGGGTGCTGGATTGGATATTGGGCCTATTTACCATTCTAAAACATGACTCGCAACTACACTTAATTACAGCGTCATCGCTGATATCCACTCTTCATAGTTGGCTGGAACACAAGAAAGTCTTCTTCCAACCCTCAGTATCTTCACCATTTGCCTGGTAACAGTTTCTGACAATAGCTATTCATCTACTTCCGGGCTCATGTCCCCTTTAAACGGCGGTTCCCTTCCAACTGAACTATTCTTAGTCAGTCAAAGTTACTTTACGAATGGCGGCTTTCCGCCAATCAGTTCGTCTTGGCGTCAGGCCCCTTGAGGCCCACGGCCAGAGATTTTTTCCAACTAAACTCTACCGGTAATAGTCCTTATGTAACATCCTCTCTGACGAGAATATGGGTTTGTCTCTTATGAATACACTTGGCCTTTCGTCAATGAACTATTTTTGCTTCAATTGTCCTCCTTTAAACCCCGTTGCACGGACCTAGAAGGGAATACCGCTTCCAGCCATACCTATATTCTTGCATGCGTATCCATTGACGCAGGAACGTGTTTATCGAGGCGTTGCCTAGAAATGGATGTTGTTTCAGAGTCGTTCGCTAGAAACGAATGTTTCTCTGGCTCCAGAGTTCTTGCTTTGAGCTAACATGCCACAATATGAAACACCCAAATAGAATCTGTGGCCAGAATTCAAAGGCTTAGTAATTTAAAGATTATTTTTATTGCTAGTGGGGTGGGACTAAGTCCCTTGTACTGCGGCCACTTCTGGCCTATTGTACCATCCCCAGATGATAGGTGAGGGTGATTGTGGAGCAATTGGTGGAATGAAGATTGGCAGGGGAAACCGAAATACTCGGAGAAAACCTGCCCCAGCGCCACTTTGTCCACCACAAATCCCACTTGACCAGACCCTGGATCGAAACCGGGCCGCCGCGGTGGGAAGCCAGCGACTAACCGCTTGAGCTATGGCGCGGCCGTTTTAAAGAAGATGGTCCATATAGTAACCACCGGACATTACACCTGGTATCAGTTTCTCTGCATCTCTTCAACAGAAATTTTCTCAATTATGTGTTTACTTGGAAGACGTTGGTTGTTGGCTTTCATAGGGAAACCATGGCTTATTTTTTTTTTAAGATCAGACAAGGTATTTCGTCTAATTCACTGAACTGAGCAAAAAGATGATATCTGCGCACTCAATGAATCAGCTCATTTCTTTGCCTTCAGCATATCTGAAATGAGACTCTCTACGCACTGCTGTTGCAATTCAGTATTTCCGTTAGCAGGAATTTAATGATAACTGTTAATTTGAATTCAGTTAATTAGAAAGCGTTTGTTACTAAGACGGAAAACAAGACACAGAGAACAAGATTCTTTAATTAAATATAAATGTACAATTCTTTCTTTCTTTAAGGCTTATAAAGAAAAAATAAAAGGAACTGTTTCAAAATAAACTTCGTACTTTAATGATGAAGCTGAAAGTTCTTTTTCTACAGTTGAGAACAAAATACGTGTAAGAGGCAAATTATGCTTCTACTGTCACTGAACACGTTCAAACACAGCAATTTAAACAGAATGTGCCTGCTGTAAGGGTTCACGTACTTGAATTCCGAAAGATATTCAGAAATAAGAAGTTTGCATATGGAAGGTTTTGTGTCCCGATCAACTGGATCAAAGTTTTACCGTCGTTTTCCTCGATTCTAGAGTAAATGCTGAGATGGTGCCAAAAATGTAACGTTGCACTGCTCGCATCATACCAATACATCTCTAATGCCATAGAGATGCATCTCGAATTCGTCGCTCTGTCACACGAAAAAAAAAAAAAAGAATTCCACTTGCCAGATCATGTGACCTGGAATTGTACAAAAATTAACCGTCCGGTTTCTCTCAGGTCTGATTCAGAATACACGAGGACGTAATGAAATTTATCCTTTACTCTTACCAATATGTACGGTAGTCACGGCTGTTAAAGCGATGTACAAATGTTGTGGTAGAGTTTCTGGGTGGGATTCGAAACGTCCTCTTTCCCAATATTTTCTAATCAAACGAGAAAAATTTAAATATTCAATGTGAGTGTTATTCCATCTTTGCAGTTTCAGTCACTATATACTGTGACGCTGGCGGAAAGCGAACATATCTCGGGAAAAGAGCGGGTACTTTTGTCTAACGGTTAACGCTTTAGAGCCCAGTGGTTACTATATGTACCACAGGCTTTAACACACTAATATTCTTCATTGTGTCAACACAGTGTATCTATGTGTTCCGTATGGTTCTCATAATAAACAGCGACTGCTTCCCTAAACAGCATTAACCAGTTGGTCCCTGTAGCGAAGACATAATGTGTTTCCTGCGACGTACGAACTGAATCCTTATATATAACAAAACTCCGCATTCTGCCCACACAGTGTATTTGTGTGCTCCATATGGTTCTCACAATAAACAGCGACTCTTTCGCTGAACAGCATTAACCGGTTTGGCTCTGTAGCGGAGACGTAATGTGTTTCCTGTGAGGTATGAACTGAATTCCTATACATCATGTAGAGTTAATCCAGTCTTTACAGGGTTAAAACTATCGAAACTATCAAACAGGAATCAAACATAATTCGCCTAGCTGCCACTTTTACGTCATTTTCAACAAGAATAAAAACCTTTTCATCAGCAATCGTACACTCAAAACAGGCCCCTCATGAGACAAAATCGCAGACTGCGGGGAGCGAGAGGTCACAGCGAGGTGACATACTGCAGAATTTAATGGCGCCGGTAGATTGGTTCTGGAACTTTATGGGAGAGCATACAAGAAGAACCCGTACAAGGGCCGTAATGATGCAATAAGCCGCACCCTCCCCCTCTACAGGAGGCGCTCACCAAACTGTGACAGGTTAGGGCATAACGGGCTTCACTTCACGGCACTGCCGGTTCCTGAGGCGAGCATCGAACAGTAGAATCACTGCCCAATTATGAATGGGAAAGGATTTGGGAGGAAGCGGTGGTGGGCTAAGACACTATCCAGGCATTTTCCTGGAGAGACCGAGGAAAACACAGAAAGGTAAGCACAGCCTATGTTCCAACTGAAGTTCAAACCGATCATCTCCCGAATATCTGTTACCACTACGTTAACCTCGCCGGCACGTGAACACATGTGCTTACAACAAGTCTGAATATAGATACATACAGGCCTTCAGAGAAACCAAACTGAACACACATAATGGATATTCAATACGCCTAATGTTATTTTAATATCTGCATTTCCGCCACAATTAGGCTAACAGTTCTTCTGATTTCTCGTCTATCTAAAAACGTAGCGAATATAATACATTAAACTATAATTTTACATGACGTTTTGCATTGATGAGAAAAAGGATCCCTTGCCATAAGGTAGGAACACAGACCGACAGTGTTTAGAGGAATGTCTGGACACAAATGCAGTAGAGACGGGCGAGACACTCGAGGCATGTAGCATTTTTCAAAGAAAATGCATACAAATTATTTATCGGGAAAACAGAAAGGAAGCGAACATTTTGGAAGAACCAGACATGGATGAGATCATAATATTAAAATGTACCTTAAAAAAGTAGCCTGGAAAAATGTGAATTAGGTGATTTTGTAGAGTTCCATAAGGGGAAGGTAATACGGTGACTAACTGTGCAGCAAACGGCTTCTAAACAAGGTCTCTGCTTCATGGAGTTAGTTAGATCTGGTTAGTGTTTCCATTCGGGAATTCCTTACTGGCATTTGTCGGGAAATATTTAGGTCTTTGTTTTTCTGAATCCCGAATCCAAATAAAAATCAGTCGAGAAATCGCGGGAATTTCGTTTTAAGGATAACTTTTAAATATTAAATATTTACATTATATTTCAATTTTTAAAAGTATTTTTATTTGATATTTATTTCGTATTAATGTTCTCCTCTTTTAATGTTTTCTATTATGAAATGTATATTATCAGGCAGACATCACTTTTACATGTTACTGAATATCGCAGCCTCGTCACAATATATTGGTTCATAATAATAATAATAGTAAACCATGCATTTATTATTATATCGTTCTTTTTCACAGGAAACATCTGAAACTTTTAGTATAACTCTATCACAGAACAATTATTCACTGTTTATTGTGGTCACTCCTTCAAAAACACGTACATAAATTGAAGAAAGTCATCTTCTGGGTTTAGGCGCCGTGTATTCGTTTTGGCCGACGTTTCGGAGGAACGCATCTACATCTACTGCTCTCTGCATTCCAAGCCATTCAACTGCTCTGAAGATGGAGGCGATACGTTCCTCCGAAACGTCGGCCAAAACGAAGAATATACGGCGCCTAAACCCAGAAGACGACTTTCTTCATAGTCATCGCCGTGAAAACCTCAAAACTTACGTACATAAATTGTATGAAAAATACGGAATAACTTGTGATTTCGGGAATTCCGATTTCTCATCCCCTAATCCCGAACATTAATATCTGCCTGAAATTTGGAAACAATAGATCTGATGCACTTAAACGCTAATAATAATAATAATATAAAGAATATACTACAGTATCAAACACAAACAGTTAAAAAAAAGTTTATACGAACGTCTTCGTAATTGTTTATGGCATAGTTTCTACGGGAACAGCGGGTAAAACAGAGAGAAACAATAGTTTTATATTTAAGAATTCAATTCGTACCTCACCGGAAACACTGCGTCTCCATAACAAAGATGAAACCGGTCAGTGCTGTTTGTGAGAACCATATTGAACACAAAATGTAGAGTTTTGAATGTTAAAGGCGTTATATACAGTTACCGTTCTACTTGAAAGGATTAAACATCATCTATGTTGACAAAATTGATTTGCATTTGAGTCGCGATAGGAAATGTAATCACACAAGAAAAATTTGATGCGTCGTGGTTCTGAGGGCCTTTATAATTTTTACTTACGTCGTTTCAACCTGAAGGCAGCAAACGCAATTACTTTCAATTTAGAAACAGTTTAAATTTTAATACCACAAAGGTGGAGGGCTGAAACAGAAGCCTATTCTTAGCCACAGCTAATTTTTACAACAGAGAACAATAGAGGCAAAAGTTAAGCTTTTTAAACATGAATATATTTATGCAAATGCAGTCTTCTATGAATTTCGCGGGCATATAAGTATGTGGAGTTTAATTTCACTTGATATATTTTTTTATTCTTAACCGAAGGAAGACAATTAGTGTAAATGTTTCATAACAAAGGATTTAGGAAAGTAATTTGGGGGCTGCCTTCACAACCCCCACTAAACCGCCCATAACTTTAACAGGAAAACAAACCCAGCTATTTCTGCTCTGATCAGCACATTTCTTTACCTAATCATCCCCCCACCCATATCTCATCTTTCCCAAGTTATCCGCCTCCTTAAATATATCCAACTCACCCCCTACTCCTTCCATGCAAAGTACATTCTAACGTCTCTTCTATCTCCTTATGAAATCATCCCCTTTGCATTTTTGTGCCGACTTAGCTCCACCCCTTATAACTTCGCAATCTTTACGCCTTACACTTAAGTCTGCACATTTCTAAATGATTAATTAGTAATACGGCACAAGCAGATTAACCTTTAGAAGCTGGAAATTCGTACAGCCCTAATTCAAATTAAAAAAATCCAGTTCCTGGAGCCTCTAACTTATACTGGAGTCGTGCGAGGTTCGAACCTCGGCAGAGACGGCGAGTATAACAGCTGTCGCGGTTTTACTCAGTCCCAGTACGGTACGGCACTAATCTAATTTTGGCCATGACCGTTTCCTTCCAAGTCCTTTCCAATAAATTATTCACTGCCATCCTGACCGATCAGGTTAACGGAGCGGTGAAGCTCTTCATTTGCAACAGGAGACGCTTGCCACAAATCTGTCCAGAAGCTGTTCGTCCTGTTCTTCAGGCCCCTCAGCAAACACTGCGATAGCAGATCAATTTAGGCCTTCCAGATCCATTCCACTTCATTATTCACTAATGACGCTGCCACTGGAACGGTGTGGGGTTCTCACGGCGGTCCCTGGGATGTGAGGCCCTGTAGATTGGCATGTGGCAGAGCAACGTACTATCCCCCAACTTCAGTGCGAAGAGACAGCCAGGAGGCAAACAGCAACAAGCAAGCAACAAGCACAGCTCGGTTTGCTTGGCTTACAACTTGACTTTGAAGATGTTACACCCAAGAGCAACTTACGTGCTTCCCAAAGCTGCGCTGACGCGAGAGCCCAGACTGTACCAACGAATCGTCAAGAGGTTTCTTGCGTTCTGAAGCCGGACGACTTCCTGCACTAGCGGGCCATAAAGCGGCTTACGCCTGAAGGCAGTATCCCCCCCCCCTTCTGCGCCGTTTTAATTGTTTGCTTTTCGTCAACAGAAGCGGTTATTCATTCCGCAAGTCGGCTTATTGCTCTCACGAGATTCGAATAAAGCCCACGGAATAAGGAAGCATCGTTCCTGACATGCAGGGGGCAGAGCTCTTAGGTTGTTGCACTGTGAAGATGTGGGCAGTGTTAAAGATGCTTCGGAGGCATATACTGTCTCCATCTTCAGGGTCGGAATAGGGAGAGACGGTGTTCATGAAAATATATATATAGGTTTTGGTCCAATGAAAAACGGTTCCCTAACCGGGCCAAAAGGAAATGGGAAAAAGGGCCGTCGAAGGCACCAAAGAAACATCGGCACATGGTGACACCAAGCAGTCACACATCACTGCTCAGAAGCAACAGTGTACATAACATTTCCATGCTCACCATCCTGAGTGGACTGAACCAGCTCCACTCCTAGCCCCGTGAATTTGTTGGACCAAGACCAATGTGAGCATGAACACGTCACACTCATTTCGAGCCAGAAAATGGAGGCAACACTGCCAACATCTATATGATGCAAAGAGAAAGCAACATCAATAATGAACTACGAACAGGCTGATCTAGAAGTAATACTGCAGACTTCTATTCCGAAGGTGTTGGGTTCGAATAGTCCTATGCAAAATTCGGGATACCGCTTCCATTAGGCTACGACTGCTTCCTTCCAAACCCTTACCAATCTATCATCCTACTATTCAAGGCCATACAGTCTCGATGCCGAACGCGTCCCTGAAAAAGTCACAAAGATAAGCTACGAGCCACCGCGTTACGGCACTATGCTACAAGTCGGAAGGTCGCGGATCCGATTCCAAATGAAGTCATTGAATTTTCAATTGACCTAACCCTTCCAGGCGCACTATGACCCTGGGGTCGACTCAGCGTCGAATAGAAATGAGTCCCAGCAATATTCCTGGGGTGAAAGGGCGGCCGGCCGGCACGTAAGGCTGACAACCTCACCGCCATCTATGAGCCGACTGTCTAGAAAATGTGGGAGCCTCGACGTCTCACAACCCTATGGGCCTCCACATTCTGTAGTCAGTGACACACAATTTCTGGACTTGTAGACCGTGGGATTATATGTCTCAACATCCCCAGCGGCTCTGTGCAAACATTAGTTCCTCTCATGAGACGTTAACTGCTCGAAATAAATTCTCTGAAACTGGAAGACAGTGTCAGCGGCTCCTGAAGGCCTCTTCAGGGTAAGTAACAAACGAAATACGAGGCAGAAATAACAGCAGAATAACGCGCAGAATAAAAGACAGGCGGGGAAATACAGTGACATAAAGACAAGTCACACACCCCACATTTCAACCTGGAAACTGTCCTAAATTTGAGACACAGACGGAGCTGTTTACAAAGTTCAGTTTAGTTTCATTTTACTACTAACAGACGACACCATTTGTTACTTTAGTACATGTTCAACATCACAATAAAAAAACAGGTATAACAAAAGAAGAGGTACGAAAAGTAATCAGAAAAGACTTCGACGGCCGTCGGTAGAGTGCACTAGTGAGGAGATTCATATTACAAAAGATGTACATCCATTATCCGGTTACAAACGAAAACACTTTTCATTAACGATCTAGTACACGCTTGAAATCTCCTTAAATTACACAGTCACAACGTAACGACACGGAAAAGCAGCATCTGGTGATTAATTCCATGTATTATCTCAAGAAACGACTAACTTCCCACCTACAAAAGCCTCGTCTAATGCTTCCGGCTGAGGAGTTGACCTTTGTAAGTTCCCTGCAAGGCAGAACTTGTATTGATCCAAAGCTTATCCTTCAAATCAGACAGCAGCGACGAGGAAACCGCGTGTTTCCTGCAAATAAATGTTAACTTCCTTGCCTGGAACTCGTAATCTTCATATAATCAGTCCATACCTATCAGAAAACATGACTGTTAATACTGCTTAAGAAAATAATCACATTCTATGGTATATTTCTCGAAATATCCTCCACCAACACTGATACACTTGTCCTATCGCTTTACCAGTGCATCCATACCGGCAGCATAGAAGTCTTTTTACCTGTTGTCTCCCCTACTTCCGTACTTCCTTTTCAACCTCTTCAACAACGAAATGTCTGCAATCCAGTTGTGAACCGCTTTACACGACAAACACTTCCCACCAGAAACAGGAATAATTTCTTTATGAATATATTTTGCACTAAGTTTTTGCACACGAGAAACGCGCAACAGAACGCTGCTCTTCGGTATTATACACCTCAAACATGGTCGCCATTTTGTCTACTGAAACCAGAGCACATACGTCTGCTACTTAGTAATGAAGCTGGACTGTGCTGCTTCCTAGTGACATACACAGAAAACCTCTTACATCCATTATATCTGTTTTACTTCTATGTGTGACCTATTCGACCGCCTCTCTGGTCTAGTGGTCAGAGTACTTGATTACAGTTCCAGAGGTCCCGGGTTGGATTCTGAGAAGTCGTGTGTCTGGAACGAGGTCTACTCAGGTTCCTCAGGATAAATGAATGGAAAAATAGCGGCTTCGGTCTATAAAACCGAAATTAACGGCCGTGGGGATTCGTTGCGCTGACCACGTGACACCCTCTTATCCGCTGAAAGTTAGCAAACTTCGCCGACAAGCGGCGGTCGCTCGGTCGGTATAGTTTGGTTGCGGACTAAAGCCAATGAGTTTGTTTTTTTTTGGGGGGGTGGACCTATTCGCAGACTACTCTACATGCTGGACTGCCGACGAATTTCAGTTTGATTCCCGGACGGACAATACCTACAGAGTCAAGACCGGTTCTAGGGTCCACGTAGCTCCCAGTAAGTATCGGGGGATCTTTCGGTGCGGGCAAACAGCCGGAACGTGAATCTGACCACCAGCCTCCCTCTAGAGCCGAGGTTAAGAATGCGGAAGGTATACGCCTTTGTGCTTTAATTAAGCACAAGCATAAGTTTACTTTTCACCTGTACGGAATTACAGCCATTAGAAGGAATGGCTACTGATTTCGGAACTACCAACGTAAGTTTCGCCAAAACGATCAGTACACGAACTGAAGAGGGAGTAACGCAACACCTGTAGTACTCGTAGTGTGTGAATCCTACCATCATGCCGAGCGGGTTAGTGCAGGGGTAACGCTCTAGACTTTATTCTGGAGGCGCTTATTTTAAGTTTCCGCCAGGACATGAGCTATCCTGACTTTGTTTCAAAATTGCCTTCCTCAGTCTATCCAAATTCCGGGAGAATACCTCCACTACGCGACGACCCATCTCTTCAAAATCGTGTACACTTCATCCTTCATCAATCATCCTATCATTCGACGCCGTACAGTCTGGCTACCGAGACAGCGTCGAAACCTCCCCACCAAAGAACTCTCATCAGTTGTCAAGTAGCAGAGACGATGTGCAAATCAAATACTTTCTGAATAAACGCTAGACACTTTACCCCCGATCTAACCTGGTAGACAAGTTTTTCCTTCCATGTTTTGACATCCCAATTCAATACTTGTCAAATATCATTTGCATATTTCGCATGGAGCTGTACACAACACAAATCGGTGTTCTCAACAAATGGCTTATGTCACTGAAAGATGTCTGTTTTGTTGAGACGTATTTATCGGCATGGAGCTGTCATCACAGTTGAGCGAACATTTTGAATGAAATCCGATTGCAGACAACATCAGAACAACAAACCAGCCCTACCATAGCATAGATGTTTGTACAGGATTGTGACGCGTGAGTCTACAAGCAAGAGAACGCAGTCTGTGCGCTTCTTTACGTCAAATACCATACATACCGCACATAAGCAGGAGGAAATGTTCTGTTTGAGTGAGAATATAAGCAACTAAGCAGAGGATTTTAAAATTAAAGGAATTCGTTTTAATTAAAGAAATAAACAATTCTGCGTGTAAATCTTTGCGAACCGAAATTAATTTAGTAACTTCATAAATTCATATACAAAAATTCAGTTCGTACCTCAGAGGAAACACATTACATCTCCGCTACAGAGCCCAACCGGTTAATTCTGTTTAGGGAAACAGTCGCTGTTTATTGTGAGAACCATAGGGAGCATATAAAAACTTTGTGGGAAAAATACATGGATTATGAATGTTAAAATAGATGGTGTACATATTTACCACTAAGGTGGAATAGGTAAAAAAAGAACACACGTCTTTGTTAAAGATGGCATCTATTCGGGCCCTAAAACTAACCACTTAACTCCACATATTTCAAATTTACGAATGCATGGGTGTATACGACCACGCCCCCATACGCCTTAATGAGGTGGTGCCTAATTAAGCAGAGAGGTAATTTCTGCAGAATATTGGATGAGATTTTCACAGCGTTGGTTATAATCAGTTCTGTCTACTGGGACATAACGCCGTGTAGTCCGTTGAAAGTCAACAGACGTTTCGTTGGAACATGTGTCCAAGAGCCGCTCTACTTGCTGCCTGCTTCATGCCAGCATGAAGCAGGCTTATTCTTCGACACTGAGGATGGAGGCAGCACGTTCCTCCGAAATGTCACCTGATTACAAAGACAGTTTGAGTCGCAACCATTGAGCTCGCCTGTCGTCTGACGCCAATGCTGGCTTTGTCTCCACTACTTGAGACAGAAACAAGCCTGGCGAGGAGCTGACGAGGATTTTCTCCACAGCCCCCACCCCACACCCTCTTCCAGAGGGAGTGAGGCATCTTGTCTCCGAATGAAAGAATTAGACATTTAGTTGTGGGGTTAGTGTGAGCCGGAGACAAGTGAAGTCTTGCTGCTCGGGACATCTGAACAAAACGCTAATCCTTCCTTCTCCGGTCTCATTTACAACAAATGAAATTCCCTCCTCTTCGTGCCGCACAATCCCCGTTCCTTTGGGACACACTTCCAGCCGCCATTTTGTGCGCTGCATACACAAGCACAATTTACATAATGTCTCATTACACACACCTGTACATCCCTCCTCACTGCAGGTGCTATCGTAGGCAGAGGGGACAGTCGACAAGGGGTGGTCCTTCGTCATGGGGCTTGGGCTGGGCAGTAGCATCTCATTATAAAATATAAAGGTAATGATGAAAAACTCTCCCTGTGCTCATTAATTAAGCGATTAAGCACTACGTAATGAAGATTTATGGTGGAGTGGAGGTTTAGGTCCACCATTCTCGACCTCGGCACTAGATGCAGGTAAGTGATTGATTAGCTTCAGGATCCGGCCGCTTTAACCCGGCGCAAAGAGTAATCTTTGATTATGAGACTGGGTGGGCGCTAGGGGCGGTTTGGAAGCTGTGGAGTAGAAAAAATCTCTTGCCCCTGCCGGCAATCGAACCCTGGTCGTACAGCCTGCAGCCCTTTGCTATACCGACTGAGCTACCCCGGATCCCTTAAAATAAATCCTTATATTAGGCAGCGTCACATTCGGGCGGGATATTTCGAAGGGCTTAAGCAAAGGAAATACCAAATCTTAAAGCAAAGCGGCGGACAGGGAGGGCGTGGGCTGGATTCATCTGGCCGCTGGCGTGACGGGTTTTTGTGAATGCCACAAATCGTGGGGAGGCTACAAGCTCCGGTCAGGTCCACGGAATCACTGGGCCACAGTTCTGCTGTGCCGGGAGCTGGGAACGCTGTGTTCAGTTTCCTCGCGGGACTCTGAATAAAATTAATGGTCTCGGAAGCCGTCACTCTGACATGATTATGTCACAATAGAAATAATTACAGGGCTCTTGTAGATGCAATGATTTCACAAGCGGGGATTGGACGAGGGGGACGATGTGTCATATTCTCCAAAAATTAATGGTAGCACTCAATTACTGTACAGTTTGAAGAGAAAAACAAAACGACAGATCGGAATTAACTCTTCAAACCAAAATGGTAACTATATGCACCATCTGCTTTAACATTCAAAATTATGCTTTCAACCTTCCGTTAGTATACGATTATATAACAAAATTGTGCAAGCAACAGGCAGAAATCAAACAAAATCATGAGCATGAACATGTTCGGAGCATAGGACAAGGAGAAGCGAGACAGAGAAAATATAAGAGGGCTTAAACTTGGCGGCGGTCAAGTGTCTAAGCTCCAGTTGTAGCGTAAGATACGTAAGATGGGCATGATCTGCTTTGCAAAGCCTGTACTGACAGAGGACTTGTATATAGTGCACAAGGAGGAATCTTCAATAGCCTGCTATATGCGCGATACGTACACTTGGCAAAAGCCAAGCATATTCATAAGAGAGAAACCAATCTTCTCGTCAGAAAGGATCTTACATAAGGACAATTACCGCAAGGGTTCAGTCGAAGAAACATTGGTCATGAGCCTCAAGGGGCTTGTCGCCAAGACGAACTGAATGGCGGTAAACCGCCAGCTGCAAAGTGACTTTGACTCTGACGTGCTTATTTGTCACGAATGCCCACGAATATGAATCTACGTGCGTATTGTCACGTGTATCAGTGACTAAACACCGGGTTCGGGATAGGACGAACGCGTTTATTTACGCTTTACACACAGAAAACACGGCCTCAGCTATTGTTGCGTGTTGGACCGTGTTTACAGAGCCGTTGCTTAGCAACGCATTGATCAAATCCGTTACAATATGTATATATGTATACATATGTTCATATATTTTCCTTCAACATGCCATATAAACTTGTTCCTTGCTCGTCTAACGCATATGCATGGAACAAACTCTGTAAATAAATTTTTTTTTTCCAAACAAAGAAACAGCACAAATAGGGACTAACGTTAGGGTTCGTGTAATTAATGCCGGACTTCTGGCAAAAAGTCAGTTTCCATCCGGAAGTTAAGATAATTGCTTGTGGCATGTAAGAGAGAGCTGATTTTGGAAATGGGATTGACCGAGCCTCCTATCCAATAAGCATCGAAGTTCTTTCACCAGCGGTTAAGCGGTCGGGGGGTAAAGCTGATCATTCACCACCATCTAGTGTCAAGGACAAGACTGTTGGAGCTACACCTCCACTTCTCTGATACGTCTTCATGACATGATAATTAATTAAGCACAGGGACAACTTTAACATTTTTTTTTTTTTTGCCTTTTACTTGTACGATTTTGCTCCATGATATTAACACTTTTAACGACCAAGTTTAAGGTAAAAGAAGGCTCATGTTGCTTCTAAATTTAAACTGTCACGAAAGGTTAGCGCTGCGATACCATCTGCCACGACAAGCGCACACGGTAGCTCTATTTATACAAACCGTGCAACACCGGGGTCGAAAATTCCAACCCGCAGCACAAGTAACAAGTAACGAGGCGATACCTCGAACAGCAGGAAAGATGGAGAAAATCATGGGGCGCGTCCTAGGAAAAGGCGCGATATGTCAAGTCTCCTGCATGGAAACTGTCCAGGATCTGAGCAGTACTAACTAGCCTGGGTGTTCAAGCCAATTCGGATTCTTAATTTTGTGAACCACTGACGACAGGTGAGGCGAAATTTCTATTATCCGATTAACTGCGAATTTCTCGATTTGGTAAATGTAACTGGGGGGTCTGTAGAGCATGAGAAGCATGCTTCCGTGTTATTCCCGAGTCTCTCCTAGATAGCAGGAACCTACCTTAAAATATGCCACGACCACTTCGCGCGACGTAACATGCCACTATCGTCCAGACAGAGCAGACTAGCAGAATGGTAAAGTTGAAGACTTGTATTTCAGGATGTAATCGGTTCGGATCTAGGACAGGACACCAGCATGATAACTGAAGTTCTATGTGGTTTTCGTCAGTCACGCCAGACAAATGCTCGGATAGTATCATGCTACTGTTAGTAGCCACACACCCGGCACCGTCCTGAATGTACAATATGAATGAAATGCAGCATTCAGGCACCAGCGAGGCCCACATATAAACGGTATTCCAGGTACAACTACTTCGTGTTCAGGGGGGCGGAAGGTCGCTCAAAACGCGTAAATCCGTCAATATCCTGACATCGGCTCCTCTCGCCATCTGTAACACGCAGTAACAATGGGATGTTGTCCATTTGTGCGGAACGGAAGTTTGCGATGTCCCTGTACTCTGCGGTGCGGAGCCGTGGCTGTGACCACAGCGGCGCCCACTTTTGGGGGGACTCGCAACTCTGATAACTGCGCACAGACACAAACTATGGGGACACTAGAACTGTGCGGCACTCCGCATTTCTAAGCTGGCTTTGCACTCCCCGATATTGAAACTACAGAGCAAGGGAAAGTGATATAAGCTCACATTGAACAAGAGAAAGAGAGAGAGTGAGAGTTAAAAGAAAAAGGGGGGAGGCCTACACTGGGGTTGCTCTGCAGCACAGCCTAACCACAGGGGAAAACTCAACCAAATCCACAGCCCAATACAACTCACACGGAGTAACGGCCTGAGTTCGGGCTGTACCGCAGTTGCGGTTGGTGGACATCTGAACATTACCGAACAATTCTGGTCAGTTTCGCAGAGTCCCACTTCCAACATCTCTAAAGCAACTTGAAGCTGTTCTTCAAGAAGAACGGCATAGAATTTCGCTAGAGACTGTTCGAAACTTGTACACGCTCAACCCAGGAAGGGTTGCGGCTCTATTGTGTACAAGGTCTTCTGAGATGTGGAGCCGTGCGGATGTTGTGTGAACCGACGTTTCGGAGGAACGAATCGACCAATCTTCAGGGTATAAGATGGAGGCGATATGTTCTTCCGAAACCACGGTTCACACAAGATCTACACGGCGCCACATCCCAAAAGACGGCATTCTTCATAGTCACCGCAGTGAAAACCTGAAATCTTACACAGTATATCTAGTATTTTCATTACTTTGTCCAACTCCTGTGCACAGTATGTCCCTGACAGGTCAGGTTCCGTCCAGGTTGGCTTGCACGTGCAAGTATGTGTTTCGACATTTATTCTAAATTAGGCAAAAACAGAACTGAGAGCTTAGAGGATGAATATGAAAATCTTTGCATTCTGCCCACACGGTGGTCACGTGCAACGCGCCTCACTTGTATTCGAGAGGTGCCAAGATCGAATCTCTTCCCGGACACACATTCTTGTTCTCGTGGTTTTTTCATCAGTCCCTCGGGACAAATCCTGGGATACTCCGTTAGTCAGGCCGGGGAGGCTTCAATCCGAATCCTTTCCAAGTTACTATTCTCTGAGGATCGTTCCATTCGACGCAATAGAATCTGAGATATCTTTAAATACAAAAAAGATAGACGAAGTTCACCCTGTGCTTAATTAATTTAGCACCACGCCATGAATACGTATGGCGAAGTGGAGGTACAGCTGCTCCATTCTTGACCTCGACACTAGAAGGTGGAATGGTCAGTTTCACGGCCTCGCCGCTTTGTCCACAGGAAAACAAACAGCCCGCCGGTACCCATTGGAAAGGAGGCTGGGTGGGCCACAGAGCAGGTCTCGACAGCGTGGACAAGGAGTAAAATGTTCTTGCCTCTGCCGGGAATTGAACCCCCGTCCGTATCTCGTCCTTACTATACATGCACATTCACTACAGCTCTGTAGAGAGCTACATAGAGAGAAGTAACTAGTGGATGGAGAACCCTGTACATAATGGGCGCCCTTCAGGGGACACTAACAGTGTAGTGACCTTTATGCACGGCGTTCGATTCCCGGCTCTCTCTACCACTCAGTGTCCCATTCACTGGAAACTGAGGGTTCATTCCCCGGGGTTAAAGCGGCCGGAGAATGAAGCGACGGCTCATATCCATCTAACGCAAGCTTATCAATGGGTGGAGCTATGCTTCCACTCCCCCATGCATGTTCATAGAGTGCAGCTAAATTTGGTATAAGGAAATTTATAGTTCAACCTCCACCAAATACATTTTGTTGCACTGACCAAATTAAGAAGAGACTGGTAGGAAATGTAGCACGGATGAGAGGAATAAGTCGGATAACCCGAAAGGAAGATGCCAGTTGGGATATACAGGCTTAGATTGGAGGATAATATTAATATGAATCCGAAAGAAATAAGGTGTCTGCGTGTCGATTTGAGTCATCTAGCTCATAATCGGGTCCAGTGGTGGGCTCTTGTGAACACGGTAATGAACCTCCGGGTTAATATAAAACGTGGCGCATAACTGGACTACCTGAGAAACTATTAGCTTCTGCATAGTAGTTACATCGATTCTTGTTTCGTGAAACAAAAACGGAAAATAAACCACCTGAAACGCCCAAATCCAGATGTTAAGTCCTCTGATGTGATACCGTGCAGTCTGGTAAAATTTACGGCACTTCCGGAGGAACTTATTGCCCCAACATTCAGGGCCGAAGATTTAGTCAAATAATCAAGCAGAATAACTTCACTTATTGGTTTATTCTTCGGCCGTGAACAATGCGGTCCGAAATGTCGGTGAACGTCCATCATAGATCCCAGAAGGCAGTTCTCTCCATGGACAACGCTGCGAGAACCTCAGAGGTCAAGCCCCGAGAAAANGATGTCAGCTTATATACTCGTACATAGCGGGTTATTTACGTGCAGGGCTCAGTAACGGCCGGAAATCAAAGTGAGAATTAATAATGATCTCTGCTGTACTGCTCATGATTGGCTGATTGAACTCGAGGCCTCTCAATATAGTTCAATAGAGTCATGTTACACTGATCTGGACCTCTGGGTTCAAACCATGTGTTACTAATGGATACGTAAACAGGGAGGGGAAGTTGGCAGGTACAGTCAGTAAAGGGGGATGCCCCTGTCACTTTTATGCGGGAGATGAAGGGCGGCTGAAATCCCTGCAAATGGCTTTATTCATCCTGCAAGTGCCACACTTTACTGTGAACTAAACATGTGTAACGCGCGTGCGCCGCTGCGTGAGGAAAGTGTTATATTCCCTTGTTGCACAAATGCTGTCGAGAGTCCCTGCGCATTTACAGGGTGTTCAGGGCTGCCCGCATATTCCTCACGCGATATACTCATGAATGTTAAAGACAAAACGTAAATCTGTTACTGTGAGTAAACGATTAAGCACAACATCATGAAGACGTATGGGGGAATAGAGGTACAGCTCCATCATTCTTCAACTCGACACCAAACAGAGGCAAGTAGTCAGCTTCACGCCCCTCTGGGTTTACCCTCAGGGAAAGGGTCTCCGATGCCCATTTCATAGGGGGCTGGGTGGGCACAAGAGCCCTGCCGGGAATCGAAACCCGGTCGCCCATCGCTATAACGACTGGCATATCTAAAAAAAGTCATTTCATGCAGTCACGAACTACAGAAAGAAAATATAATAAGCCGATTAAACAACTGTAACTTATGCGTGGTTCATTTCATGCATTTAGCGTATATTTAAAGACGCATGGTAGGTTCACTGCTGAATACTGAATCGGAGGGACGTGGAAAGCAGCAACCTTAGCATAATCTCAAGTACTATCCTAGCATTCTGCCGGAGGGTCTGAGAAGACCCACGGAAAAATTTAATCTGGACATTCGGTGCCTCGGCCAGTAATTCACTATCCTGAGCAAGATATTCCTTGGTTTTCTTCAGTCCCTCTAGGCAACTGCCTCAACTGCGACATGACCGGCTGCACAGTCTGAGCTTCTGGCATAACCCAGACGCATTGCTGGGTTCTATCCGCATTTAAATGGAATTATCGAAATCAATTTAAATGAAGTTCCTTTTACTGCGCAGCTTGGTGTAGCTCTTGCTTGCGCTCGGATTTGAATCTCGGTCGAGGCACCAGCTTTCCTGACTGAGGTATTACGTGCATTTCCTCAGTCCCTTCATGTATATACCAGGATGGTACATCGCTTGCTTCCAAATCCTTTCCGACCATCCGACAGTACGGTCTACATGTTGATACAGGTAAAGATAAACTTATCCCTGAAACAGCCCTTGAAGGCCCCACAGGGTTGTGAGACGTCGAGGCTCCAACATTTTGCAGACAGTCGGCTCACAGATGTCTGTGAGGTTGCCAGCCTTACGCGTCGGCCGCCCTTTACCCCCAGGAAGATTCCTGACACTAATTTCTGTTAGAGATTGAGTCGCTCCCAGGGCCATAGTGAGGCTAGCAGGATTAGGTTGATTGAAAAAATCCTACTCATCGGGATTCGAACCCGATACCTTTCGGCTTGTAGCATAGTTCCCCAACCAACTACGCTACCGCGTGCCGATAACATCGATAAATAATCCATAAAAGAAGCCTTGTATGTAATTTTAATTTTCGTGTGGGGTACAGTCCAGTGGCTGGGTTCCGTCCGTCAGTCCATCACAGACGGGTTCTGTAGCGTAAGATGGACAGTTTCAGTTGCACTGTTTCCCCTTTCTAGCTCCAAGCGGCTTCCCCCCGCCCCGGCAACAAATAGTACGCAAATATACTTCACGTGTAACTCAGTCGCGTGAGAACATTTGTACTTCTTAGTATCGCCCTCAGCTTCGTTATTTTGTGCCGCGGACGGGCTTCCCTGACGCTGTTTCGAAATTCTTCGAAGGAAGGTACCCAATTTATTTTGTAGCAGTTCCCCGAACAATCTGATTTTAGGCGTGACGTTGGCGGTAGGTCGCTCTCTCTGCTATGACATCCTAGTTACGGACCTGGGAAACCCAGGAAGTTCACGCAGAAGGATACAACTTGTTCTAGTAAACGGACAGACAAAATATTTTGGAAAATTTAAAAATTCCTTTCAAAAATGTTCACACACATTATTAACAACTTAAAGCACACTGGTAACTATATGTACCGCATATTTTAACATACAACTCTGCATTCTGCCCACACAGTGTATTTGTGATCCGTATGGTTCCCACAATAAACACAGACAGTTTCCCTAAAGAGCTTTGGCCAACGGGTGTTTATAATGAATGGTTAATAGGTTTTTCTGTGAGGTACGCGGTGAAATAACTAAGGTTCACCTGTTCTGAACTATGCAGTACGCCATTAAGACGAATGGGGAAGTGGAGGTGCCCTTATCGCATTATTCTGCAACAGATGACGATGAGATGTCAGCCACACTACGCTTAACCCTTGGGAAAGAGCCCCCAGTACCCATTTAATAGGAGGCTGGGTGGGCCCCAGAACCAGTCTAGGCACTGTAGAAGAGAGAGAAACCCTTTGTACGTGCCGGGAATCGAGCTCCGATTCCTCGGTTTACAGTCCTAGACCAGTAGCTATATCGAATGGCGAACTGATGCTTTAATATCAGAATAATTTGGGGTTCTAAATGGGTAAATATCTGTGCCGTGACAATTATATCTACTTTTTGAAATTTTCGAATTTTCAGAGGAAAAACTAAAAACCATTTCGAATAATGTCAAGTCCTTCATAACTGGTTCAGCGTACAAAAAATATTTTTACTTGGAGAATTATATTTCCTTAAGGGCAAAAGTACCCCCGATCCTCGGAAAACCTCCTCTCTAACATTAATCTGAAACTCACACTCCCATCTCTTTCTTGGACTTCCTGATTGAGGCTTTCTCAACAACTTCTGTATGCAATAAATATAAGGGTTTGTTTGTATGCATGAATGGGGTCGACCGAACAGTTCCATTTGAAAGAAGAAGCACAAATTAGTAGTTTTATGTGACATTT
Source organism: Cryptotermes secundus (assembly GCF_002891405.2). Lineage (NCBI taxonomy): Eukaryota > Metazoa > Arthropoda > Insecta > Blattodea > Kalotermitidae > Cryptotermes > Cryptotermes secundus. The sequence goes on along the minus strand of NW_019743656.1, from coordinate 1,041,883 downwards.
AAAAGTTTACAATTTTCTGGGACGTGACGTCATGTAGACAGGTAACGGTTTGGAAAAGTTTCGAGGGCACATACTGCCTCCAGCTTTTCGCTTGTTTCTTGCTTACTCTTCTATCCTGCAGATGGAAGCAATAGTTTCACCGAAACGTCGGTGAACTTCTACCGAACTACATGCAATCACATAACAGAATATTGGACTCTGCACAGCTACCGCTGTGATAACCTCAGATTCCAGAGAGTGTGCAATAGAAATCAAGAAAAGTGTGGCAGAGGAACATGTGGTGGAAGCACTGGGATTCAGGGGGTGGAGCGAAGGGTAATTAAGCAACTGAATAATTTATACTGAACGGGCAGTGGCGTGATCTGAGGTTCCCTTGCCGCAAGGATGCCCCAGAGGCTGAGATAACAGCTACCTGCATTTATCGGCCCTGAAAACAGACGCACAGCTCACGGTTCAGTACGGCAAGTATGCATGAACCAATTACTTTACTATACACGCGGCGACTCATTAAGCCACAAATTCTCTGCTGCTAGTGTCCGAATGTAAAGTTACGTCACGAGCTAGCGTGCCGGAATCACACATAGGCCGTCTAAATTCGGAATCTTGTGAAGACAATTTTTACTGTTTGTAATTCCATATATATTAAAAATCATTCTTCTTGTCACTGTGTTGTCATGTGTAGGGTGGTACGCGTGACGAAATTACGGGCTCCGGTTAGGATGATTGGATTTATTGGCGCTTCGGTTACAATATCTCTTAATTACAATTACTACAGCGCTATCGCTGATTTACACAATTTACAGTCCACCGTTGCACACGCACTAGGATTCTCAGTTTCCACTAGTCGTCTCCTGGCAACGGATCTCAACACAGAAACGAACATTTCAAATCACTATGAAGTCGTCTCGCAATTTCGTCCTCAATCTCTCTGGAACCTCGGAACTAAAATTCTTCTGAACTCTCTCCTCCAGCTTAAGACTGACTTGTAACTGCCCCTGAACGAATTCTGTCACTCTTACATATCCGTGGAACGGACATGGACCTACAGTAAACACATATCACATGATCGCTATCTAGCCAATCTACTGGCGCGTCTGTCGGCTCTCCAGAAAACACAACTTCCTCTATTGTTGCGCTGATCAAATCCATTACAGTATTTCACTACCTTTTTCTTGTTTGGAAGAATTTATTATCAAGGTACAGATTTTTTCTGGGTTAATCACGTCGCATACAATCTCAAAACTGAGAGAATGGATAGCTCAGTAGGTATAATGACGGGCTATGGGGTGGAAGACCGGAGTTCTTTTCCTGGGAGGGGAGGTTTTATTCTCTTCTGCACAGCTTTCAGACCGGTTCTAGGGCCAACACGGCCTGGTATCTAATCGGTACTGAGTTAAAGCGGTAGGGGCGTGAAGTTGACCACTCATTTCCCTATAGCGCCGTGGTCAAGAATGGTGGAGCTATACATCCACTTTCCATACGTCTTCATAGCATAGTGCTTAATTAATTAAGCACAGGGACAACTTTACTTTTACCTTGAATAAAACTTTGCACAGTCACCGTGATTGCAAATGTTGGCTTACAAACACAAACACATTCGTGAAAATTGTCCATTTCTTGTTCTTGATCATCACCAAATAATGGAACGTTTCGATATATTTTAGTAAAACTCTCCAACACCAAATTTCATGCAAATCCGTTCAACGGTTCTCCATATGTTACACGTCGAGCGACAGACGGCTAAACTTAGCGTCGTGGCGCCGGATAGCGATCGTTTTACGAATAGCTGAAAAGCATCGAAATAGGGTCGAATCGGGTAAACTGCTGTTGGCCTTCTTCAGCACAGTCCTTGGTTCCGATTCCGGCGGGACCCATCACAATATGTTAGTGCTTCGTGACTCTGGGAGTGTGAAACCACGTGTAACGAAACATAGATACAATTCGCTTTATTACTCCGGAACTAGTTATGGTTGCCTAGCAACCGGACCAGTGATGGAGTGAAACGGATAACAGTGTAAGGAAAAACTTTATATAATCCTGTAACACTGCCGTTCTGTAAAGATCTGACACACGAATTAGACTGCATGGCTCGCGGGCTGCAGAGAGCAGCTCGAAGTATACACGGTGTGTCCAGGATCCGTTAGGACTCTTTTTTTTTTTTAATTTTGCCCTGCAGTCCCATCTGTTGGCGAGTTGTAGCGTTAAGAGTCTTGAAGTTTCAGCTGTGTCTGTTTATAATTTCAAGCGCAAGCATCGCTGCATCATGTGTTCTGACCTTGAATGTAACAGTACTGGTCTGACGCTCGTCGGAAAATGGCGGTTGAACAGAGAGCCAATATTAAATTTTGTTTGAAGTTAGGCAAAACAGCCGGAGAAGCGTACGAAATGATGAAAAGTGTGTACGGTAGTGATTGTTTGAGTCGCTCGAACATTTTTCGATGGTATGCTGTATTTCGTGACGGCAAGGAGGACACTGAAGACGCTCCACGTGCATCAAAGCCGAGAACAAGTCGCACTGAAGAAAATGTGAAGAAAGTGACCGAAATCCTTGCATCAGACAGATGTGTTCCTGCAAGACTCATCGAGGAGCTTTTGGGAATACCAAAAAGTACTGTGCATCAAATTTTGACCAAGGGTTTGGCCAAACGGAAGGTCTGTGCGCGGTTTGTACCGCACGCGCCGTCAGGCAATGAAAGACATGCCAGAGAGGAACACTGCAAAGACATGTACGGTCAGTCCAAAGTGATACAAAATTTACAAAATCGATTGTTATTGGTGACGAGACATGATATGAGCCTCTCACAAAGCGGTAGAGTGCAGCGTGGTTGAGCCCAAAAAAGCCGAAACCAAAGAAAGTGCGCATGCAAAAGAGTCGAGTAAAGACACTGCTAACCGTTTTCTTCGATTCCAAAGGAATAATTCACAAGGAGTTTCTGCCAGAAGGTCGAACAGTGAATTCTGATTATTATCTCGGAGTCCTCAATCGTTTGTGGGCAAGAATTCTTCGAATTCGACCTGAATATCGGGAGCAGTGTTCCTTGTCGCTCCTCCACGACAATGCCCCAGCCCACAAATCGAAGATCGTCGTCGATTTTTTGGCCAGAAAATGGATCACAGTCCTTGATCATCCTCCGTATTCGCCGATTTGGCTCCGCAGTTTTAAATGCGATTCCCCAAAAGGAGTACGTTGACTGTTTTCGAAAACTTTTCAATCGATTCCAGCTATGTATTGATTCAGAAGGAGACTATTTTGAATCAAAATAGTGAAATTTTGAAAATAATACATGTCTTGTATTTTTAATGAACACAGTCCTAACAGAACCTGGACACACTGTGCATGTCCGCTGTATCGCATTCATACATACAAAAGACCTGTTTTTACTGTTATCGCAAAACTTTACAAAAGAATGTAAATGTAGAATTACATTACTGAGATGAAACTTCTTTCTAAAGCTAACGGTTGCTGATGATGTGTTAGCAATCTCTGTCATAACGAAATGAATGACGAAATTAAACTAATGTTATGAAGAAAATGTTATTGTCCAAACAACTGCTAACCTACAGGGCCCAGAAGGTTATGGATGTATTGCAGGAAAAGATGCATGGAAGGTAAAAAAGGTAAAATTACCTTGTAACAGGCCGTGGAGGCCCATAGGGTTTTGAGACGTAGAGGCTCCCACGTTTTCTCTAGACAATCGGCTCACAGTTGGTTGTGAGGTTGTCAGCCTTATGCGCCGGCCGTCCTTTACCCGTAGGAAGATTCCCGGTACTCATTTCTGTTAGAGGCTGAGTTGACCCTAGGGCCATAGTGCGGCTGGAAGAATTAGGTCAATTGAAAAATACAATGATTTCATCGGAAATCGAGCAAGCGACCTTCCGGCTTGTAGCACAGTGCCTCAACCAACTACGTTACCGCGTGCCCAGCGGTAGGCAAGGGAAATGTCAAATAAACCTGAAGCTGGAAGCAAATGAGTGCCTCGAGACAGGAAGGCACACTAAGCGGTACTCAGGAGCAGTTGCTCTGTGCTGTTACAGGAGTTCGACTACGTTCACATAACTAAGCAGCAGAATGGGCTTAGACACACGAGTCACAAAGAAACTAAGTAGCTTGTGAAACTTACGCACCCCTTGCTCTCAAGTGAAACTTTGCGTGCCCCCTTTCTGTGCAAATTTACTTCTTATCTCAAACCACGTTCTATAGTCTGTTACAAATGCAACAAGACACAGAAGCATAAAAACCTACCTGCTCCACACATAGAAAAGTTGCAAAGAAACCTTCACATCCTTACGAAATGTGCTTGACGTCTTTATGAAATGTGTCATATGCATCTCCTCCTGGGGCTCCACGAACACCACTGGGGGTACACATACCCCGCCTCAGAACGGTTACTTTAACACGTACAGTCAGTTACAGCAAAAAATAAGAAACATAAGATCGCCGTGGTTTATAGGGAGGCGCGACAACTTTTAATTAGTTCCCACCCCACCACCGTGGTGGCGGGTTCGCATACCTCCACCGTAGCCTTGGGAGTCGTAGGAGGCGACGAGATGGGAACTCAGTGCCTGGGAGTATAACTGGGCCACCCTGTTCCCGGGGGATATCCGAGACAGTCCTGCAGGATTCGGACCCGAGAATGACTGCGTTGGCGAGGACCAACAGCAGCTGTAAACGACAGACCCGTCCTCTCATCAGAGAGGGTCCCTCACATTAACAAATGCACAACTGTCTGACAGTAATAAAAATCCAGTCTTGGCCCCTAGATGGGGGCTTGACATCATGATAGACTGACAGATTGACCGTCGGTCGTAACATAAATTTGGCTTTGAATTTTTGAGTGAATGAGTGAGCAAGGTTAAGAGGGACAGTAAGGCACTGAACATTCTGAACCTCACACCAACGTAAGGTATGTTACACTAGCTCAAAAGAGCTGAGTCCTCCTTGAGACACTAACAGTCACTCAACTACTCAAGAATATCCCCAGAATTTTACTGAAACCGGAGGTTCATTACCTCACTGGCAACAGCCCGCCACTGTCCCTTATCCCGAGTCATATGAAACAATTTCATGCCTGAAATCCTATTTATTTTAGTTACTTTACAATATTACCCTCCCAGTTATGCCTAGATCTTTCTAGTGGTCTGTTTCCTTCAGGTGGTCCTACCAAGTTTTCTACATGTCCTCCCCTCCCATACGCCCTGATTATATGGAAAAACGAAAACGGACATTCGAGTGAACGGTAATGTAGAAAGCGTATGTGTTTTTAGAGTTCATTTTCTTTAAGTATTCCAGCGGTTTCCTAGCAACGGGGCCCGTTTCCTGAGGGGTGGCATTTGGTTGGTAGGAGGGAAAGTTCTGGGAAACTTGTATAGTAAAATTTAAGTTATTACATCTCAAAATGTCGATAACTTGACTTCGAGCGTTTGTAATATCTTCATAAATATAATTAATTTGTATCAGCGTAAGATGTGTTGATTTCAAGGCTGAAGGCTAACACAACGAAATGAGAGGAACCACCCATCGGCACAGGACACATGGACACACAGACGAGGTCACACCCCACAAACTGAACCTACGGACGGAAGCACAGCAGTTTCAACAGCAATTTCAGAGACACCTGAAGATGACCAATCCTGGCAGAAACACGTAACGTGTGATGTATAAGAGATTTTAAAGTTTAAAACTTTATTAAAGATTTAAAATTCAAGCTGCATGTAATTACTAAGAGGGGTTAAATTAAGAACGAAAAAATTACAAATATGTTTTATACACACGCCAAGAGAAGAAGAGTGAGCGCGGTGAGTTCCTCACTAAGGTGCGGTGAGCTACTGCATAAAGTTTGGGAGCCGCTGTGGTGATACTCCACGGGACTGTGACACTCGTCTGTTTCTCATTACAAAATTACGTCGCATACTGCCAATCGTCTTTACTTCCGAAACGTCGTATAATTTAAATACATCTAATACGATGAACAACGTCCGACACAATAATTTCATAACGAACCGCCGAAATATATGAGTGACAGGGATAGCTCAGTCACTATAGCAACGGACTACGGGATGGACGGCCAGGGTTCGATTCTCGGCAAAGGAAAGGTTTTACTTTTCTGCAAACCGTCCAGAGCGGCTCTGAGGCACACCCAGCCTCCTATACAATGGATACCGGGGCTCTTTCCCCGGGAGTTAAAGCGGCCGGGGAGTGAAACTGAGCGATCAACTCCAGCTAGTGCGGACGTCAAGAATTGTGAAGTAATACTTTCACTTCCTCACACGTCTTCATGGCGTAGTGATTAATTAATTAGGCACGGGGACAGTTTTACGTGTTACCACCGAAATATTCTATGTGTAAAGCCACAAACGCCAATTTAGTGGTGGGGGGGGTCAACCAGCGACGGGCGGAACTGTGAGCCTAACAGAGACACGCTTGGCTTTTCTAATGTATATTCGTGCCAAGTTGCAAAACCGGAAGCACCTGCTTAGCCATAGAAACTGCTGGAGAGACTAAGCATCGCCACTGGAAATCCGATAATGTGGCAGAAAGCTGGCAGGACAAGCAATACTTGATTCGTATTTAGCTACCAATCCTCTCTAAATAAACTCCCTGAAGTCTGTCCATCAACGTGCAATATAACATGCGGACTTAGGAATTGGGCTTGGCTTCGTACAGACTTAAATCACCGAATTCGTTCAAGGAGCATCCAATAGTTGAAAGTACTGAAAGAAGACTTTATGTGTTATTGTTCCAGTAACCTTTTCATGTTTTATAATTATTTGTAGTTAGGACTGGTGAGTTTTCAACAGATGGATTAATCTAATCCAGAACCCATTAATTATTATCCACGTAAGCAATACGTTTCAAGTTTCCTAAAGCGGACGTCACAGAGAACACCAAAAGAAATCGTGAAATTCACCTCACGGCTGTTAAAGCCATGAGCAAGTATTGCTGTAGAGTTTTTTGATGGGATTCGAACCCTCGTTCCCAGTCTGTTTCTGCGTGACAACACATTCGCATAAATAGAAAGCAAACCTCCCCTTCTACCGTTTCCACGAAGCACACATTTCAGATAATACCGGTATTAAAGCGGAACTAGCGAAGGATTAAATTCATAGGAAATTATTATGATATGTGGGGTAGGGGGGAACATGGCATGATTGGGGCTTGTCTGTACCGGAGCTAACCCCCTTCCCTTCCCCTCTCTTGTCCCTTGATGCCTGTAATCCAAGTTCGTTCTGTTTCGTCTGGATCGGAATCTGTCTCCATTTTGCAGCAAGTGGGCGTCACATCTCGTGCGACCCACACCACGGAGCATTTCTGTACGCACATTTTAAGCGGGGAGGGGGGGCACATGGGGTACACAAGCTAGGCATCCGTCCCCCTTTTGATTATCGGGAAAAACACCAAATAAAAAATGCATGAACTATATTGAATATCAACGGAATAAAATTTATATCCTTAGTACCGCATGGTATTGAGTAAGAATTGTCCTTAGCGGCTTAAACCGAAGCTTGTAAACAAGCTTCCTGCCTCCCCACCCCCAGAAAGAAATCCTGGGGGCGCCCATGTATGTAAGCTATGACAACAACTCACGAAGGGTTGAGTACAGAAACATCGTTTTGAGATCTACGCTCCCTTTCCACGAGCAGTTGTGACGCGTCTTGGCGATCCTTTGACTTATATGGAGCTGTTTCCACACAGCCACACGACTGATCAATGGGTCGCCAACATGCGTCACAAACGCTCGTAGAGAGAAAGAGCCTTACTCTTCTGGCATGCATCTTCAGGACAATCCAGTGTACAAACTGTAACCTCTACACTTCCGTGTAACATGGGAAGCCGAACTCCTAGGTGGAGGCCTACATCAGACAGCAGCAACGAACAGGCCGGCCCCGGGGTAACGCTCTACCTTCGTATTCGGAGTATATTCAGTTCGAATCTCGGCTGAGATGCAACTATCTTGATAAAGGATTTTCGTGGGCTTCCGCTCCCCCCCCCCTTCACTCCATCAGTCCATTAGGCCATAACCGCTTTCTTCCAAATCCTCCCCAATTCATGATTCATCAAACGTCTAGTCCAGGTGCTGACAGAGCCAGAAAACAGCCTGCAGAATCTTCAGACAAGGACAAGTAAATCTGAAGAGAATATTACATACAGTTCCATGTCGGCATTCGAAACCGATATCTCTTTGTCGCGAAGAAAGAAGAGACGCTCGCTTTGCTACAATACAATGAACGGGTCCAGTGAAGAGTCTGACACTTGTGATGCATGAAGACCTGTGCCCTCCCTCAGCCAGAGTGACAGCTTCTCAACACTGGATTCAGCTGGCTCCAGGTGATGTCCTCTTGCGTGCTGAACCGGCGGTTTCAGAACTTTACATTAAGACATCCTCCCCGCCCCTCGTCAGCTATTCAAGCATTTCACCTTGTACCTCCCCTCTAAATTAGTGCGTGTAAAGAATAGCCTCTCAACTGCTTAGATTTTAAAATCAACATACTTCATGTTTTTATCGGTTAATGTGTATACATATTTTACAAACACATGAAATTAAACAATTAATCTGCGTTAATCTGAGAATTACGATGAATTTAATTTTACTACATAAATTTCCCAGAATATCCCACGTCCCCCTAACAAAAATAGCCGCCTCTCTGGTGGTGGGATTCCAGAATTTCGAAACGACTCCGTTTAATTAATTAATTCAGGCTGGAAGTAAGAGGATAAAGGATATCATTATCAGAACGATAGAGCGTACACGCACGAAGATATTACAAGGCCCGTGAGTGCACAGTATTCTCATGTGACTTTGCAAACAACATACATCCAAACACGGAGACGTCCTACGGTCATGCGGCCGCCTCTTATTCTGACGCAATACTTTCCTTATGGTGTTATAGTGACGCCATGAAAAGAAGTCCCACGGATCGATTCCATCACCCCCGGACATCCCCCTCGAATAGTCAAGAAATTCTGTTCTCATCGTCCCTCAAATACCTCAGAAGACGCATCGTACCCCCAGCAGGCAAGGTCTTGTGTGCTCGAGGTTTCTGATAGGGGAATTCCTTCCCACTTTATGTTGAAAGTTGTATTTCGTAACTTTCTGGGGTACGCGTAGTTTGTCGAGGCACTCTGTTACAAGCCAGAAGGTCGCGGGTTCGAATCCCGATGAGGTGGATATTTTTAATTGACCTAATCCTTCCAGCCCCTTTATGGCCCTGGGGTCGACTCAGCCTCTAACAGAAAGTAGTAGCAGGAATCTTCCTGGGGTAAAGGTGTGCCCGGCGCGTAAGACTGATAACCTCAGTGCCATCTGTGAGCCGACTGTACAGAAAATGTGGAGGCCTCGACGTCTCACAACCCTATGGGCCTGCACGGCCTGTTACAGGGATAGGTTTACCTAGTACTGATGCCTCGTGGCTGTTACGCTGATAGTTGCAGCTAGACTGCAAGACAACACCTGCTGTCTCTATATTCATTCTTCAGAGGGTTAAGTTAATTATTGTTTAAAACAAATTACCTGGACTTCTTACGCCTCCGCGGATAGTTTCCCAAAAACACACAAGGAGCGCTGCAGACGCTGTCCTTACAAAGCCGGTCGGATTACACAGGGTCTGAAACAGACAAACATCCAAGGGAATTATGGTAGGGCATTTTCCTCTGATGNGATTACGCTCATAATCCTCTAACAAATTTCATTGAAGCGCTTCCTAGTGAATATATCCTTAATTAATTTGAAATTCATAAGACGGGACGTGGGCAAAATTATTATTTTTTTTCATCACAGCGTTTTTGGAAGGAATCAGTACTGCTTAACAAACTAGCACTCTTTATTTAAACTAAGGGACATAAAAATATCTGTAACTCATATTAAACGAATTTAATTGCTTAAAATTCTTGGGTAGACCCCTAATTTCAAACTATTGTGTGAAGTTCTAATTCCGGAAAAGAAAAAGATAAGTTTCTTGCATTACTCGCCCGCTTCCAAGCCTGAAATTCACCTAAATATTTCTAAATTAGTCCCTACTGCAGAAAGAATACAATACGTCGTCATATCGTGGTATACATTCTTATTTAAGAGTAACAATGACACATGAAGCTAAACTCAGACAGAAACCTGAAAACAGATGTTAAATTGTTAATTTTTTACATATACGAGTATATACAAACTTCTAAGTATGTGTTACGAACTTTGCAAGAGTAGTTCTTGAGCATGTTGATCTTATGTCTTCTGAAAATGGTCAACTGACCGAGATATATAAAGGCAATAATCTACAAACTGAATCACACTGGACGGTGTTAATAATTATTCTATAATTTACTTTACTAGTGTGACGGGACAGAATAAATATACTTAGTTTTATTTATTTATTATAAAGTGATTTGACAACAACTTCCAGTGCGGCTTAGTATATATTCGTTTATACTGTATATTGCCTTTACATGTTACGGTCAGTTGTGACCATCTTCAGAAGGCATGACAACAAGTTTAGGAAACTGCTGTTACATTGATCGTAATACATATGCNTAAGTTTGACTATAATGTAATTCATTCATCTGCACTGTGCTGTGTCTGTAATTGGCCTTGCGGCTGTTGACTCGGCACATTAATAATAAAGAATTGAATTGAATTGAATATTTAACATCTTGAACCGCTGAGGTTTGTGTCTTCGTGCATCTTCTGTCAGAATAGGAGACTGGGGTGTTATTTGCCGTCCTGAGGCCCAGGCAGCGTTATTCCCCCTTTTTGTGTGAGGTTCGTTAAGGGTCTGTGTTGCTAAGTTGTTTCTCCTTTCGTTGTGTATTTAGACATTTATTTGGGAACTGAAATAAAGCTCTGAACGAAAAGTTATGGAGAGATCAATATAAGAGCATATAACACAGCTCTGAATTTTATCAATTATACAAGGAATATTATGGAACTGAGAAACCTCTAACAGTGGAACAGAAACCTGTACTGCATACATCACACAGATAATAACACACAACGCCTGAACATGGACCCATGCAACAAAACTCGGTGGCTTTCAGTCCGCAAGCGAACTATACCGACCGAGCGACCGCCGCTTATTGGCGAAGTTAGTGCAACACATTCAAAGAAAAACAAAAGAAACAGAGAGTTTCCTCTGATAGGCCGTGGAGGGCCATAGGATTGTGAGCCGTCGAGGCTCCCACATTATCTAGACAATCGGCTCACAGATGGCGGTGAGTTTGTCAGCCTTCGCGCCGACCGCCCTTTACCCCCAGAAAGATTCCTGGTACCAATTTCTGTTAGAGGCTGAGTCGACTCCAGGGCCATAGTGTCACTGGAAGGATTAGGTCAATTGGAAAAAAAAAGAATGATATCGGGAATCGAACCCGCGATCTTCCGGCTTGTAGCATAGTGCCTCAACCAAGTACGCTACCGCGTACCACATTACGTCAATCAGAAAACTACAAAACAAGAATAAAGCTTACAATCGAGCAGGATAGCGTAGCGGTATTGTTCTCGTGTTGTCTCCTTCCAAGCCTCGGCTGTTATTGCGGCTGTTCTGAGGTATTTCCTGGGTTTTCTCAGCCTCTCCACGCAAATGCCTGGGCACTCAGTATCTCTACTAAGCCATGACTGCTTCCTTCCAGATATTTTCCAATTCATGATTCATCCTACCAGTCGACAATATATAGCCTAGCTCTGACATAGTCGAAAAAATAGGCCCCAAAGAATCGAAGAAGAAAGGAGGGGTCGACTCTGAACCACACCGAACACTGTATCATAAATTAAGGCTTATGTGAAATGCATAAGAATTCGCAATGCTAGGACCGCAGGCAAAACTGCGCAAAGAAAGAAAAATGATCGTGTTATGTTTTGTTTCCAGGAGTCCTGCAATAGGCAACGGATGGGACTTTAATCTGAGCTGCAGAAATTTGTCACTAAGACAAGCAGAAAGGAAGAAGTTGAATGACGAAGTAAAAAAGGGCTCAGAGATAAATTGTGAAGGCAGGATTTGGTGGCCACGTGACGTGTCGTGGGATATCCCAGATGTGGCAGGCGTCAGTCTGTCCGTCCCTACTCGCAATACAAATTGCTTTACGCTCTGGAGCCAGCCGGAAACTATACGCCACAACAGTGGATAAATCAAAACAGACATTCAACTATTGTCAGAGCTGAGGTTCTCACAGCGATGTCTTCTGGGATGTGACGCCGTATAGCCCGTTAAAAGTCCACGGACGTCTGGGAGGAAAGTACTGCCTCCATCTTCAATGTAAAAATATGCTAAGCAAGCTGATTCGGCTTGACAAAGATGTAAATGGTAGGATAATATTAAAATGAATCAGAAGTAAGGTGTGGACTGGATTAATCTGGCACAGGATAGGGTTAAGTGGCGGGCTATAGTGAACACGTTAAAAAATTGTTTCCATAAAACGTGCGAAAGTTCTCGAAATGTTTTCTGAGCAATTCTTTGCAATGTGACTAGTGACTGAGCTAACAGCCAGCGTCTGGTGTTCTGTAGACACAAAGCCTGATTTCCTATATATATTAATTTCGAAGTTCTTCAAGCATTTCTGAAGGCTTTCTTCTTCTTCACAGCGCATTTTCTCTGTTGCTTTTCTTTCAAGGAAACTCCTCCTAATTCATTTCTCCACTTAACCAGGATTCGAATGACAAATTGACTGTTTCTGGGAAGGAGTGACCTTTTATTGAATTCCATCTCCCGCTGTTGCAGGCTCCTCTAAAGAGCCCGGCCGCGGGGCAGTTGCTCTTGTAATCTAGAAGAATTGCATTCTCCGTTCTGGATCACTTTTCTTGGATCGAAAGACTCCTGACACAAACACAATAACTTTATCAAACTTTAAACTCTTGTACTTCAGCTGACTGAAACACAGACATAAGAGACCACTAGCAAAACATTTTTTTTCCCCTTGGCACTACAGCCCCAGTGGGCCTAGGCCTACCTCCATGAACTTCTCCGTTCACTTCGAGCAAAACAATTATTCCTACCTAATTACAGCCAACTAAACAACTGACTGCCCATCACAATGGTCGCACGATCTAAGGCATGAACTGTTTCGCCCGCTCAAACTCTGGGGATCGTTGGTTCGAATCCCATTTGAGGCACGGATGTCTGTGTTCGTCTATTGTGTTTGTGTTGTCTTGTGTGCAGGTAGCGGCCTTACGACAGGCTAATCCCCATCCAAGGAGTTTTACCGAATGTGTAAAAGATCAAGGAATTGAAAAGTATCCAAGGTCCAACAAAGGGCTGTAGGCTATAGATAGGTAGGTAGATGGGTAGGTAGGTGAGTAGGTGGGTGGGTAGGTAGGTAGGTAGGTACTGACTAACCAAGAACGCAACCAACTAATCTCTTAAATGATAACTCATTATTTTACTAATTAACTGATTAATTACGTGACTAACCAACCAACTTAAGTGATTAAATCCATGGAGACACAAGTCCTTCCTGAGAAACTAAAGGTTGCTAAAGTCATACTACAGACTTCTGGGTTTCAACGCCATATGTGCAGATAGACTTCACCTCTTCCATCTGAAGACTGAAGCTTTAACACAATTCAAGATAGAGAATGTTAAATTATCAATTTCTTAAGGAGAACTTGGCTGCGCGGTTATGACAAGTCCAGTGCGAATACAGACGTTTATTTTGTATCTACCCACTTCTGTGAAGCTTAGTTTAAAGAAACAAGTGTACCGTCCGCTGAGAATTCAAAAGGAAGTCTCCATCATTTGTTACATAAGCTTTCTCTGGTAATTATATGTACCACTGTCGTGTGAACGTCATATATGATTCTCTAACTGTCGCTGTATCCTGCAGTGTGTAAGGGACGCGCTTTCTGACTCACTGAACTAACATTGTGCGCACCTTCATGTACAGAACGGACCACTTGAATCCAGTGTCGCAACTGACAGCTCATTGTTTCATTATGTTCACTGGAGTAACCTGACCTGAAGGGCATTAGCACGGATTAGCGTCGGGCGCCGAGACATTTCTGTGAGCTGCTTTACGACGCTGTTAGTATGAAGAAAATATGGAGTCAAATGGTGGAACGATTGAGGAATGATTAACTGAACAGGATGCGGAAGGAAGCGGTCGTGGCCTACTATGCCAAAATTTACCTGAAAGAACTGAGAACCACGAATATTCCCTATCAGGAGGCTCGGTAACACGGCCGGCACGGACAACACGGAAAACACAGCTCTTCTATTGTTGCGTTCGGATCTGTTGCTGCGGGAATGTGTTTACAGAGCCGTTACCCAGAAACGGTCCCGGTATATCTGCCCCACAAACGGCCCTGGTATATCTGCCTATCTCGTGGTCACTGCACAGCAACGGCTCTACACGCTACAATATCATCACCCTCTGGTGACTATTTAACCAAAGGAGCCAGTGATCTCTGCCCTAAAATGACCATGTTATACAGTCGTATTCATTATAGGCCACACGCTCATCGGCACATAAACCAGAAATCAACTTGATTGTCGGGGTCCTTATGTTACCGACGTGAAACAGGTTTGGTAAATTCGTTACAAGACTGTATGGGGGTGGGGCACAGGCACGCAACACCCTCTGCTACCAGGCAAGTGGTAGCTAAATCTCGCCCATCGGTGGTCAGAAGTGCAGCTCGACCCTTAAAAAAGAAGAGGGGTGAGTTAGTTCAAGCATAGCCTGAGGCAGATTCCTAATGGGGGTGGCTACTGATAGGAGCCCACCTGAATCCCTACATAGCAACGTCAAAGCAAAGGCCAGCCCAAGGGAGACACGGAGCACGGTAAACCTGAGGTTTGGCGAGGCAGTCACAGCAGCGGCTTGCTTAGCATATGTTCCACCCTGAAGATGGAGGCTCCCGGGAACTTCTACCGGACTTCACGGCGTCATATCTCCGCTGTAAGAGCGAGCGGCCTTCCTGTTAGGGTAGGGCACGAAGAGCCAACACGTCACGATATGGTGACGCGAAATGCACAGCACACGAGGGCTGCAGTAACAGAAGGAAGGACGTCAGAGCAGGAGCACCAGTGACCCTGAATAAACGGTACTGCAAGTTCTCATGTCAGTTTCCCAAAGTAACAATTAATTTAATGGGTTGCTTTGTTATCGTTACAAAACGGTTAGTCTCTCTTCACATAATTTGCAGCTCACTACCAGATGGGCACAGATGATATTGAAGCACAGGCAACTTCGTCATTTCAGAGAAATAAGGTAAAAATTTATATACAAAATGTCGGAAAATTTACAGGGTAGATGAGGAATGCTTACAGAATTTTTAGTAGGAAAACCCGACGAAAATAGGAGAACAATATTGCCACATGGCGTGACTATAGACGGGGTTTTGATTCGTAATCGGACCCACTGATCATTTTCAGAACGTAACTACAAATAACTACGACAGTCTCTCCGAGTTACACACTCCAAAGATCAATGTAACTACAGCACACAAAAAAACTTCTGTCTTCACTAGCCATTGCTTGGTAGCGGCTTCCAAAGGCGGACGTACCTCCTCTTCCTCAGGTTACCAAACTGTTCCCGGCCTCAGCTACCAGCTTATGACTTCTCAAAACTGCAACTCTCAACTGACCCAACATTATACAGCCCCGGCACGAACCGAGCAGAAACCATCTCTTCCATTATTGCATGTCGTGTCGTTGCCAGTGAAACAACGAATCCACAGAGGTGTTCCCTACCAACGGCTGTCGTACTGTCGCCTGTTTACAGAGCCGTTACTTGGCAATGGATCTACATGTCATAATATTCAAATGGGTCTTAGAGAATTAAGGTACGGACTGCTTTCATCTGCTTCAGGATAGGGACCAGTGGCGGGCTCTTATGGAATGCTGAGGATATCTTGAGTGGCTAAGCAACTGTTGGCTTCTCAAAGGTTTCTGTTCCATGGAGTTAGGTAGCGACGCTAGAACACTTAAGTCTGGAAACAGATCTGCAGATCCACAGGTTCTCACATTAGCCGCAAGGACTCGGCATTTGCAGTGCTTCGGTTTCACTGTTGCAGCGTGGGGACGCGCCACCCGATACGGGGCACATAGCATGATTTGCCATAACGTTATAGAGACCGGACACCATAACGCAACCAAACGACAGCTGAAGCCGTTGCGACGTTCCCTCCAGCCCACATACAGCGAACCTTATCTTTACGGCTTCATGGGAAAGGCTGCACTGTATAGGGTTAACATGGGGGTGAGACTGCGCACCTCCCCCCCCAAACACACACACATAAACCTATCCCATGCTTTATACACTGCCTCAAACATGGTGAAGTATAACTGACTGTTGAACTGCTGCTGGGCCGCGGCAGTACAGTAAGTCTTGGTTTCGAATCGAACGGGGCTCATGACCATACTTTACGGTCTGATGGCTGTGGGAGCCTTCACACTACTACCTCTACCGGTAAAGGCTGAAGTTCAGCTACAAACAATTAAAAACAGGTTCCTGCCTCATACGAATTACTGATCCTCGTTATACGGCCCCGGCACGGACCTGACAGAAAACGTTTCTTCCATTATTCCGTGTTCTTCAGTTGCCGGGAAAAAACGTGTCAACAGAGGTGTTTCCTACTGTCGCCTATTTACACAGCCGTTGCTTGGCAATGGGTATAAGCGTCACGAAATCTTAACACTGGGATTTAGGGGATATCATTACTCCCTCCCCCAACAAAGGTTTAAGCTCTCTCAAAATCGTCAATTATATCGTCTCAAAGTCATCTAAATAACGCGAAGCATACTGGTCTAGCGGAAACGCGACGCGCTCGGTTCGAATTTTGGCATGGATATCCTATCTGACGTCTCTCGTGGTTTTTCCACAGTCCCTTCAGGCAACATCACGGACAGCACCTGGACCAGGGTTTTTCAGTCTCCTTCCAAATTCTCTCCTACTCATGAATCACGTACCATTCGACGCTACACAGCGTAACCCACTGAGAAACCTGTAAAGTAACACGAAAGAACCGAAAGAATAAGTAATATAACAGAGAACATAGTACGTCTCAACTACAGAGGAACAGTCAGTTAACACTAGTCAAACCTGTAAAGTAACACGAAAGAACCGAAAGAATAAGTAATATAACAGAGAACACAGTACGTCTCAACTACAGGGGAACAGTCAGTTAACACTAGTCAAACCTGTAAAGTAACACGAAAGAACCGAAAGAATAAGTAATATAACAGAGAACACAGTACGTCTCAACTACAGGGGAACAGTCAGTTAACACTAGTCAAACCTGTAAAGTAACACGAAAGAACCGAAAGAATAAGTAATATAACAGAGAACACAGTACGTCTCAACTACAGGGGAACAGTCAGTTAACACTAGTCAAACCTGTAAAGTAACACGAAAGAACCGAAAGAATAAGTAATATAACAGAGAACACAGTACGTCTCAACTACAGGGGAACAGTCAGTTAACACTAGTCAAACCTGTAAAGTAACACGAAAGAACCGAAAGAATAAGTAATATAACAGAGAACACAGTACGTCTCAACTACAGGGGAACAGTCAGTTAACACTAGTCAAACCTGTAAAGTAACACGAAAGAACCGAAAGAATAAGTAATATAACAGAGAACACAGTACGTCTCAACTACAGGGGAACAGTCAGTTAACACTAGTCAAACCTGTAAAGTAACACGAAAGAACCGAAAGAATAAGTAATATAACAGAGAACACAGTACGTCTCAACTACAGGGGAACAGTCAGTTAACACTAGTCAAACCTGTAAAGTAACACGAAAGAACCGAAAGAATAAGTAATATAACAGAGAACACAGTACGTCTCAACTACAGGGGAACAGTCAGTTAACACTAGTCAAACCTGTAAAGTAACACGAAAGAACCGAAAGAATAAGTAATATAACAGAGAACACAGTACGTCTCAACTACAGGGGAACAGTCAGTTAACACTAGTCAAACCTGTAAAGTAACACGAAATAACCGAAAGAATAAGTAATATAACAGAGAACACAGTACGTCTCAACTACAGGGGAACAGTCAGTTAACACTAGTCAAACCTGTAAAGTAACACGAAATAACCGAAAGAATAAGTAAGTTAACAGAGAACACAGTACGTCTCAGCTACAGAGGAACAGTCAGTTAACACTATTTAATAAAATAATCGCTGCGCGTTGTGAATCTCACCCGTTCCGTATTTACTTCAACTGCATTTAAAAATGTATACGTTGCCTAGGGAGGCGAGGTAGCGTAGTCGGTATAGCGACTGGCTACGGGCTGAACGATCGAGGGGGTGTTTGGAGTTCGAGTCCCGGTAGGGTTGAGAATTTTCTCTTCTCAAAATCGTCCATACCGGCTCTGGGGTACACCCAACCTCCTACCCAATGGGTAAAGTGTGCTCTTTCCCCGGGGGTAAAGCGACCGGGGCGTGAAGCTGACCACTCACCTCCAGCTAGTGCCGAGGTCAATAAAATGTGGATCTATACAACCACTCCCCCTTCCGCCTTCATGGCACAGTGCCTAATTCGTTGAGCAGAGAAACAACTTTACACGTTTCCTAGCGCGAATAGAAGAAGGAACATCTAAAGGCATTTTGAAATTCATTCCGTACACTTACCAATATGTACGGTAGCCACGGCTGTAAAACCGATGGGAAAAGTGTTACGGTAGAGTTTTGGGTACGATTCGAATCCTCGCCCTCAGTCCTTTATAAATTCTGATTTTTCAGTTTGTCATATTCCTTCCTTGCAGTTTTAGCAAATGCACACTGTGGTGTTTACAAGGAAAGAAACCATATCCCGGGCGTCGAACGGGTGTACTTTTACTTGCATTCCATAAGCCTGTATCTCATTTATCTTCACTGCCTGAACGGTGCAAATCAATATAGCACAGCTGTATATTTGTGTTACAGAACCTTCTGTGCCTTCCTGTATCAACACATTACACAAATTCTTATCTGTGCCTCTGTGTAAAACGCTGAAGGGAAAATCGCAGAAGGGGCCAATAAAAACGCCAAGTTGCTACGAAATTACACAGAGGGCGTTGCAAGGTGCGAGCCTGGTGCTGTGTAGGCCCGTGGCTATGGAGCATAAAGTTGCACGTAACCTCAACACAAAGGCGAAGCGAACGCGTCAGTGGTACAAGCGCTTTATGTATACATGTCGTAAGGAATACAGCCTAATGCTACCTTCCCTTATGGGGCCATAAACCTCAGTAATTCCACTCCACGGAGAAGCCAGGGGGGTCTGAAGTTAGGAGAATACCCCTGGCGTGCTCACTAACCTACATCTGCAGTAATAAACGCGAGGTCTCAAGAATAACACAGCATGAAATGTGTGTGGTTAATTTCTACTGGCAGCTTCCTCAAAAGTAAATATATTTGCATTTTACTGGGCTGTCTATAGCAAAGTATCTGAACGAAAGGGCACATTAAGTTTCATTGCGAGAACGAACTGAGCGTACGTGCAAAGAAAATGATCTGATTCGCCATTTTGTACGTGACGCCATGTTCTTACATACACGCACTGGACCCGGTTATCTTAACAAGCATTAAAGTATAACTTAACTTCATCTGCATAATATTTAAGGCTTCAGTTCGTACCTCACAGGAAACACATATCTCCGCTACAGAGACCAAAAGGTTAATGCTGTGAGGGGAAATAATCGCTGATTATTGTGAGAACCACACGGAACACACAAATACACTGTGTGGGCAGAATACAGAGTTCTTGAATGTTAAAGTAGATAGTACATATAACAAGCACTGTGCCTTAAAGGCCAAAGTGAAAATGAATGTTCTTTCTCGCGATAGCTGCATGTTAAGGACTTAAAGAGATAAGAGTGGTGATTTACATGCAACAGCGAACTTAACAGCGACAGAATGACTTGAATCCCCAAGACCCGATAACTGCTAATGCTATAAACGAATTTCAAAACGGAAATTCATATACAGACGTGTTTACTCGGGGCTAGGGCTAGAGTCTTGCAGCTTGCGGCGTCAAGTACTCCCAGATGTGTTACGATACTGGCACTCTCTTGCAGCTATCTGCAGAGTTAACGCGGGTCTCACAGCTCCATCAAACCCGTGTAGGAGTTTGTAACGGCAAGGCGATGTGCAGTCAAGACATTGCAAGCCGAGTTAGGAGTGTGTCGGGTGCTGATCCGAGCGCCTTCTAGAAGGAATAACATTAAAAACCTAACTTTCGGGGAAACAACGAGGCCTGACACGGAGTTTCTGGCGGCCGTCGGATTTGTTACTTGTACTTTAAGCCGCTTTTCGTGTCCCAGACTACACACCACGGGTACTGAATAATGAACTGTGAAACACGTGGAAGCAAGCCGTCGTTGGCTAAATCTAGTATTACCTCGGGATTTGCTCAGGGGGACTGAGGAAAACCTGGAAGAGTAAAACAAATGACAAATGTCGCCGCTTCCATTCTGGAGCATATCAAAGGCTCTTACCTCAGGAGTGAAGTATTCATAAGGACTCTGGAACCGAATTCTCGATAACAAATTAGCTGAAGCGTGAAGCTGACCACTCACCTCCATCCAGTGCGTAAGTGAAGAGTGCATCTCTCTGTACATCGTTATGGCGTGGTGCTTATTGGTGGTATCGAAACGTCATATACAGAGGTAAGGTAAATTTGTCCTCTGCTTAATTAAGCATCGCGCCATAAAGACGCCGAGGTAGAACTCCACGCATTCTTCAGCTCGGCACTGAATAGAAGTGAGCTCAAAAAGGCTGTACGTACCGAAGAGGCGGCTGGTATGGGGACCTGGGTAGGCCACAGAGACGGCCAGGGCTCTGAGGAAAAGAAACAATCGAAAGCCGATTCTTCGGTGATATAGTCTGCAGCCTAGTCAATATACTGTGGCATATTTACTAGAGGCAAGAACTGTGGAGCTAGAAAAACAGCCGTTGTTAGCAATCGACTCCGAAACAACATTCGTTTCAAGACAACGGCCGCGAAACAATGGAACGGTGTCCGTTGTTAGGCAGCAGATTCTTAATAAGGAACAAGAGACGGCCGCTGCTAGGAAACGGCTTGGTAAACAGATTCACGCGAAAGGTTACCATATGGGAATTAACGGTGTTGTCTGCGGGGTCTGTTCCGAGGAGTTATAAGGAAGACAACTGCGGAGACCAAGTCAGTTCTGTACGGGAGTCCGTGACAGTTCAGAGTCAGATGATAGTCAGGCGATGAAGAGACCACTAGAAGGTTGGTGTGAAATTGCCGCGAGTCAGATGTGAGAAAGGCAGGCAGTTAGAAGGGAGCAGTCTTTCAGAGAGGACTTGAGACCGCCGGAAGCAGAGGAATAGCCATTGTTAGAAGCCGTTACCAGGCAGCTACCAGTGAAGAAACTGAAGGCTGCAAAAGACTTCGCATGATTTTGTAAAGTGGGGGAATAGCGTAGTGTTATGGTTATTTGTAGTTACGTCCTGTAAGTACTCAATAAATCCAATACCAATCCAAACCCCGTCTATAGTCACACATACATGTGGCAATGCGGGTAGCTACTGCATACAAGAAACTCGGTATGTCCTGGTATCTACAGAATGTAGGAAAACGTAAGACAGAAAGAGGACTATGTAAAGATCATTTGAAGATGTGACGAAGTTCGAATATTTTGTAACTTCATGGAGCTGAGCCCTTCTTGAGAAGCTGCCATTGTGCAGCTATTCAAACCCTTCCCAGCATTTTATGGAACCCGAACGTTCATTATTGTGTTCATAAGAGCCCTCCACATTCTGAGCCAGATCAATCCAGTCCATACCACTCCAGTATATCTATCTAGTATCCATTTTAATGTTCCACCCATCTACGTCTTGGTCTTCCTAGTGGTCTCGTTCCTTCTGGCTTTTCTACCAATGCCCTACATGCATTCTTCTTCTCCCCATTCGATCTACATGCCCCGACAATCTCAAACAGATTATCAAATCAAAATTTCCTTCACGAAACAACTAAGAGCAGATTAGATTGGTGGTAATAGTTGCTACCAATGCGTTCAGGATGCGCTGCTTCAGTCAACTATCTAAAAACCTAAAATTATGCAAGACAACAGTTTCATCTCCCTTTAATATGGCTGTAAAACTTGGGTCTCTACCCTCAAGGGAGAAACAGAGATTCAGGGAAACCGAGGTAGAAGGCCTCAGGCTTCTTTCCCAGCAACAAAAAGACGTTTCACTCTCTAAGCGCCCATGTCATATTAAGCATCAGACCGTGACTCGTGTACATTATAAACAAAAGTATATGGCCTATCATCACACTCGTTACAGACGCCATATTGGTTGCCACAGCAACAGGGGAACGTGATGTGGCTTACAATCCTCAAAGCTCGACAACGGTGAGGCTGCAGTTCCTGGCTCAGGGCGGCTTCATGACACATTAGAAATGTATAAGTGTGTGTCAAACAGCCTACAGCCTGCAACACGCGGAGCCGGGAACGCAGGGACAGAGTGGAGCATATAAAAAAAAAAAAGAGGACGTGAAATGCCCAACTGTTTGTGAGTAGAACATGCCACTCCGTAGTGGTACAGGCTGTGTGGACATAACACGTGAAATTCGGTAATAAACTCATGAAATCTGCGCGTGGCGTAACAATTTTTCTGTTTAATTACCCCGAAAACCTAAGACTGACGGAATAAAGTGCAGAGGACATAAAAAGTGCGTTTCACTTCTCTCTATAACTTTTATTCGGAATATTTTTCGCTCCGATGAATAATCAAGAGGTTACGTTCGAGACGCTTGTAGGCCTTCACGCAAAATGTCCACTATTTTGTCCGATTATAACAAAACTTTGAATATTTTTTTCCCCTTCGCACTACAGCCCCAGTAGGCCAAGGCCTACTTCCATGAACTTCTCCGTTCACTTCGGAAACTATGAATATAACCCCCCTGAATTTTTTTGCAGCAGTCCACGAGGGTGAACAAACCATGGAGGATGAGCTAGGCGGGACACGTAGCACACGTGGGAGACAGAAAATGTGCATAAAAATAAAAATAAACCTGAATGAGACTTAGGTATACATGCAACTATAATATTAAAATGAATCTTATATAATCAGGGTATGGGGAGTGGCACTTATTTAACTGGCTGACAGCAGTCTTAGTGGTGACTTACTGCGAGAACTGTAATGCAATTTCAGTTACATAAAAGGCAGGAAATATTTTAGCAAAGCCAGCGACTATCAGCTTTTCAATGATTCTGCTGTGTGGAGTTACAATTATTGACACGATATTCCCCTTGATACAAGTACATTAAGAAACGCGAATTTAGATTCCAGTTCGTTGTGCGTAATTTATATTAGTGCGCGTAGGAAAGAAAATATGTTGTTACGTAGTTTATTTATACTCACAAATTACTGCGCCGTCGACTGCTGCAATTTATTAGCCCTCAGAATTTCATCTGCAAAATATATAACAATTCAGTCCGTACCTCACAGGAAACACATTACGTCTCCGCTACAGAGCCCAACCGGTTAATGCTGTTTAGGGAACACATACAGAACACATAAATACACGGTGTGGGCATAAGACGGAATCTTTTAATGGTACGTATACACAATAACCACTCTGCTGTCTCTGGTCTTTCCACTTTCAATTTGCTCCTTGTTGCGTGAAACACAGTACATAGTGGAATGCGATCAGAACTAGATTTTGTAGTGTCCTAATGATTCGTTACAGAACTTCAATCTATTTAAAAAAAATCTATCCCACCTAACCTGAATATCTGTTTATTTTGTGAGATCAATATTTACGGATGATAATTGCGAAAACCAACAATGACCACTCCTACTCGTTGAAATGTTTGATAAAATTTCATCAACACGGTATGTTTTGTGTCCCGTGTGTAGTGGCTCTGGTCAGCGAACATATCGCTAACATGTAGCAATGATGTGAGTGGGGGCATTGCTGACCGCAGCCTGTTAATTCAATACGTACGTTGCTAGCCACAGCGATCATGTTCTAAACCCAGTGCAAGCCAGCCCACCACTGGACACATACCTTCAGCTCAACATAGAGGTACCTCCATATTGCTCTCCGGCAGTGACTGGAAGCAGCTCACAATAACTCTAAAGGTACGGGCCGGGTCAGCTCAGTTAGCATAGTGGCTAGGGTACGGGGTTCGATCCCCGACAGGGATATATATTTTTACGTTCTCCACAGCGTCCAGACTGGCTCTGGGGTCCAACCCTCTCTTATGAAGTGGGTACGGAAGGCTTTTCCCAGGTGGTATAAAGGGGCCGGAGCGTGAAGTAACACATTCACTTCTATCGTGCGCCGATATTAAGAAGGCGTGCACCTATACTGAAACTCACTAACACGCATCTATGGTGCGGTGTTAAACTAAGCACAGGTACAATCTGACTATTTTAAATGTATAAGAGCCGGTCACGGTAGCCGAGCGGTCTAAGGCGTGCACTGTCTTCGCTCGCTCGGAAGCCGGGATCGTGGGTTCGAATCCCACTCAGGGCATGGATGTTTGTGTGCGTTTTTCTGTGTTTGTCTACAGGTAGAGGCCTTGCGACGAGCTGATCACTCGCCCAAGGAGTCCTATCGAACGTGTATGATCTAGAAAAACCGAAATTGAACGGAGAAGTTCATGGAGGTAGGCCTAGGCCCACTGGGGCTGTAGTGCCAAGGAAAAAAAAAAGTATAAGATTTCTGAAGGTGTATGACGAAACTTACATTTTACATCATTTTGGTAAACGAAAGATGTTCCGGAGGATGGCTCTGCTTCCTTCATCAGGTAAAAGTATGTCAATCGTAACCCAAATCCTTCCCGATCCATTATTCAATATTCGCGCCATTCGATGTTATTCAGTTTGGAGCTACTCAAAGCGTCGGTGAACGATAATTGAAATAAATAAACATAAATATATGTACATTTGTAAGGTAAAGACAAAAACATGTAAAGCTATCCCTGTAACAGGCCGTGGAGGCCCATAGCGTTGTGAGACGCTGAGGCTCCGCATTTTCTAGGCAATCGGCTCATAGAAGGCGGTGAGGGTGTCAGCCTTACTCGCCGGCCGGCCGCCCTTTCACCCCAGGAACATTCCTGGTACTCGTTTACAGGCTGAGTCGAGTGCGGCTGGTAGGATAAGGTCAGTTGAAAACTCCAGTGACTTCATCGGGAATGGAGACAGCGACCTCCGGCTCGTAGTACAGTACCCCAAAATCATCTGTCCAATTAACCGCGTGATACTGTACAACCCCAATTAATGGCCCTTGATTTTAGGTTTTGCCCACATTGAAAGTTCAGTTTCAACGTACCCAAGTCAATAACCCTTCTCCGCTTAACACATTTTCCTCGGAGCTGTGTTCGGATTCGCTGGTCCCGAAAGACACTGTGAAGAGGGTTTCATTATCGCGCGGTACGACGAGCAAGAGCAGAGCAGTGCAGAGCAGAAGAACATCAATATCGATGTATCGATGTTTTCTATTTCCGGTAGCGCCTTCAGCCCAGCTCAATTTCACTACAATAAAAGCGAATGTCAGTAAGGGCGTGCATTGACACAGTGACGTAGCTACTCGTTCAACTGATAACAGCAGCAGTGAGCAAACCTTTAAACGCTCGCGCTGCCATTCGTAATGGGGGTTGCAAAAACACAGACAAAACGCTGTGTTATCCGAAACGGAACTGTCCAGACCACATATTATGGGTGGGGGGGTTCTGTGGCGAGGCGTCCAGACGAGGTGCTAGAGTTAGTACATCCCCCCTCTCGCCCCATCATCCGCCATGGCCGGTGCTCATGTCCCATTCTCTCAACAAACACATTCCAGTGACCAACAGAATACACAGACACACTGCCCCCACTCGTGAACCACAGTACAACGTCCTACTGAATTAAATTACAGCCTCTACAGAAAAACCCAGCAGCACTTCCCACTTGTGTCTACTTCAGGAAACAGGATGCGACTGTACGCGGGCCCGCTGACCCATCGAACCCGCTCATCAGTCCCGGTTTTAATCACGTCCACTACGGTATTCTGTGTTGTAAAGCCGTGTAGTTAGATACAGCCCGACGTTTCGGAGGAAAATATCGCTTCCATCTTGAGGTCAGAAGAGTATCAAAGCAAGAAACGTGCAGAATCATGCAATAGGCGTGGTTTTCAACATGCGGTATACTCAGTTTCCCTCCTGCTCCGCTTGTTTCCTTTCGATCCTGAAGACGGAGGTGACATGTTCTTCCGAAACGTCGGTATTTCTATGAACTACACGGCGTTACAACCCAGAGCACTGCGCTCGTATTTAAATGTTCCATGTGATTCTCACAACAAAGAGCGACTGTCTTTGGAAAGATGACGCTGTGTGTTTTCCGTCAGGTGGAAAACATGTTAGATTTCAGCTTCTCACAGCGGTGATGTGACGCCGTATAGTCCGGTAGACTATCGACGTTTCGGAAGAACTTATCGCCCAGCAAACAAGAGACTGCACGCAGACATCCCAAGTGCAGTTAATTCCGGGCCCAGCCAATGAATTTTTAAACGAGATTTAAATGAAATTCCGGGGTAATTTAAATCGCTGCTCTAAGGCAGGTGTTTGTATATCTCCAATTGTTTCGCTGAAAGAATGAAGAGTGTTAAGAAAGTATACGATAGTGTTTTGAATGTAATTTTCGTAAATACAATAACAGTGCTTATAGCAAACGCAATCAGGACCATAGAAACTGATGGATATGAACTTATTTTCTAGATGAACATGTGTTTGAAGCGGGAGTAACTTTGTTCAGCTGAGTTAGATGTAGAACTAACTGAGTTTGGCAGCAGTATAACACCTGACATAGGTATAGATTCAATGTTATCACGGGAGGTAATTTCACATTCTTGTCTGAATCCGTGTAACCTGATAGGTTGATACTAAAATTTCGGAGGAATATGCCGCCTTCTGCTCTGAAGGTGGAGCCAGCAGGTTCTTCCGAAACGTTGCCATCTACGAGACCACACGTTTAATATCCCAGAATACAGAAATTTCAGTATCGAAACAAAGTTCAACATTTTAAGAAACTTCAAACACATTTTGCTAATGTTGATGCGACTGTATTTTGAAATCTCAAAACTAGACAAATTTTAGGACAGCCCCTCAAACAGGCCACTACCGATTCCTTCCAAGTCCTCTCGAATTTATTAAACGTCAACCAGCTACTGACTGTCATGTAACACAGATGCAAACACAGAGAAACAGACATGGAGAAACTAATAGGCTCGATTTCTGCAACATTTCGCTGTCAAGGCGCACGGCAGAGCACGGACGAGACACGAATCTAAAAGACCTGCCGGAGGGAATCAAAACGTAGCAGTGGCTGTAGAATTCGCGCATAAAATCTCAGCGGGTGACCTACGTCACATCTCTTCCTTAATATTTTCAAGCGAAACAGCAGGATTTTTATGCTGTGCGCAGGCGCAGATCATTGTCTCTTTTTTTTTTCAGTATTTGTCTTTTTCTCTCGGTAACAGCGTTCACCCGCTCAGATTTTGTGCGCCTACTCTAAGCAACACGTGACTTATCCACACCCAGTGTGTGCTGGCTGGTGAATCCGGCGTACTGAGATGCTCGACTCCCAAGGGAAGATATTTCCTCTTGGTGTTGAAAGGGATGCACGTTTGCGACAGGAGGGGGCAAGGAAAGGGGATTCCTTTGACAAAAGCAGCAAAGTCATTCATGTATCACACATGCTGGTGGGTCTGTAACAGGCGTCCATATATCCAAACCAGAAACCATCTTGAGAACTCACTCAGCAACATACTGAACTTTCACACGTCCGACTTCTTGTTCCTATCCTTTCTAAGAGCCATAGAAACGTCTCAGAAGGGCGCTAATGCTCAAGTATAACCACAGAACCTTTTCAAAACGACAATTTCCAGGAAGTATTTGGAACATCTCCCTACTGCACAGACAGTTCATCTCGGTAATATATACATCCAGTCCGTACCTCAGCGGAAACACAACACGTCTCCGCTACAGAGACCAACCGGTTAATGCTGTTTAATGTGAGAATCATATGAAACACATAAATACACTGTGTGGGCAGAATGCAGAGACGTTTAACGCTGAAGCAGGCGGTACATATACTTACCACTATTCTGCCAAAGGGTTTTAAGTTCGAGGGCTGATATACTTGTTGATTTTTGGGTTTCACTGTTATTAATTATTGACGTAGATTCTACTTCTGAGTTGTTGCGTGTGGATGGATGTATCTCCGAAACGTCGGCATCATCGCCCACTTTCACACGGTGCAACAACACAAGAACGGAATGAGCATCACAGATCATTTACCAAGGCTGAACACTTGCTTCCACTGTGCACAGGCTCGTCGCGCTGTGGAGGGGGCCGGCTGCGTTGCGGGTCAGTGGAGCACAGCACAAACAGGGGCAGTGCAGAACACAACACAATGCTTCCGTAATTAAATCTTACAGAATGGAGACAAGAAGTTTGTTGTTTCCGAAACAGTATGCGTTATCCATTGTTGTTACGAGTTAGACACTGGTACCATTGTATTCTGGGGGTCCACAGAACGCAATCCACCTTCTGCGCCTACAAATGTCACACAGCAGTGCGAATCGCGCACGGATTCAGAAACCTACGTACAGATCGGTGCGTATTCTTCGTCCGTTGCGATCCCGTACATGGCTTGGAACAGGAGGTTCATAGAGGAAATGTGAACTGTAAGGGATTAGGAAGGAAGCGGCAGTATAATTTAGTACGTAGAACTGTTGCTATGCAACGACCGGGAGATGGGCGGATATACCAGGGCCGTTGTTAGGTGACAATCGCAAACAAACACGTCTCCATAGCAACGAATAGACTCGCAACAGAGATAATGTTGGAAACGGGGTTTTCTGCTCTGTCCGTGCCGAGGGGTTCTAAGGAAGACAACGGGACAACAAAGTCAGTTCTGTACGGGAGTCTGAAACAAGTAGAGTTCAGTTGCAAGGTAGCCGCCGTTTAGAGAGGACTTGAGCCCGGAAGTAGATGACTAGCCACTGTTAGGAGCCGTTACCAGGAATGCCTAGTAACAGACTGAGAACACTAGAATGTGCTCTAGTGAATTGTAAAGTGTGGAACTCGCGATAATGTTATACGTATTTGTAGTTACGATCTGTAAGTAGCNATAATGAATTCAAGGAGCTTAGAGAAGTTGTTAAGAAGGGTAATGGGTCTGTAGTTGCTCACACAAGCAGGATTGCCTCTTTTGAATAATAATAATAATAATAATAATCGAGGAACCATCCCGATATTTTCCTGGAGGTACTGAGGAATACCAAGAAAGCGACTGTCCCGGTTGCGACTCGAAAGGGAAACTCTCCACAATACAGCGTTACTGCTATGTCAGCCCACTTGGTCATCAATGGTTTTATTTTATCTGGTATGCGGAAGCAGTTTCAACACTTCACAGCCCTTGTATCTATATGTACCAGGGGAGACGTGAAGGAATAGCTCCACACATTAACCTCGGTACTGCGGGTGACTGGCTACCTGAAGGTGGAGGCAGCAATATCCCCCGAAACGCTGTTACTATTTGCTACACTACTTGAAGTTATACTCCAGAATACAGCAATCTTAACTGAAGAAAGAATTTGACTCCAGCCATCTGGAACCGACTGCGGGATTCTGAGAGGGTAAAAACAAACACCGACCCACTGAAGTATGGTACATATACCACATCTTGAATACAGACCCTCGCGTGCATTGAGTTTATTTCAAAGTACAAAGCAAATGGTTGGGCGATACGACCAGGGGCTGGGATCCGTCCAGCAGCACAGCGAGGTCATAAAACCACCATCAGCGGTCGCAAAGGGCGGAATGAGAGCAATGAAGAATGTTCCAGCAGCCGTTTCGGCACGATTCGCTTCTCAGTGAACAGCACAACTGAATGATCGGACCTAGTATGTTGCCTATGGCAACACCGCGTGCGCTAGTGGCAAGTAATATTGACACTGTGTAAGATTTGAGGCTTTCACGGCGGTGACTATGAAGAAAGCAGTCTTCTGGGATTTGGCACCGTGTATATGTGGTGTTAACCGACGTTTCGGAGGAACGTATCGCCTCCATCTTCAGGGTAGAAGAAAAAATATAAGAATCTGCAAAGCGAAGAGGCTGTGAGAACCGGTAAAAGCAGACTGCTATACACGGTGCCAAATCCCAGAAGACTGCTTTCTTCAATATTGACACTGCCTGTAGGTGGATCTCCCAGCAATGGTCTCTCTATCTTCAGCTGTTCAAATCTGATTTTTGTGCCCCCCCCCCCAACCGCTGGATGTTATGCATGAATTGTCCCTCCAGGCAAACGCAGGTATAGTACCTACAATAGGCAACGCACTTCCTCCGAAGGTATTTCCAATTCATAAATCATCCTACCATTCGATGGTATATAGTCCAGGTAGTGAATGCTATGTTAAAAACATCCTTCCATCTACTCTTGGATCTCCCAAGTGGTTTCTTTCCTTCTGACTTCTTTTACTAAAATTGTATATACATTTGTCATTTCCTTCGCGAATGCTACGTGTTTTGCTTATCCCACTCCTCCACCCTGAACTGCTCCTTCTGTCACCTCCTCCATCTTAGGGTACACAGTCTCCCGAACACCCTTAATAATGTCATACTCACAAAGTACGCTGAAGTTATGCTTTTGTATATTCTGACCTTTAATGTTTCACGGATAAAGGATCTAGGTTACGGACTCGCAGACTGCGGTTCGATTCCCGGCAGTGTCCAGATCGCCTCTGGGGCCCATCCAGTCTCCTATCCAATCGGTACAGGGGCTCCTTCCACGAAGATTACGTCAGCACCAAGATGACCACTCACCTCCATCTAGTTCTGAGGTCAAGGATTGTGGAGCTATACCTTCACTCCCCGATGTCTTCATTTCGCGGTGATTAAATGATTAAACACAAGGAAAACTTCTTACCTTTGCGCCATTTGAACACAATTTCTGATGGAAGAATATGGAAATAGATTCTAAAGTGTAAACCAAACGGAAGTAGATACCGGGATAGATCTTGAAGGAGACGGATTTCCAAAGGAGCAGCAGTGCAATTATACTAGATATTTTCTTCGCTACTTTACATCAGCGCATAACAGCATAAAATATCCGTGAGCTGTAATCGCCAACTGCTTGCATCATCATTATCTTCAGACCGACTGAAACAACAAGTCGTTAGGCCGGGCCCGACCCGGCTGCTTCTATTTTTAATAAGGACGCGTGGAATTACTTTGTTCAGCATGATCGAAGCGCGCAGTGAGGTTCACAGACTAATCAACCCCCTGCCTCAAGGGTAACGAAACGCCACCCGCACATACCACTGCGTCCACAAGCCGTGTACACAGTGGGACGCACGGAGCTGGCAAGCGTATCCTGTAAACTCATTTTCGGTTGTGACTTCCCTCAACTCTGAACACTATATTTCCGGTGAATTTCTTGTGGTTGGTGATAACGCATCATCAGTGAAGCTGACATCTTCACTTTCTTCTGGCTCATTTAACGAGACTGCCATTGTGTAGACTGTACGGCGTCGGACAGTATACTCCACCCACTGTGGGGACGTCATCAGTGACGCAGACAGTTACGTCATCATTACAAAGTTACTGGAATCTACGCTCAGTACGCTTCTGGCATTAATTCAAACAAACTTCCACAGGGACTTTATGCCGTGACATGTGACGACCTGGTTCGTACAGGAGATGCGCTTTAGCATGACTGACGAATTGGAAAGTATCTGGAAGGAGGCGGTTCTGGCGTGATGGAAGTAATATCCTGATATTTGCGTGGGGAGACTTAGGAAAGTCACGAAAAAACAGGACAGCCAGTGTCCCAGAAATCACCGGAATATTAGCCTAGAGGGCCGAGCGGGATAGCGCAGTGGTAGCGCTCTGGACTCTCACTCGCGCGAGGTGCCGCGTTAGGATCCTGCACGGAACAGCGGATATCCTGTGTGAGTTCCTCTGTGGATTTCCTGTATCTCTTCAGGCAAATGCTGGGGTAGAACCTGGAGTAGGCCACGACCACTTCATTTCAAAACCTTTCTCCAACCCATCACGCACCTGCTACCCTGCCATCCGACACGAGACGACCAAACTCCTAAAAGCGCACAGATCTGTACCTGTTCGGTGCTTACTGTAGTGTAGGAAACAGATATGGGGGCTCTTTCTATTGGCTGTGGCAATCGATACTCTATAACCCTGTAGATCTCACACATTCACTCCAAGGGATTAGAAAGTAGAGACAAGGAACGGGTAACTACGGAGAATACCTAGAGCCCGAGATAACCAGACTACACGGTGACATAACCCAGTAGACCGAAATTTCAATCTTCACCGTCGAGAGAACTTTATATTTCATCTAGTTATTTCTACCCTGAAGGCAGAGGAGTATGTTCCTCCGAAATCATACTACACGATGCCAACCTGAAATCTCATACAGTTACTTTTACCCCGATGATTGGGGCACTATGTTTCTCCGAAATCTTCAGTGTATTGAGAACCTCAAATCCCATGTAGTTGCTTGAAACCCTGAAGATGCAGGCGGTATGTTCCTCCAAGACACTGCTATAACCTCACTCATACTCGTATCATGAAGATCGAGACGGTACGTTGTTCAGAATCGGTACGTTGTTCAGAATCACTGGTAACCAGACTACACGCCAGCAATGGAATACGTCACAAAGTCGTTGCCTCCTTCGCGCTGTCAGGCACGCGAGACGCGGTTCTGATCCCATACACTGGAGGCGCTGAGAGTCTTTTGTTCACAGCATAAACCTCAGTTCCTGCGCAGGAGACCTTCCCTCCTGCTCTGTATACAATGGTAAGCCAAGTATTATATATTATTCATACTTCCTGAGGGCTGGAATGAAGCACCGCGTTACACGAATATCTGTGTTCCCATGGCCTGCAGGCTTGTTTACTTTCCTACCAAGAAACAGTGTGTGAGGATTAGTGGACACTAGACACAGCCTCCATTGTATTAAGCTTCTGAGGTCGAAGTCCCTCTGAATAATAAATACAAATTCAGTTCGTACCTCACAGGAAACACATTACATCTCTATTACAAAGGCCAACCGATTACTGCAGCTTAGGAAAATAACCTCAATTTATTGTGAGAATCGCCTAAATACACTGTGTGGGCAAAATGAAGAGATTCTTAATGTTAAAGCAGGTGGTACGTACAGTTACCGGTGTAGGGTTAATGTGGAATAGCCTGAACATCATAAGGAGGACATCTGAGTCTGTTGCAGAATGAGAAACTTGTATATACTTGAAGAAAGCAGTCTTCTGGGATTTGGCACCGTGTATATGTGGTGTTAACCGACGTTTCGGAGGAACGTATCGCCTCCATCTTCAGGGTAGAAGAAGAAAAAATATATAAGAATCTGCAAGCAAAGAGGCCGTGAGAACCGGTAAAAGCTGACTCAAATCTTACACTGTATATACTTTTCGCCAGATACTGTTGGGATGAGACGACCCTGGCATGAACAGAAGAGAAATTCAGCCAGCGGTTTAATGGGGAAGCCTGAAGGAAAGGGTGCATTTGTAAGATATAGGCGCAGATGGAAGGAATATATTAAAACGGGCTAGTTTATCTGTTTCCAGATAAGTGGCGGGCTCTTGTAACACGGCAATGAGCCTTCGGGTGCCATAGAATGATTAGAACTCCTTACTGAGATGGGCGACTATCACCTTCTCAACAAAGAGTGTTCTCTGAACTCTTTTGTGGTTTATTTAACGACGTTGTATCTACTCTATATAGTGCCGAATACTAGGATGAATGACGAATTACAAGGGTTCTGGAAGGAATCAATCTGCGCCTGCCTGAAGCAACTCGGAAATTCACAAAAATTATCCGTCATGATAGTCGGTGTCCCGGGGTGGATTCTACCTGAGCGTTACCGCTACGGTAACGCTCTCGGCTACTGCACGCAAATATGGACAGGCGCTGTGACTTCCAGCTCGTGTCTGTCTTCCTCGTCACATTCTGCTTTGTAACTGCCAAGCAGACCACCCCGCCCCCGGTTCTCATGTCTCCGGGCGAATAACAAAATAATCTCAAAACCGCGACAAGTGGAGTTGTTCGTATCACGAGGCGTGACACAAAAATTGATAAAGCAATAACTGGAGCTGTACGTTGCACGAAGTCCATATATTATTCATCACAGGAAACTATAAACTTAGGCGGGTTTCGCCCTGTTTGGAGGTCACGTGACTGATGTCTGCTGCCTCGCGTCTGTTCCACTTCCTGTTCTGGGTTACAGTATTCCATTTCTTTCTTGGAAGACCAATGTTACTTCTTCCGTTCCTGCTGTATATAGAAAGTATATTTTTAGTGAATATATTTCTAATTCTCTTCAAGTTTACTGATTTTGAACCCTATTCACTCTTGTAAAGTTCTAGTATTTAGAAGTGACAGTCCAGGAAAAGCAGCGCAGTGGATGGGCAGGTCCATTCGTGAAAGTTGAGGAGTGTTGTGATTAGTCATTCGTCTGCATTCAGTGCGAGCAGACGTCTCAAGAGAATTCTTCCTTGTGCAGTCAAGTTAAAAGTTTTGACTCTTTGAGTCGTATTTGAGTGCATTATTCTCTAATTACTGTATTAATATTTTATTTTACTGTTTACTTTTATTCGTTGATTTTGTTTTGTTTATTTATATTTGTACATTTTTTCTATCTCCTTTAACACGAAGTAAATTGAGTGGACAAGTGTTGCATTCACAATCAAGAGAAATTGTTATTAATGTATATAAGTATATGAAAGAGGCTGGGCCAACAATTACACTGAAGAACATAGGAGTGGAAGTAGCAAAGCCAACAGGTGTATCGGAAAGTAGTGTCAGAAGAAGAATAAGAGAAACAAAAAATATCGAATCTGGGGCTTCCACTCCTTTCCGACACCCCATAAAGAAAGACCTAGGAAATCTCCACTAGCCACTTCGGACGATTTCAACGAGTATGTGGTGCGAAGAACAATCAATGACTTCTGATACCGGTGGAATGATATAATATCAGAGCCAAACGTCTTCAGTATTTGCGGCAAATTAAAGAATATAGGGAAGAGGGCCGCCCAGTCATCTACATGGATGAAACCTATATTCATTCACCGTACACCACCCCATATGCATGAAGTGATGGATCCATCCAGGGATTATTTTCCCCTGTGTCCAAAGGCCAATGGCTCATTGTTATCCATGCAGGGGGAGAGCAAGGTTTCATCCCTAATGCCTATGTCCGCTTCAAATCCCACCAAAAAACAGGAGACTATCACAGTGACATGAACTACACCAATTATGAAAAATGGTTAAAGGAGCGACTTATTCCTAACCTTCCCCCAAATTCTGTCCTTGTCATTGATAATGCTCCCTACCATAATGTACAACTAAACAGAGCCCCTAACTCAAATTCTCAAATTCAAGAAGAGATTTTATGATGTCCTGGCTAAAATATCACCTTCCACCCATTACCTTCAATAACACTGCTTATTCATCACTGTGGAATCCAGACATATATAATATGATCCTACCACTCAAACCGAAATACCTTTCCTATAAAACAGATGGAATCTTTGCAGAACACAATAACTCCATCCGTATCACCCAGAACTCAACCCAATTGAGTCAATATGGCCCACAGTAAAAAATTAGGTTGCTCGAAACAATACCACATTTAAGATGGATGACGTCATTAAACTGGCAGACCAAAAATTGGCTTCCATAACAGCAGAAGAATGGCAACGTAGGTGCCAACATGTAAGGAACATTGAGCAACAATTAATGGCACGGGAAGGCCTTTTGGACGTAGGACGGGAGTTCGTCTTCCATGTTTGTGGTGATAGTGATGACAGCTCCGATTCATCTGGTGGTGAAAAGGAAGGACAGGCACGTGGATATGATATCAATGCGGACATTGCCAGTGTTGCCCCTTTAGAATAGACCTGTGTAATATGTAAATAAACTCTTCATGTATATAGCAGTGAGAAGTGTATAATAGTGTATAGTTCATAATAGTCTGCCATTCGGCACTTAAAACTTAGCATCAGATGTGTGAACATCAACGAGAATAAACCACCATCACTATGCAACACAATGAGGTAAGAAGTTATTTCCTTTTGAGAACGCCTGTACTGTATTCCCCGCCACACTTGTCGGCATGCTGGAGTTCTCCCCGCCTCTTTCAATACTTCTCCTACTCCGCGTCGGAGGACTGTCACCTCTAAGTACTACAACTTTACATCCCTTGAACAATCTTACATTTGGCTTCTGACGTTTCAACAATCCCACGGATTTTCTGTATCTTCCTGCCTACGCTTCACTCCCATAAAACAGTCAATATTGGAACTACCTATGGACGATACAGATGTACATGAAAGGATAATATTAAAATGGCACTAACTAAAATAGGATGGATGACTGGACTCATGACATGGTCCGCGCCCGTGATGCGCCCTTGTGAACAATGTAACGGACTTTAAACAATATTCCAAGAAGACATATGGGGGGGGGGGCGGAACTACAGCTCCACAATTCTTGACCCCGTCACTAGTTGTAGTTGAGTGATCAGCTTGAAGCTCCGGCGCTTGACCTGCGGAGCGACTATTAGCTTTTCAAGACGGATTCTGCTGCATGGAGTAAAATGGTCAGACTACCTGGTACTCATACTGATCAGGATGGGATGAGCATGGCATGTAGCACACATGGAGTAGATGAGAAATGAGTATAAATGGCGGGTTATCGTAGCGGTAACGCTCTACGCTCGTATTAGGGAGGTTCCCGGGTCTAAACCCGGCCAGGTTACCGGCCGTAGCGAATGAGGTTTCCGTGGTTCTCCACAGGACCTCCAGGCAAATAAATGGATAGTACCTCGATTGGGTCGAGACAGCCTCCTTCCAGATCCTTTCAAATTCATCATTGATCTACCAACCTACCGTTTGACGCTATATAGCCTACACACAGTGCTGACAGCGTCGAGGGTTAGGGGAAAAGGCGTCTCGGGAGAACTGGGCATAGATGGGAGAATGATATTAAAACTGGTCTTAAGAGACATACGATGCGACGGTGTGGAATGGATTCATCTGCCCAACGCACGGTGCAGCGTCGGCCTCTTGTGATCACAATAATAAATCTTTCAGGTGCCACGGAGTGCGCAAGATATCATGGCCAACTGTGTAACTGTTAGTTTCTCAAGGTGGAGTTCGCTGACCACAGGAACTGTTTTACGTGTTGCGGATCCGTAGGGGCAGGATGACGTGATCGTAATCCCAAACTTTCCAGCCCTCACATCATCCCTGCTGATGTAATTGTTATGCCGTCAATTAGAGCGCGTAATAAGTGACTTCAAAAGGTTCCGCCAAGTAATTTCCTGTTTCCACCAGCACCGGAACTCGGTATTTCCGGCTGTACATCAACTTGCACGACGTCCAGTTAAAATTTAACTGAGTAACTCACGGAAGTGTAGCACTAATGGACTCTGCCATTATAGTGCACATCAGCTGATGGGGCAGTCTAAGATGGCGCTGTGGTCATTATCACTTCGTTCGGTGTCCGCTCGCCAGGGGGCAGGGTTCTCCAATTTCT
Organism: Cryptotermes secundus; assembly: GCF_002891405.2. NCBI lineage: Eukaryota > Metazoa > Arthropoda > Insecta > Blattodea > Kalotermitidae > Cryptotermes > Cryptotermes secundus. Next base: position 1,004,393 of record NW_019743656.1, on the reverse strand, counting down.
CACGGTTCCTCTGCAATGATTTTGCTGCTGATCGACACTTTGGTTGCAGCTTACTGGTTGATTAAGAATTGTTGCACGGTGGCTAGTTAAGTTGACTATTAATTCGATTAACTAGGGTGTGCTTGAGTTAGTTGACTTGGGAATCATAGGTTGTTATATGTTGGTAGTTACTAAACTGGAAGTCGGTTGATTGGAAACTGATTGATGGAGTTTGCTCCTGTTTCATTATTATGTGTTTATTATCTGAAATTGCTTATTTAATGACTCTGTCAGTATCGAGACTATATGCCGTTGATGGAATAACTCTGCAATACTGGCCACAGTGTGTTTGTGTGTCTTATGTGATTCCCACAGTAAACGGCATTAACCGGTTGGGCTCTGTAGTGGAGACGTAATGTGTTTCCTGCGAGGTACGAACTGAATTTGTATATATTACAGAACTCCGCATTCTGCCCACCAGTGCATCTGTGTGTGCCGTATGGTTCTCACTGTAAACAGCGACTGTTTCGCTAACCAGCATTAACCGGTTGGGCTCTGCAGCGGAGACGTAATGTGTTTCCTGTGAAGTACGATACTGTATTGTAACGCGTTTTTCTCACTGAGACGCCTTTCGGATTGTTAATTGGTTTATTTAACAACCTACAAGTCTCGGTTACAATTAATTACAACAATGTTACGGGTTTACACACTCTACAAATCTGTCCACTCTGTCCTCAGTAGTCCACACGTATTCACAGTACGATACGGGAGCTATTCCAGTGTCACTGTGTCACACACTCCCAATTACTTCTCTTGTGAGCCAAGCATCTGCTTCTCACGCTATCACTTCTAATCACACGTTCCAGTATTCTCCTTTCCGCTACCGCTGCTAGATTCCGACTGTCTTCGGCGGATGCTACATTTTAACTCGCTTCGTAGGCTGCTACACTCCGTGTTTGGCGGCTGTGTAGTTCCCTTATAAACCCTCAGCCGGACAACGCCTCGCTTCCTTGTTGCCTAGTCGCGTGTTTACCGGCGTTGCTGGGCTTCGCTGCCGGAAGTTGTTTACGCCTACGTAGCAACTGCGTCGCCCGTGTTACGTCACAGCGGGGAAAGGGGTGTTGACTGGCCTATTACCGTAGCAGCGGCAACGATCCGAAGGTGTTACGTCACCGCTGGCGGGGGAAGGGGAAGGAGTGTTGACTTGCCTGTTACCGTAGTAACGACAGCGCTCCGATACCGCCACGTCACCGCTGGGGAGGGAGGGGGTGTCCACCATAGCGCAACACGTCACAGTATATTACAGAACTCTGCATTTTGCGCACACAATGTATCTGTGTGTTCCGTATGCTTCTCACAAAAAGCAGCGACTGTTTCCCTAAATAGCATTAACCGGTTGGTCTCTGTTATGAACTGCTGTATATTATTTAAACGCATTCCGTAGTTCGAATCTTTTAAAGAGCCCTGTACTCTAAGTAATGTTAAGAAATGTTTATAAATATTCCACGTGAATTGAGTCTGTGAACGAAGTCTTTTTCTGGGGCATACGTTACTCTCTGTTGTGTCCGCACCTGTTACCCGTTTAAGTCGGAATTTACATCAACTGCTTTTGTAAAGCAAAGGAAAAGCTGCCGAGAAGACAATTTATTCTCTTGTCACTTGGAAGTGACCCGACAAGTCAAAGTGAGGAGCAATACAATTAATGTTTGACGTAAGCGTCGATACTTAGGTAATGGCCAGTGACACGAGTAACTTTAAAATTTACCTCCATTTTGTCCACCACTGAGTGCTATCAACCTTAGAAATTTACGCGTAAAAATAAGACCCAAAACCGACCCTTACATTTTCTCCCCCAAAACAAGTCCATTTGGTTAAGTTTTGCCTCCGTTTTTAAAAATGTATTTATAAAATCTTCTAAGTTTAGGCTTTTAGCTTCTTTTCTTCATGAAACATGGTTTTAATCTAAGGTTGGCGGCTCTAAGATGGCGGACATGGCGCATCCTATCAACTGCAAACGTCAACACAGCAATATACCCAATGCATACATATTCGGACTTGAATTTGGGCGTCTTGTTGGCTTGCTCTTGAAACCTAAACAAATGGGCTGTATGCTCCTCCGAAACGTCGGTCAACTTCTACCGGACTACATCGCATTACGTTCTGGAATAGAGTAATACTCTTCATTCCCGATTCTTTTTCAGCTACTAACAGCCTGAATATTTTCCGTCAAGGTTTCGTACAACACAGCGTTTCGGAGAGTGAATATTCTCCCTTCCTTGAGGCAAGTTTGAGGGGGGGATTTGGCAGGTCCGTTAGACTGAGCTGGGCATAGTGACTGAGACCGAAGTTCTGAACCAGCTGACCGACTTTGCAAAAGAAGAAATTTGATATGAACATTATGTCACTGGAAGTAATTTCAATGACGTACGTTGCAATATACTATAATTAGTAACTCAATGGCAGTTGCGCGAACCTCTGAGGTGGGAGTAACAATTAATGGTAATGGATTTTCGAAAAGTATGCAATTTTTGCGTGGTTATTTTTCCTTTATTTTGCAGAATGTAACATAGCAACATGACAGTGCGATAACTTTCTTTGGTTTTTTGTGTGATAGCGGTAACTAATGAACTAGGTTACAAATATAACTACACATTTCTTGTGAATGGAATACCCTTCTAAGTGAACAATTACAAACATAGGGAAAGTGCAAAACTTTAATATTATATCTGACGTGCAAACTTGCAGAATCTGCTGTATTTAAGTCATGTTACTGACAAAAATAAAATAAGCACTGTATAAGAAATGTACACTAAAAACGCCATGTATTCTGGTATCACTTCGCTGAAGCGTCGGAGAAAATTACTGCCCCAATCTTCAGGACCGAAATGTAGGTAATCCAAACAAGCACAGCGAGTGACGAGTAGAAAACTGGGTTCAGATATAGGTCCTGGAACAAGCAGATAGAAAAGTAACTGCTGCTGGCCCCGAAGATGGGGGCATTAAGTTCCTCCGAAACATCGGCGAACTTCTATCACATCGCAGAAGAGCGTGCCCCACTCAGTGGCTGTTGCTGGGAGCTCAAATCCCAACATCCTTGCACAATATTTGTGGCGCGGACTGTATGTGACCCCTGGGTCCCAAGGCATTCGATTATCCTGTCTCCTGCAACACGAGCCGGCCCGGCCCTCTGATCACTCAGCCCTGCTGCCCATTCTCCCGGGCTCAGACATGCAAATTGATGAGGCCGTGCACATTTGCCAACACAGCATGTAATTCACAGTGCCTCGAAAGAACTCTGCTTGTGGAACACCCAGCTGCCACGGTCTTATTTCCACAAGTCACCGAACTTGAAAAACAATTTCGTTCGTCTCTTCAAGGGTACGTTCTGCAAAAGAGTTTTCTGCTGACCAGCAGTGGCCTAATCGAGGTGCCCAGGGACTGAGGAAAACCACGACAAACCTCAGTGGGGATAGCCGTAGTCTCGGCCGAGACTCGAATCAAGAACTTCCTGGTAAACAGCACTGACTGGGCTTTGTAATCAAGATGTACGTATTGTTCTCTGTGAAGTACGAACTTGAAGTGTTACTTAGATGAATTTCAGCCTTCAAACACTCATAGTGAACGGTTCCTCAGTTGTCCCACTAATTTCCATTTTCACCTATTCTTCTACTATTGCTTCTTACGTGTATGTCTCTCTCTCTCTCTCTTCAGGCTTCAAGGAGTTGAGACACGCGTATAAGCTGCTGTTGTGTTGAACTCCAGTATCTCCCCTCTGGCTTATCCCGCAAATACTTACAATCCAAACACAATGTCTGTAGCCTCAGCTCACGAAAAAACAGGAACACTGGTTGCATTGACGAACATCTCGTAAAACATCCCTCTAGTAACATATTGTCATGTGACTGTGTGAATACAGAAGAAGTTTGGATCGGTAATCGGATTTAATGAACTCTCAGACAACACGTGACTAAACTTCACATATCACTCACAGACTAGTGTTCTCAGTCACGGTCTTCACTGCGTTGCTTGGCAGCGGCTTTCAATGTCGAATATTTCCTTTCCTCTGGGTTCCCGAACTGTCCCCCCGCCTCAGCTACTACAACTCTGCCTGCAGATTCTTTCTCGACTCGGACTCACTAGTAATCAAGTCAAAGTCACAATGCAACTGAAGGTCAGTCAGTCAGTCAGTAAGTCTTGGTGTCGAGCCCCAGATATATTTATTACTGTTTGACAGTTATGGTATTGTTTATGTCGGGCGCCCTCTCTGACGAGAGGACGGGTCTTTTATACATACTGCTGGCCCTCGCCAGCGTAGTCTTTATCTGGTCCGAGTCCCTTGGGATTCGTGACCATATTTTACTGTGTCAGATTTTAGACTTCCATTTTCGTCGCCTCCTACGACTCGTAGGGTCACGGTGGAGGTATTCCACCCCGCCTCCACACGGGTAAGACTTTTATAATAGAAGAGAAGTGCTGTTGACTAATAACGGCAGCTGGTCGTTATGTCGCCTCGGCACGGACCGCACAGAAAACATCGCTTCCAACAGTTACTCCAATATTGCGTGCGTATCTGTCGCGGCCATCACGTGATGGCTATTGAGCCAATGTCTTCATGGGAGCACTGGGAGTGTTTGCAGAGTCGTTCCCTAGCAACGGCTGTCTGCTGGCTTCACAATCCTGGCTTCCTGCAGACATGCCGCAATATGTTCAATTCACCCAGGAGTACGGTGTAAGTTGGGTCAAGAGGTTAAACTTTGTGGTTTGTGGGGGTGTGGGGTTCGAATCTCGGTTGGGACACTTTTCTGAGACTTAATGGTTTTCCTCAGTCCCTCCAGGAAAATTCCGTGGTAGTGCCTCGATTAGGTCACAATGCTTCCTTCCAAATCATTTTCAATTCAACATTCATTCATCTGTCATCATCACATTCGACAACACAGAGTATGAGCTACTGATAACGTCGTTAAACAGTAAATAAATTAACATTGGATCTGTTCCAACAGCGCACACGCTACTAAAGCCCAGAGTTCTCTTCCATTCATACGGATTACGGGGATACGCTCTGATACACCGTTAGGCCCCGATAAACTACATTCAAAGTAACGTTTCAATCCTGCGTTAATGCTTTGCAGATTTTAATCGTAATTTTTTACATGTAAATTGATATTGTGAACTTAATATCGGATTACGAAACTGTAATGGAATTTACTGGTGTCAGATGAATATCTACGCTGGATCAAATATGGCAAATCACACTGTGGCATCACAGGATATCAACTATTCAGAAAGGAGAAATGGTTTCTGGATTTTAAAATCATATGCTATTCACATATCTGGATTCAAAGAGAAATCACTTCCGAAATGTGAAGCCGTATAGTTTGGTTAGTAAATACCAAATGTCAGGGTAGAAGATTGACCAGCATGAGGACTTGTGAACTTGGAACAATAACACTGGTATTTCATTTGCGATTCCTTCATGATAATCTCGATAAGTATGTAATTATTCTTAAGGAATTTCTTGTAAAATAAAAGTATGGTGGAACTGCGACAATTGTCTTCAACTTTCGGTTTAATGCCGATAGCTAATGAGCCACTTGCACTAGGTATGTGAAATCTGGTACCCAGAACATGATCATACCTAAATACTGTGTAAGTTNGTGATCACCCTCACGTATCATCTGGGGCTGGTACAATAGGCCAGAAGTGGCCGCAGTACAAGGGACTTAGTCCCACCCCACTAGCAATAAAAAGAAAGTGGTTATTCCACCAATAATAATTATGTGTGAAGTCGCACTGAAGGCTGTATGGTGTACATATATACAAGTCTCTTTATCAGGCAATGCAGCAGGGTGTTCAAATACATTACAGTAAACACTCGCTAATCCGGTTACAGTTAATCCGGATCGAAATATAAAAAATGAAAAATTCTGTTCACAGTTGAGTACATGCTTTAAAAGACGCATGGCATTTAGGAAGGCAGATGAGTCGCTTGTCTGTTCAGACAAAACTTGACAGTTTCTTCAAACCTGCATTATTACGTTAAAAAACAAATACAACTTCTGAGTCCTGTATCGATGAATAAATGTAATGTATTTTTATAGTTTTTAAGTGAAGGCTCTACAGTGATATTTTTTATTTATTTTCATCAGCACTACTTATATCATTAAATTTTCCACGTATTTGTGCTCTAAGTTTTTTTTTGTCTTTTAACGCTACCTTTTGCTTTTACTAATACGGATTATCGCTTACTTCCCCCACCTGTTACTCTGGATTAGCGAGGGTTCACTGTATTAACGGGTAAACCTCCTGGTATTTAAATACGGCAGTTAGAGGCGGCCAGGCGACGGACAATACAGACGGCAGGTAGGTCCATCCGCTCGACTCCACAACTTGCTGCTAAAACGCTCGATGGAAAGATGGAATGCCCTAGGTGTACAAACGAAGCTATTAACAAGTGCATTCGACATCTGCAATCGCGTTCCTGCTCGTCTGACTCCGATCTGTTATGGTCAGGATAAAGTGGACCCAGAGAGAACGGCTTCTGAGCTGCGCACTCAGAATGCTGTACTCCATCAAGAATGGCTGACTAATTGCGAGCGCTCGGAGCGTTTCACTGCAAGAGTGAACTGTGTTAACAAGGATGCGAATCCGAGACAAGTACAACGTCGAAACCGAAGTAAACGGAAAGAGATATTAATAACTTAGAGCACACAAAGTGAATTACGTCTCTGCAGCCTGGAACTGAATCTTGATAATACTTAAGGATTCTGTCCGTACCTCACAGGAAACACATCACGTCTCCGCTACAGAGCCCACCCGGTTAATGCTGTTTAGGGAAACAGCCGCTGTTTATTGTGAGAACCATACGGAACACACAAATACACTGCGTGGGCAAAATGTAAACATACTTCAAACTAAGCAAGGTGGTGTATATATAGTTAACACAGCGCTTTAAAGGGGTAAAGAAGTCGGATTTACTATATATAGGAACTATATATTAGGCACTAATTCCAGAGTAGAGCCCTTTAGAAGGCAACATTTTCCAAACTGGGAAGGAAATTTTCTGTTTCCTTACGGAACAGGAAGACGTACGAGTATTACCGAGCTCACAACCATCTGTCATATGACAATTTTTCTGAGATACATTTCATTCTCGCATCGGCTGAGGTTAGAAAGCGGGTTCGTCCCTTTAGGTTTTTCGGATAAAATCTTCCACGTACTCCTTATTTCCACCCTACGTGCTAAATGCTCCCACGTCATCCCCCCTCCCCCGTCGATTTGATCACCTTAATATTTTGTGAAGGGAATGGAACGAGGACGCGCTTCTTATGCAAAGTAAGGTTTATATTTGACAAACATGAACAAAATTAAATTCGTTCATAAACATTCAATGTACACTTGGAATACTAAATTTCATCGAAATCCGTCCAGCATTTTCGGAGAGTAAACGTAAGGGAGAACAGGACAGAGAGCGTTCTTTTGTTAAGAAACATTTGGTCTGTCAGTATTAACACTCTGTTAGCGTCAGATGATAAGGCCCTGGTAAGCAGCGGTCGTGGTCTTATCGAGGTACTACGATGACATGTGCCTGAAGTGACTTAAGAAATCCACGAAACACCTCAGTCAGAATAGCCAGTGTCCTGCCCTGAGAGCACGTTCCCAATATAAATCTGGCGTGTTACCGCTAAGTCAACATTTTAGTTGTTTAAATTCTGGTTAGGGTCCCTCATATTGGCAAAGAAAGCAACCATATCCCGGGCGAAGAACGGGTACTCCTAGTTGAATATGACAAGCATCCAACGCAGTGACATCCATACGTGTGTAAAACATTGCGTACATCAGATAAACATGATCTGCAGATTGGATAGCGGTGATGTATCTGCCACACACGGACGCTGAACCCCTTGTTTAATGCAACCAGGCTGACGGCGCAGTCTGCAAATAAATCAGCTGTCGAACAGCAACTGATCCCACTTTCCGGGTACTCTTGCTGTGTGACCAGTGGTCACCGAGTGCAGGCTGCAACATTATCGATATTTTGTACCGCTGTGCCTGCCCCTTGTAAGTTACTGTATCATACAGCTTTGGGCATGCTTAATGTGAATAATACTATATGTAATGAAAACTTAATTGAAATCTTCTTTACAATCCATCAGACTGATCAACAGAGGTAGTGTAGTTGGTTGACGCACTATGCTACAAACCGGAAGGTAGTGGGTTCGACTCCCGATGAGGTAATCTTCTTCAGTTGACCTAATCCTTCCAGCCGAAATATGACCTTGGAGCCAGGACCAGGAAGCTCCCTGGGGGGTAAAGGGCGGCCGGAGCGTAAGGCTGACAACCTTAACGACATCTCCGAGCCGAATATTTAAAAGAAAATGTGGGAGCCTCGACGTCTCACAATCCTATGGGTCTCCACGGCCTGTTACCAGACTGATCCACGAAGAGAAGTTAACCTACAAGTTGGGATGTAGACTACGTGCATTACCAATATGTGAAAGGGGTTGCCGCACTGCAGTGGGATCTTGCACCTGAGATGAGACTTTACTACGTTCAGATATAGACCTTCAAATCATTGACAATTAGGGCTCTGAAAATGTTATCATTCTATGAATCGATGTAATCATTTTATCGCACGTATCGGCATTTCCTTAAACGTTTCAGCCCAAAATTATTTTACACATAAGCGCCAAAACCAAAACTGAACAGCAACAATAAATCAGAACACGAAAACAAAAGCAACACGTCAAAATGATAAGTAAATATTAAAACAAAAACCTACAACCTCGGAAAAACAGATTACCTGGAGAATACGTACTTTAAGTTGTCCCGAACACTCTACCGCTTTTAAGAGGAACCATTCGAAGTACTGTCTCCATCTTCAGGGTCGAAGAGTTGATCAAACAAGCAGAATTCTGTTAGAGGCTTGCGACTTCCTGGCTGCAAACTTTAGTTACTATTCCGCCGTGAAGATGGAGGACATAGGATCCTTCGAAACAGATAAAATTCTATATGAATACACTGCGTCACATCTCAGAGCGTGGTACTTAACATGTGTCACGCGTACCATAAGAAGCGCGAGCACTGAAACTCCACTAGGATAGCAATAGAAATTAAGCTACGATCATTTCCTTCCACATCCCTTCCAATTCATTCTCCACTAACCATCCCAATAATCCGCGCTATACAGTCTGAGCTACAGGCAGCGTCGATATACAATAACGGTGAAATGGTCCCTGCGCTTAATCAAGCAACATGCCATGATTACAATATGGGGGAGTGGAGGTACAACTCCACGCATTCTCAACATCAGCATAGTTGGTGTGTGCACCCTGCTTCAGGCCTCGGTCGCTGTATCCCCACAGGAAGAGCCCCCGGTACCCACTGGTTAGAAGTCTGGATGGGCCGCCGAGACCATCTCGACACTGTGGAGTATACAATACACCTATACGTTTATGTCTTGCTCCTGCATGAAATGAAACCAGTCACTATATTGACTGAGCTATGAACATAAAGTAACGCGATAACTGCAGTCTTATCGGTTAAGACTCCGTTTAGTCCTACAGCTGAGTACTGGTTAGGGGGAATATAGTATTTCCATCTTCAGGGTAGAAGACAGAAGTGCATTCCAACACCATACTTAATATACAGCGCCCAGTTCTTGAAGGATCACACTCGGTAGAACAGTAATCGCTTGTGGATTATCTATGATCGCTATGAATTCAAATTCATGCACGAAACTCGGACTATTAATCCACGTTCGCACTCCCCTGGTTGGCCATTTTATCCACATCGCTGCCCATGGGCTGGGAACGTACACTCGCACTTTCTCCCTTAACACCCAGGCGAATGAGCACTGCCTGGGGACTGAATAACATTCATACACGTACCAGGTCGCCTGTACCGTTTTTTTTCTCCTTCGTGCAACGAGTAAAGTAAAGGTAAAGTTGTCCCTGTACACTGCGCTATGAAGACGTATGGGAGAATGGATGTATAGATCCACATTTTCTTGACCTCGGCAGTAGTTGGAGGTGAGTGGTTAGCTTCACGGCCCGGGCGCTTTATCCCCGAGAAAAGAGCACCTGGTACCCATTGTATAGGAGGTTGGGTGGACCCCAGAGCCGGTCTAGACGATTGGAGAATTGAAAATTCTTGACCCTACTGGGATTCCAACTCCGACCCCTCGGTCGTCCAGCACATAGCCAGTCGCTATACCGACTCCTCTCCTTCGTGCAACAAAGCGTTAAATCCATTCAAGCACAATGATTCATGGAAAGAAGACAAAGGGGGCCCCAAAATGAGGTAGGTAACGCATGTGTCCCATCCTCTGATCGCAGTGAGAGCAGACAAGGGCTCAGTGTAGCTGTCCTGCTTAACGGGCAGTATATCACCGAGGCGCTCTACATTTGTCATTTAAACCACTCATGCTCCAACACATATGCCTATAAATTGAAACGGTATCTATGCAACTTTCTGCCCCTTCGCCTCTTCATGCTCACTTAATTCAGCCCCATTCATCCACCCTCCTCTGCACCCACCAAACTTCCATTTGTAACCCACCTAAACACAAAACAACCCTCACACTCAAAGTAAAAAGTACATACATTGGTACGCAGTCAAGGGGATGACAGTAAATTACTTGGCTCCCTGATGCCATGCGTCGGAGGCTCTCTGGCCGTACTAATGCAGTCACCCATTCACTCGATTAATAATGATCCGTTTTCCATTTTACAATTGGAACTATTCAGTACATTTAGTTAATTGCATTACCGCGTTAACACCAGCGCAGCCATCACATCGCGCACCAAGTGACTATAGAAGTGGTCATCATTTTCTGGCATGTAACGCCGTGCAATCGTTTCGGAGGAACCTGGTGCCTCCATCGTCAGGGCAAGACCCCAAGAGACCATTATCATGACGCCAGCAGGATTATACGAAACTTTGGTAAATTTATAAGCAGACTATACGGCGTCACATCCATACTCACTACCGTGAGAACCTCAAATCCTATCGTCACGTATATGTAGTGGCTACAGACGGGGTTTGGATTGCGAATGGATTTACTGACCACTTGTACACACAACTCAGAACTACATGCAATTACAGCTCCATCGATAATCTTCACAATTTACAAATCACCAAAGCACCCGCTAAGCCTTTTTCCAGCCCGATGTGTCTTCACCAGCCGTTCCCTGGCAACTGCTTCTAACAGTAGAGATTCTTCATCTCTACGCGCCTAAGTCCTTTCTTCACAGCCTCGTGTACAGAATCTCCTATTAACTGATTTTGTCCCTGGCTTATAACATCTCAGAACGGACCACGTAGAAAACCTGTTTCCATTATTGTAGTTCAACTGTTGCATTATTAAGAATCTGCTACCTAGCAACGAGAACGTGCTTACCAAGCAGTTTCCCAGAAACGGTCGCTGTTTACAGAGTCACAGTTTAGCAACGGGTCTATACGCAACAATATTTACTTATAAATTAATTCAATCAAGCAGCAGGGCAGTGATTGAGAAGCTGATAGTCAGCCAAATACAAAATACAGTCCCGACTTTGCATGGAACCCGACGGTTTGTCACAGTGTTCGCCACTGGGCCGGTAGCCCAGGCATTGCAGCTAGTGGAATATCCTCCGAAGATTGAAGGAGGACGTTTCTAGGTGCGGACTAAATGCACAGATATTCCACTCACATATTCTTGCACATTACGGCCCTTAAGGGATATTCTGAAAGAGCGATTTCACTGCGTATGCAGGCTATGAACTTGAACAGGGGAGTTCTGAAAAGGAAAAAGCTTTACATAATATTATCAGTAATAACAATAAAAAGGTAAAGCTATCCCTGCAACAGGCCGTGAAGGCCCATAGGGTTGTGAGACGTCGAGGCTCCTATATTTTTTAGACAACAGGCTCACAGATGACTGTGAGGTCATCAGCTTTTAGCGCACGCCGGCCGCCCATCACCCCCAGGAAGATACCTGGTACTCATTTCTGTAAGAGGATGAGTCGACCCCAGAGCCATAGTGTGGCTGCAAAGATTACGACAGTTGAAAAATTTAATGACCTCATCGGGAATCGAACCCGTGACCTTCCGTCTTGTGATATAGTGCCTCAACCAACTACGTTACCGCGTGACCCAATAATAATAATAATAATAATAATAATAATAATAATAATAATAATAATGTCCGGGGTAGTTTTTTTTTGACAAAAGTCGATACTGCAACACCGACAGAAACACTGCCATTTTGTGGTCCTACCGTAAGCACGTAAAATAAGTTTTGAATGTGGCTTACAGAGAAACGAAGTAACGAAAAACCTACGGATACTGACCTGCTTAGAGTAATCATATGTACATGTTGCCTGTTGCCATGACAACTGTGAAAAGCGCCAAGTTTCAATAACATGTCCCGGTATCCTTAAGTGAGTGTTACGTGTCACTTTACACTCAAACAAATCAACCAGTGGGCCGAACTGCAGCGCCACTCACGGGGCAACAGTGCGGGAAGTGATTTTTAACTGGATAATACCACGGGCTCTCTAAATCATTAGCACAGCCGGGCCCACTCAGCCGGTTCATTACCCCTTTATGTTACATGAAGCTACCTGTCAAGGAGTTTAAAAATGTTTTGAATATTTCAACCAGGAGCGCAATGCTGACGTTTATATCACAGAAGTTCTAATTACTGAGGCACTTGTTAGGGCGGCCTCTTTTCATGACGTCATGTTCAGCCCACGCACATACGCCCCTCTTGCATGTTCACTACTTTCGATGCCGAATTCAAATATACAAACCCCAAAGCTACGTCAGCATTTACATCGCTTGCCTTCTGTCAACGTTTCGGACGAACCTGCTGCTTCCATCTTCAGGATGTAAATCGAGCATATTAAACGTTACTTGCTAGGTACTACAAATAATACAAACGATATTCCTAGCGCACTGATCCCTACTTATACACCGACACTCATTCAACTGTTTAGTTTTTATGGAAATGATCATCAATATCTANCCGTGAAGGCCCATAGGGTTGTGAGACGTCGAGGCTCCTATATTTTTTAGACAACAGGCTCACAGATGACTGTGAGGTCATCAGCTTTTAGCGCACGCCGGCCGCCCATCACCCCCAGGAAGATACCTGGTACTCATTTCTGTAAGAGGATGAGTCGNGTTAGGGCGGCCTCTTTTCATGACGTCATGTTCAGCCCACGCACATACGCCCCTCTTGCATGTTCACTACTTTCGATGCCGAATTCAAATATACAAACCCCAAAGCTACGTCAGCATTTACATCGCTTGCCTTCTGTCAACGTTTCGGACGAACCTGCTGCTTCCATCTTCAGGATGTAAATCGAGCATATTAAACGTTACTTGCTAGGTACTACAAATAATACAAACGATATTCCTAGCGCACTGATCCCTACTTATACACCGACACTCATTCAACTGTTGAGTTTTTATGGAAATGATCATCAGTATCTAGTAAGGACCTGGAAGGAGACANACTACCACATTATCACTTTTCCTGGACAGTCTCTTTCCAAAAACAGAAGATCACATTAAGTGGAGGAACTGTTTTGGAAGAGACTGTGGACCTGTCATCTGACAGTTACTGATCAATCAATCATCTAGTAAGGACCTGGAAGGAGACTGCTGTGGCACTGCTGAAGTCTTACCAGAACTCACCTGAGGATGATCATACTATTTCTTTCAGGATTGTCAGTAACCTGTCCGAGATGCGAACAGGGAGGCTCCTGAACACAAAGATAAGGAGTGAAAGCTATTTAAGTAAACACAGTTCTCGGTGACACGTTGCGACGCTAAAATAACCTTTTAATGCAACTGAAATTACTTTAAATTAACATAAAAGTAGCACTAACCGCTGGCCCCTGAATTACAGCTAAGCAATTTAAAAAAAATCACTTCCTTTCTACGAAAAGGAAATGCCGGAGCTTTACCTCCGTACTGATCTACAGTGCCGATCGTTTGGCCTCTTAAAGAAAACGCTGTGCCCCTCACAGAAACCTTACAGTTACAGGCTGCTGTTTATCGTGAGAACCATACAAAACACACTGTGACGACATGGTGAGTGCCTTGCATATTAAAGTAAATGGTAGATATAGTTACCATTGCGCATTAAAGCTATCCCTGTAACAGGACTTAGAGGCTTCCACATTTTCTAGACAGTCGGCTCACAGATGGTGGTGAAGTTGTCAGCCTTACCCGTCGACCGCCTTTTACCCCCAGGAAGACTCCAGGTACTCATTTGTTAGATGCCGAGTTGACCGAAGGGTCATAGGATTGAGTCACTTACATCCAATGGCCTCATCGGGAATCGATCTGGCGACCCCTTAGGCTTAGAGCATATTACCTCAACAAACTACACTACCGCGGGGATTAAACGTCTCTCACGTAATTTATAGACTTTCACAAAAACCCATGAAAGAGAGAAGTCAGTCATACTGTCAGNGCTAACACTGTCAGTATGAAGCCAGTAACGGCCCTTGTAGTCCCCGTGACATGACAGCCATCTGAAAGCTTCTGAAGGAACCGATTATGCACTTACAGCACCAAATCTGTCACAAGCCACAAATCACTGTAATTTTCAGAACATTACAGCTTAAACAGCCATTACATTCAACTCAGACAGACAACACTCCATTCGCAGTCCCATCTTTATGGAGCACACGCCATCAACCGTCACAGCTGCGGGGTGAGACGACGATAGAGGGGTTAGCAGGAATAAAAAATGAGCTCTTTTCTTCATATAAATTCTTCCTTCCATAATACGCTCCCTTTATTCCTTTACTTTCCATTCTATGGGAACCGACAATCAGTTTCACTTGCAGGCAAGAACGGGCTGGAACGCGGGGAAGAAACGCCCCACCAACAGGGTGAAACAATGAAGCGATGGGGGGGGGTTAGGAATAAAACAGTTTATAATAGGAGAAGAGGGTGAGAAAACATATGCAAATTCCTGACGGCAAAGAGGAATATGATGAAATTAAGGAAGCAGGAGCAGGGTGGATGATTAGATGGCTGAACTGGCGTCAACACTAACAATAGCATCGTCCGCACAAAAAAAAAATGTAAAGCTATCCCTGTAACAGGCCCTGGAGGCCCATACGGTTGTGAGACGTCAAGGCTCCCACATTTTCTAGACTACCGGCTCACAGATGGCGGTGAGGTTCTCAGTCTTGCGCGCCGGCCGCCATTTATCCCCCCGGAAGATTCCTGGTATACATTTATGTTAGAGGCTGAGACGACCCCAGGGCAGCACGGAAGGATTAGGTTAAATGAAAAACCCAATGGCATCATCGGGAATCGAACCAGCGATCTTCCGGCTTGTAGAATAGTGGTTCAACCAAGTATGCTACCACGTTCCCCAAGGACAGTGGTACAAGTACTTACAAAATTGACTTTCATGTCTCCTACAGCGGACATAATAGAGAACATCCAATAACATTATCAAATGTACCCCGTAACTCTTACCAATGTGCACGGTAGCCACGACTGTTCAAGTATCGTGTAGTTTTTTTTTGGGGGGGGGTGATTGGTACCCCCGTTCCCAATCTTTCTTCCAATGCGCGAGTGAAATTTAATTTACACTGGATCTGAAGGCCTCAGACAGAGCGCGAAGAGTACCATACCATCTTCCGAGATGTCACGTCACGTACCCGGGTAGTTCACCGACGTTTTGGTAGTTCGCTTCTCCGAAACGTCTGCCACAGGACGTCAAATAAAAAATAGTGTTATGCTACAAGCCGTAAGGTCGCGGGTTTGACTCCCGATGAGATCACTGAATTTTTCAATTGAACTAATCCTTCCAGCCGCACTACGGCCCTGGGGTAGACTCAGCCTCTAACAGAAATGAGTACCACGAATCTTCATGGGGGGGTAAAGGGCGGCCGGCGCGTAAGGCTGACAACGTTACCGCCATCTGTGAGCCGTTTGTCTAGAAAATGTGGGAGCCTCGACGTCTCACATCCTTGTGGGTCTCCACGGCCTGTTGCAGGAATAGCTCTACCTTTTTTTTTCTTTCTTTGCTGTCTGGATGAGTGTTTTTCGGTTTAAAGGTAAGGACGGAACAAAGAGATGCGTCTATGTATATCGAGATAAATGGTTTTCAATTTAATTGTAATTAAAAAGGATACGAAACAGAGACGAACTGAAAAAGTAATCGCCATACAATGTAATTTAACTTGTAATTGCGTAAATTTTCTTTGAACAATATTTGTGTTCGGAGATACCACAGAACGCGTCTATTACACTGCAGTAAATTCTCATTTGGTGCCCTCGCCTTCCTGTATATAAATTCCAAGCGCTGAGCGGAGAACTGGAGCCGCAGAAACAGATTACAGAGAACACAAGACACCACCGAGGAACCGAAAAACTGAAGACCAATCTCCCAGCTATTCCAGTCCGAACTCATTCTCACTGGACCGCCAGACGCGGCTGCTTACTTTGTCAATTTCACAATATACAACAGCCGAAACTTCAAAGACAGAACAAAACTTAAATTAAGAAATTAGTCCATTCACGTGAATGAGAATCCGAATTGGGCAACACTTGCACAACAGTGGCTACCGTACATATTGGTAACATATATTTATTTATGGTTCATTTAACGACGCTGCTGGTAACGGTAACCGAGCCGTCTAAGGCATGAACTGTCTTCATTCACTCGGAAGCCGGGATCGTGGGTTTCAATCCCACACAAGGCATGGATGTTTGGTATGTGTGTGTGTTTATTCTGTGTTTGTGTTGTCTTGTATTTAGGTAGCGGCCTTGAGACAAGCTGATCACTCTTCCAAGGAGTCTTACCGTCTGTAAAATGATCAAAATTAAAAAAAAAATACCTTGACACCGAAAGGTATAAGAGGAACGGATTAGGTAAGTTAATGACGCTGTGAGCAGCTCAGACTACATAGTGTCGAATGACAGAATGAATAGAGAATAAAATTGAAAAGACGCTGAACGAAACGGTCGTGGCCCACTTCAAGACATTATTCAGGGATCTGCCTCTGGGAACCGAGGAAAACCACGACAAACCTCAGGACAGCCGGTGTTCCTGTCCGAAGTTCGAATTGAGGACCTCAACCCGCCTCGCGATATAAGCGTTAAAACAGATGGTACATATAGTAACCAGTGTGCTTCGGAGGATTAGTGCGGCAGAGTAAGAATATTTCAGTAATTGCAACTTACTTCCGGCGAGTATTGACAATGTGGTACGTCAGAGCACGGGAAGTTGCCGCTGGTCACGTCATTCGGCGCAGGGCGAACTCATGCAACACGGGCAGCCTTCGTTAGGGGCTGAGTGGCACGATTCGAGAGCAATCACATCCTACGGCACGGCAGGCCCGCTTGTCCGCCTCAACTAGCAGATGCGGTTGGCGCACATGGAACTCTCTCACATTCCACCATTCTTCACTGGACAGATACCGCGTACAGCCTGCCCACAGTGTGCCTACTGATTTCGGTTCGTATCTGGAAGAAACTTCTGATGACTATCATGATTAAATGACTGACCGACTCACTAACTAACCAACAAACCGCAAGGGACAGAGCCCTTAATTATATCCCTCGGGTACTGTAGGAATACCCAAACTTGTAGGGAACCCAAAGGTTCATTACCGTGTTCACAACAGCTCTCCACCGATCCCTTTCCTTAGCCACATGAATACAGGTCAGACGATGTATTTTGATACTCTCTCATGTATTTCCTTCAGGCCCGGCATATCCCAGTCTTCTCAAGCTGTTCTATATTAGATCACTTTAATAATATAACGTGAAGACGGAAAACACGAAGTTATATCTCCGAAGATACAACTCTTTGTGAGTACGGTCTGTGTCGTTCTCAATGCCACGAACAGAAGTTGACAGATAAGCGCACACCGGGCGATACTGGGACAAAGTGGCATCACTTGTCACTGGCTACTAACTTGGTACAAATCTGACGTCAGGCAGCGCAAACGTTTGCCATCCTTGCCGCGGAGTAGAGCTGAGAAACCTTCCAGTCTTACGCAAGACTTAAACCATGGTACAAGAATTCGCGGCTGTGCACGAAAACTTTTTAAATAAAACTGAGCGGTAGAAAAGTCAAACACAAGTTGAATATCCTTCTTGGTTTCGACAGTCGCAGTCCCTGCGCCTAAGTAAGTCATATGCTGTTGGGCACACTATTTAGAAATTAATCTGAAGTTCAGGACTCACAAAACCTTGGACGGGGGACCGCGTTTAATTTTAAGTTAAAAGTTTAGGTACACTCGTGGAACTTAAATATATTTGTTAATTTTTAATACTGTGGCTAATGTTCCAAGACGTTAGTCGAATTTTTAAGCGGATCGATTTCTGAGCACGTGAAAATTTGCGTACGTAATGGCTGCAAATAAAGAACACACGCAATAGTAGATATACACAGGGTGAGTTGGCCTACGGCTAAAATTTAGGACCTTGTCACAGAACACGCAGCTCAAAAGGTAACTAAATTCTTGTTCCATTAATCGTCCTTGTGAAGTTATGGCACTCACCCAAAAGTCTGTAAGAAAATCAAATTGTTCGATCATATATTCGGTTATTAAAGAGTTACAATCTTAATTCACTAATCTTAACTATCTTGAATGAAGAGCAAAGATCCCAAGGTCATTATCTGGTTTCAATTATAATTTTACATTACTTTTAAAACAAATTAACGCTACAAACTTCGTATTCTGCCCACACAATGTATTTATGTGTTCGGTATGTTTCTCATAATAAACAGCGACTGTTAACCCTAAACAGCAATAACCGGTTGGTCTCTGTAGCGGAGACGTAATGTGTTTCCTGTGAGGTACGGACTGGATTTGTATATATTACTTATAACAACTTTGCTTCCCGTATCAAATTTCGAGTTAAAATAATTAGCTTTTGGCAGAGGAAATGAAGATGTTTGTTAAACGAATCTGAAACGTTGCCGTGGATGAAGATGGATGTCATCACACACTGGGACAGTGTCACAGACACCAAGCACTCTGCTTAATGTCATGCTCCGTCTCTCTTCTTTCCTTCCGAGTTAGAGAGCTGAAAGAGCCATTAATCCAATTTCCACATGAGTCGTTGCATGTCGCATGCCGCGTCACGAACCCAAGGCTCTACACCAACGGGTTACCACTTACACAGAGTTCTGATCTATCTAATGTGTTCATTAACATTATGGGACTCTGCCCTGGACAATTACTCTTAATGTTTCTGATAGTAAAAAGAGCCAACAGTGCTCTGAAGGGCACAATGCAGTTTCCTATGCACTAACATCTCATTACTGTTGTCCTGATTCGGGTTTCTCGTGACGGTGATGCTTTGTAATTCGGAGAGAGCCCGACGTTTCGGAGGAACATACTGCTTCCGTCTTAATTATCGAAGTTTAAGCCGAACGAGCTCAGCATGACGCCTGCTGCATCTGCTGGTTTCTTTCTCGCCTTACTCTTCGGCTCTGAAGATGGAGGCGATATATTCCTACGAAAAGTCGAGCACTCTCCGAACTGCACGGCGTCATAACCCAGAACACAATCACGCAACGTCTCGGCAAGAGCGCAACATTCGTACTTGGAAGGTTCCGGGTTCAAATCTTGGCATGAAAACCAGCTATTCCTAGGTTCTACTTGGTTCTCCTCAGTCCCTTCGAGACACTGCAGTTCGAAGCTACAAAAGCTACGTACATTCATTTCGCTTAGAGAGAAAGCACGTGTCCTGCAGGCCGGTTCGCCTGTTTTCTGACCACGCTCGCTTCAAATCTACAAACCTGTATGTTGACTGTTAGCGAACTCCATGGAGCACAAGCTTGAGAAGCTGACAGTCCCTCACCAAGTGAAGAAATTCGTTACCTGTTATGAAACCGAATGCTTCATTACCGTTCCCAACAGCCCACACCACTATACCCAGCCTTGAGCCAGTTCAATCCAGCCTGCACACTCACACATTATTTCTTTGAAACTAATTGTAATATTATTCTCCCATCTACTATTAGGTCTGGCAGAAAGGTACTATCAACCACTGCTTTTATATAGCTCTCGCATACAGCAGTGTTAAGGAGAGGGATGAGCCGTGGCAGAGTATACAGAGTACAGGGATGCTAACCAATAGGAAGCAACCGTGTGGATAGTGGGGAACTCCTCCAAAAGTCATTAATCCTGAGGATGGCAAATACAATGTTTGCCGAAACATTAAAAACACCCTCAAGCATTCCACGCAGTCTAGTCTCGAAGACCGAGGAAATATATTACGCTCCAGTCGCTAAGGGCTGGAATTTAACGCATTGGCCTCTCTCACTTTGACTTTCCCTGCTGCACGCTGTGAACTGGGCGGCAGGCGGCAGCTTCGAGAAGCACTGACGCTAAATCACATGGATCTGAGTGGCTTACATTATGAAACAGCGGAAATTACGCCCTTTGCCTGCTTAACACACCAACAGTAGTAGATTTCCGCAGTGCAGCTCACAACTAGACCTAACAGATTCTCATATTTATGTATTTTAACTTCGTCTGCAGCTAATAACTTTCCGAGTCCAAACTGTGACGCGCTCCATCTTTCATAAGGTTTGCCTTCCTTTAGGAAATGTGATTTTCTAATGGATTACTTTCTCGTAATATTAATCCCATTGAGGTGATCCACAGTAGACGCGGGTTATCTCAGGTCGCCAGTCAGTACAGCTTCTTACAGGCTTTCTGTGCCCTTTAATGCACCCTAACACTGAAGAGTTCAGCAAGCTTCCCCGCAGTGTATATGTGCGTTTCGTAGCGTGTGCCGTACGACTGTTCTAGCGAGGGCCAACAGCATCTTACACGACCGATTGGTCAAATTGAAGCTCTGTAATTAAGCAACTCAGGTTACCATAAAGAGTTGTCGAACGCTGATAGAACTCATGCAAATAAGTTATGTAGCAGGTCACGAACGATCGAATAATCTTTTGTTGCAGTGTATCGTGTCTATCTTGTGAGTAATGATAATATATACTACGTAATAAGAGACAATTTGCGGTTATTTCTCAGTCATATTCGTGGGAGATGACGTTGAAAGCGCTGTCCTTGAAGCATAATTCGATAATATGCAGGACTGGAAAGAAATACGGGAGAAAGCAATGCAAGCTTGTAGTACGAAAGCTTCCATACTAAACAGTAGGATTTCCTGCTGAATTATTAACGGCTGTCACAATGGTGTACAACAAATAAGTAATTTTACGTACGTACTACATAACTCCGTGGACTACAGTCCTTTTTGAGAAGCTAACAGTCGCCCAGCTTGTCAAGAAACTCCCCTCTCTACCAAACACAAAGGCTTCAGAAGGGCTCAACAATGGTCCACATTTCAAAGTCAGCTGAATCCATTCCGCGCCCTGTCATGCTATCTCCTTAAGTCACACTTTAATCGTGAAACGAACCAACAAATGACGTTGTTAGTGTCTCGACTGCTAGCGTCGAATGAAGGTATCACTGATGGAGTAATGAGTTGGAAGATGGATAGCAGGCATCCTGACACAGACTCGAACCGGGAACCATCCGAATACAACACTACAGTGTAGCCATTACGCCAACCCACTGATATGGGCGTCTCTTTTAATTATAAATCAGCACTCGTGTACATGCTGACTTGGTACTCCCAGTGCGACACAAAGGCCTGTACCCTTTATAATGCATAATAACTTCTGTGTAGAGTTTCGAAGGCTCTGAAACTGAGGCTGTGGATTTATAACGAGTGGTCACCGTCCAAGCCTGGTTTATGTAGGGGAAGTTTACATGGGACAAACAAAAGTACACGAAGTGCAGAAACCGGGTCACTGGGAACAAAACACTTTCCGGTACACTGAACTTCCATCAAATTAATAAGGTCAATAATATCTTGAAACAAAACACTCTCGAACGAATTAAACTTGTAACTCGCGTACGACTGCTCTGTTCTCTGATGCGGAAAACGAGTAATCATTCATCATTCACTCTCAAGTAAAATAGATGGAGAAGACACGTAGCACGCATGGGACAAATGTCGCAAAACTAGAGGAACGGAGATCATTTGGGAAACTTACGTGGGGGTAGAAGGGTAACATTAAAATGGACGTAGAGGAGTGTCGTTGGAGGATGTGGATTGGATTTAAGTGGCTCATAATAGGGTACACTGGTGAGCTCTTCTGAATACGGCATGAATCCTGGGGTTCCATAAAGACGGGTAGGTAATTTCCTGTCAAACTTAACGGATGTAAGCTTGTAAAGGATTGACGTGAAGAGAAATATCGTGTGAAGTGTGACGCCGTGTAGTCTGGTATAATACTACCAAAGTATCAGTGGGACGTACTTCCTCCATCTTCAGGACGGAAAAACCATGAAGATCAACCAAAAAAACAAGCAACTTATTGAAGAACGTTACTCCCGAAACGTCGGTAAACTTCTACCCGACTACATAGTGTCATAACACAGAAACGAGAACCTTTCACTTTCACCGCTGTAATAAATTCAAATCCTGTAAGAACTATGGTATTTATTAGTGACAAAACTATCATGACAAGCCAGCTGAATCCACCCTCCAACCTGATACAAAGTTACGTCACCCGCAAATTTGCGGTTGGCATGCAGCAGACGTCAGGGGAATATAAAGGCGGCGTCATTATTAGATATTAAAGCCATGTCGCCGGGGATGAATACATGCATAGACACATACAAGGTCTCCTGACAGCGACAGCAAGTAGTGATTGCATCATTAGCGCAACTTGGAACGGTGTCTGCGTGCAGCATCAGGGCAGCTCCATTGCACGTGTAGAAATGCGAGAACATCCCAGCGTCTCCGCTCCCAGACTCCGGGAGTCTTCTTTCCAAAATGTGTAAATTACTGATACTCACTGATAGCATTATTGGTTAACGCACAGTGGTAACTATATGTACCACCAGATTTGATTAGTATTCTGAATTTGCTCACTGAGTGTTGTGTGTTTCGTACGATTTTCACAAGCAAACAGCGATTCTTTCCGTGAACTGTATTAACCGACTGGTGGTTGTCATGGAGACGGAGTGTGTTTCCTGTGAGGTAGGAACTCAGTTCTTAAATCTTACTGTGCAACGCACTAGCCACCAAAATCGGGGTCGAAACCTTCAGTGTAGCCCGTCGGGTCCTAGGCGGCGACGAAAAGGGAACCCAGTGCCTGGGGGTATAACGGTGTCACCCTGTTTCTGGGGGATATAAATGCGGGGTACTGGCCCCCCAGGTTGGGAAAATCTCCAATCTGAGACAGTAAAATGTCATGAGTTCAGCGGGACTTGGACCTGAGAATGACTGCTGATGACAGCCAGAAGGCGAGAGGATGTTACATAAGGGATATGACCGTAAGTGTTCAGTCGAAAAAAAAAATATATATAAAAATACTGGTCGTGATTCTCAAGGGGCTTGCCGCCAAGATGAACTGACTGCCGGTTAACCGCTATTCGCGAAGTAACTCCCTCTCTCTAATACTTTTTTTTATTATTCTTAATGGGGTGAGATTGAGTCTACTTGGTACTGCGGCCACTGCCCACTGTACAAGCCCAGGATGATAATGATGAATGTGGAGCAGTCGGTGGAATGAGAATTGTCAGGGGAAATCGAAGTACCTGGAGAAAGCCTGCGCCAGCGCCACTTTGTCCAATAAAAATCCCACATGACATGACCAAGGCTCGAACCCGGGCCGCCACGGTGGGAAGCTGGCGACTACGAGAGAGAGAGAGAGAGCGAAGAAGTGGGGGTGGTAGTGAGACACACTAAAATGGGGGAGGGGGGGTAAGAAACTATACTAGCAGGTCGAAATGTGGTTCAGAACTTCAGTTCGTACCTCACAGGGAACACAATTACCTGTTGAACTGACCGTACTTGTGCCACTTATGAACAGAAGCATGTGACTACATGAGATGGCGTGCGTGTACACTGCGTTCATGTGGGAATGTTAATTAAGAATATAGGGCCTCAAGCACTATTAATGGCTATTACAAGCCTATGGTATGGTGACTTGCAGACCAGCGTATGAAGGCTCGCAAGGGTAACCCACACCTTCCAGAGCCCGAGATCAATATGCCGCACTTCACTGTCCGCCTCGGTAAGTTCCATGTGTTAAAGGGTAAAGTAATCCCTGGGCTTAATTAATTATGCATCACACCATGAAGACGTATGCGGGAGCGGAGGTATAGCTACACTTCACCTCGGCACTAGGTGGAGGTGTGAAGTCAGCTTCACGCCCCGACCACTTTACCCCCGTGAATACAGTGCTCCAGTACCCATTGGAGAGGAGGCTGGGTGGGCGCCAGCGCAGGTCTGATATCACAGAAAAGAGAAAGATTTCTTGATTCTACCAGGAATCAAACAGCAGTTCCTCGGTCATCCAGCCCGTAGCCTAGAAGCCATGTCGACTGAGCCATTCCGGCTCAGTTCCATGGGCAGTTATACCGATAGGATGCTACTTCTTTCGACAATATTATTTAATTATGCGCCGTAGCAGTTCAGTGAACACAGTGTACTTGTTAGGCCGGCTCTGGGGCCCAGGTAGTCTTCGATCCAGTGGGTACCAAGAATCTGTCCTAAAAAGGGTGAAGTGGCCGGGGCATGAAGCTGACAAACCGCCTCTATCTAGTATCGAGGTTAAGAATGTGTGGAGCTACACCTCCATGAATCCAGTGAATCTTCATAAAGCGGTGCTTCATTTCATCAAATTTACTTTGAAGGCGCCTGCCTGCAAATCGGTACCTCCCATTAGGATCGTCCAGTGATGCGATTCTTAGACGAAAATAGATTAGAAAAAGACTGGTTTGGGCTAACCTGAGGTTCTTCCCCGGGATCTGAACCAGAGACCAATCGATAACGAAGCACAGTGTTTCCCTCTCGACGCCAACGTTCAGCGTGGATATTCAAATCAAGGCACTTGTTTTAGACTTGCCTTTATGCGGTCAGAACATGTAAAGTTGTTCGTGTGTATAATTCGACAACACGCTATGAAGAGGTATGCGCCATGACATGGAGCTAAGTGATCAGCTTCAGGCACCGGCCGCTTTAATTCCGGGCATACAGCCCCCAATATGAATCGATTGGAAGTGTGGGAAGGACATCAGAGCACGTCTCGACGCTGGGAACAGAAATTTGGGATTCCAGGGATCTAAACTTGATTCCCCGGAGTAAAGCCCGTAGCCTATTTACATCTATTTTTCCCCTTCCTTGGCACTGCAACCCCAGTGGGCCGAGGCCTACCTCCATGAACTTCTCCGTTCACTTCGCTTTTTCTAGATCTTACACATTCGGTAGGACTCCTTTGGTGGGTGATCAGCTCGTCGCAAGGCCTCTACCTGTATACAAACACAGAAAAACGCACACACACAAACTGAACATCCATACCATGAGTAGGATTCGAACTCACGATCCCGGTTTCCAAGCGAGCGAAGACAGTACATGCCTTAGACCGCTCGGCTACCGTGACCGGCTATTTACATCTACATTATTAAATAAATTTCATTATTCCGGCGGTTTATTTTTAAGAAAAACCTGGGGCAAAAAAAAAGAAATGGGTATTTTGACCAGTCAGACGATCATGTACCCGATAAGGAACACGTTACACGCATTAAATACGATGCCTATCTAAATCGGTACCAACATCATAATAAAGTCTTTCCATTAGACATACTCGTACAGTCGGCACACACGCGGAGTGTCATGGACGCAGGCTATTACGCGTCCAAATTAAATCACAAATTACCACTAATGCATTTCGGTTGGCCATGTAACTTCTCCTGGGAGCAAACCTTTACAACGACACGCTCGGGCCCGACACACTTAGCAGACGAATATTGGAACCTCACTATTTAACGCTCTGAAATCTGACGACCGACGGTCCTGGTGTCAAGCCCTCATCTCGCGCCCAGGCCCAGATTTTCATTAGTCAGATGAGAGGGCAGGTCTGTCGTTTACAATTCCTGCTGGACCTCGCCAGCGCGGTCATTCTCAAGTCTGAGATCCGCGGGAATCATCATATTTTACTGTCTCATATTCGAGACTCCCCCCAAACTCAAGGGCCAGGTCTCCGTATTTATATCCACTAGAACATGGTGGCCGATTATACCTCCGGGATAATAGGTTCCGTTTTCGCCACCTCTTACGACTTTAAGTCTGAAACTCATATCAATAGCATACATGTCAGTTCGTACCTCAAAGGAAACACATCATGTCTCCGCTACAGAGCCCAACCGGTTAATACTGTTTAGGGAAATGTTTGTAAGAACCACAGGAGACATATACCACGTACACAGTATGGAGAAAATGAGAATTTTGTTAAAGCAGGTGATATACTACCACAGTCAATAAGTTTGTGGAATGGTCGCAAATCGTCGTACGGGAATTAACTGCCAATATGTTTCAGCAATGTTTACGACGGCTATATCAACACTGGCAGACTTGCATAGCGGCCAACGGCAACTATTTTGAGGCCCGATGTGGATCGGCATAAGTGTATGTGAATACGATGCGATAAAACCACATTCCACGAACTTAATGACTCTACCACGTATATATGGGGCAGTCAAACGAAAACGGGTCACCACGCATAACTCACACGGCGCGCAAGTTGGTAACACTAGAATTTGCTTACGGTACGAACATCTGGTGGGGACTCGGGAAAGCACAGTGACAACGTGCCCTTGCACAACAGTCGTTTGTTTATTGTGCTGGAAGTAAGGTTAGCGCTACGTGTGGTCTTCCAACATCAGTAATGGAGGCGGGTAAAGAACAGCGAAGTGTAGTGCGCTTTTTGACTGCTGAAGGAGTAGGAGAACGAGAAATTCATCGTCGCATGTCTATTGTTTACGGCGAACAAGGCATGTCATGTTCGCGTGTGCTGGAGTGGCATAAGAGATCCCGAGAGGGACGTGTGTCACTGCAAGATGATGCTCGCCAAGGACGGCTCATCGTGTCATCACTCCTGATGTTATTGCTGCGTTGGATGGTCATATCCAGGCAGACCGACGGATCACTGTGGAAGAAATTAGTCTTTTGATGGGAATAAGTCCCGGTTCCGTACACGCCATTATGACAAAACACCTGCTGTACCGAAAAATCTGCGCGCAGTGGGTTCCACATCAACTCACGGAGGAACAGAAGACTCAGAGAATGGCTGCATCACTGGTCACTTGCAACGACACCATGAGGAAGTGTATGCTTTTCTATCCCGTATTGCCACTGGGGACGAAACTTGGTGCCACCGTTTTGAACCCGAGAGGAAACGGCAGAGCCAACAATGGAAACACGTGAATTCTCCCCCACCGAAGAAATCCAAAGCCCTACACACAGGTTCCGGTAAAGTGATGATGATGACCTTCTTCGACTGCTAGGGCCCTCTGCTTGTCGAATTTCTCGAGCATGGGGCCACACTCAATGCACAGCGCTATGAAGACACTTAGCAGAAACTGAGACGTGCCATAAAGTCAAAACGCCCTGGAATGCTATCCTTCTTCATGATAATGCGCGCCCCCACACTGCCAACTCTGTGAGGAGCTACAGAGATTTGGTTGGGAAGTGCTTCAACATCCCCCCTACAGCCCAGATCTCGCCCCATGTGATTTTCATATTTTTGGAGACCTGAAATCGTGGACATCGGTTTGCATCGGACGAAGACGTGTGTGGCTGGGTAAAGATGTGGTTCAGTAGACAGCCCACAAGCTTTTTCAAAGATGGGATTGACCGTCTTATCTCCCAGTGGGATAAATGTATTAACAGTTTTGGAGATTACTTTTGAGGTAGAAATGTTCTTTAATATGTTTTGGCTTCTTCCCCGTTTTCATTTGACTGCCCCTCATATATAACTATCATTGTGCTTTAAAGGGCTGAAAAAAATGAAGGCGGAAACTGTAATGCATAAAGGAGATAAAAACCTTTTAGTCAAAAGTAATAGTGTACTCGTACTTATGCAGAATAAGTCTGTTGTCCCCGACTGAATTTTGTGACCTTCAGAAGAGTATTAATATTTTTTTTGATCAAAATACACACCGTGGCCTTGAAAGTGGTCATCCTCAGTTTAAACATTTATCACACAAGGTCTTATTAGACAGGGAATGAAGATTGAAATCGCACTCAGAAAAACTTTACCGCAACAATTTCCGTGGCTACCGTACATATTGGTAAGAGTACGGAGTTAATTTCGTATTGTCTTTGTATGTTTTCTGTTAGGTTCGCAGTAGGAAGCATGAACTCTTCCAGTTCAACAAGACGGGTATAGGTTTCTAAACAAGCAATACAACGCAGCTTGTCCATTGGGGGGGGGGCTAGGGAGGGGACTCACAGCTGGCACGAAATTCTATCAGTTAATGGATACACAAGTATAGAGAAGTCGAAGCATTCTTACCTTATGTTGAACTCTGCCGCTCGCGAATGCAACATCCTGAAAAAATGAAACGGGAATTTGTAAAGATTCAAACACAGTTATCGTAGATTAAAATGCTCCTGCTGGAAACCATAACGGAATGAGGTGAAATAACTTCACTAGATCTCTCCTTGAACATCACAGGAGCAATGGAATATATCCAGACATGAATAGGCATATGAAACTATGATGATACTAAGAAACCTCATGTTTCGACTGCCATGTAGTAATCTTCAGGTTACACGAGATGTATATTAGCAATACGCAAATCTGTGACATGTCACTTGTACTTGCAGATTTTATTTCTGACAAGTAAAGACTGGGATAGCGACAGGTTACGGTCTTGCCGGAAGGGGTTCGATTCACGGCTGGGGTAAGAGATTTTTCTCTTCTCCACAGTGATCAGACCGGCTCGGGGCTCACCGAGTCTCCTATTCAATGGATACCGGGGGCTTTCTATGGGGTTAAAGTAGTCGGGGTGTGAAGCTAGCTACTCACTTCCATCTTCTGCCGAGGTAAAAAATAGTGGAGCCACATATCCACTGCCCAGTACATCTTCATGGCTCAGTGCTTAATTAATTAAGTGCAGGGACAACTTTATATTCTAAATATATTCTGTTGGATTTTAAAGTTGTTGTGGTGGCCATGTCAGGACACAGTTCGGTACAGGTTTTGAGACGTTTCGGGGGAATTTCTTGCTTCATCTTCATAGTCGAAGAATAAGAAAAACATTCTTGTTAGTTGCTTGTTTGCTTCGCTTACTCCATGACCCTGAAGATGGTCGAAGAGCGTACTTCCGAAAAGTCTGTAAAGCTTCTAATAAATAACACAGCAAACTCGTAAAGTTGAGATAGTAACATAAAATTAAAATTACGATTACAACTAAAACTGATGTTAAGCTCAATATTAAAATATTATGCATCATAAAATCGGGTTGCTTCCATCTTCGGTTAAGACCACGTAAATGCTGTTGGGTTCATGCCGTAATGCTTTTTTAGTATTACTAGCTTCTCCCACGTTACTACTTGCATTTGTGTTTCATGCTGCTTGTATGGAAGAGTGGATCAGAATCCAGACGTTTTCATTAACCGTCTAAATCATGGTATTAACGATATGCTCCACATACATTTCATAGTTTTGCATTCTGCCCACGCGGTGTATTTATGTGCTCCGTATGGTTCTCACAATAAACAGCGGCTGTTTCCCTGAACGGCATTAACCGGTCGGGCTTTGTAGTGGAGATGTGATGTGTTTCCTGTGAGGTACAGACTGGATTTGTATATATTACAAAACTCTGCAATCTGCGCACAGAGTGTATTTGTGTACCGTGTGATTCTCACAATAAACAGCAACTATTTCCCTAAACAGCATTAACCGGTTGGTCTCTGTAGCGTATATGTAATTTGTTTCCTGTGAGGTATGGAATATTTTTATACATTATTTAGACGAATTTCCTGGTTCAAAGAGCTAATATGCATGTTATGATGAATTTTACAGAAAGCTATACCACTCTTGTGTAAGTTCAGAGGCAACGTGTGTTTCAAAATTAATTTATTCATTAAACTCCATAACTCATCCCAAGCAACTCACACTGCAGTCCATGTATCGAGCATCAAGACTTATTTCGGAATCCGAACATTAGTCGCTCATTCCTTACAAATTACACGACGCCTGGAATTAAATCAGAGGAGTTCCTGGTTCTCCTGTCCGCCGGAGCTCTGATTGCTGACCTGCTACGGTTTCTTCGCATTAATAATCACAGAATTACTGAAACGGGACAAACAGGTCAAGTGAAGCGCTCATACTTGTACGGTAAGTGTTTTCATCATGCAATCATCACTGTGTCATTTCTTTGTTACTCGTACCAGCTTTATTAAGGGGACGGGACAGTTCGGTCGGTAAAGCGAACAGGCAGCGGATTAGATAACCGAAGAAACACGGTTTGGTTCCCAGCAGAGGCAGCAGATGTCTCTCTTCTGCACCGGCTCTGCGACCCGTCCAATGCATACCGGAGAAAATTGATCGAGGGGGGGGGGGGGGTTAAAACCTTAGCTCCATCTGATAAAGTAAAGTTACCCTTGTAACAGGCCGTGGAAGCCCATAGGGTTGTGAGATGTTGAGGGTCCCACATTTTCTAGACAATCGGCTCACAGATGGCGGCAAGGTTGTCAGCTGTACGTGCCGACCGTCCTTTTCCCTCAACAATGTTCCAAGAATATTCCTGGCACTCATTTCTGTTAGAAGCTGAGTCGACCCCAGGGCCATAGTGCGGCTGGAAGGATCCAATGACGTCATCGGCACTTGAACCCGCGACCTTCCAGCTTGTAGCATAGTGCCTCAACCAACTACGCTACCGCGTGCCCCTAGCTCCATCTAATGCCTAGGTTAAACATATGTGAGGGCTATACCTCCCACCCCCCCATCCGTCTTCACGCCGTGATATACCATTAAGCAAAGAGATGAGTTTACTTTTCATTGCCCGGCAGGTGTTGATTGGCCGAGGTAAAAAAAAAATTACGATTTCATGCGTTGTTCACAAGAGCCCGCCATTTCACTACTCTTAATTCAGATTAATCCAGGACACACTTTCACAAACATTCCTTTGAGATACATTCTAATATTATTCTACCATCTACGTCTAGGTCTTGCAAGTTGTCTCTCTTTCCATCAATTTCCTGCGACCAAACCTTTGTACACATTTCTCATCTATCCACATGCGTGCTACATGTCTACCTAATTCTCCCTGATCATCGTGATGGCATCGGGCCAACACCACGAATTATGAACGTCCGCATTACGCAGTTTTCCCCAGCCTCCCATTACATCCGCTCCCCTGGCTATAAGCAGATGCACTAACTCGACCTGTTCCCGGTACAGCGAACATGCACACGTCCCTAACAACCAGAGGGTTCACTGTTAACGCCCACTTCACGTACCCCATTAGCTATCATCTGATGTCTGCACCCTTACAAGCCAATTTTTTTCGCCCTCATGCTATGTTTACATAAAGAGAGGATCATCCGTGGGTTCTGGATCCAATCGTCAGTTAAGAGCGGAATTCACGCTCCGATACTGAGCGGTAATGACGAGGTGAAAGGAGAGGGGCAATGGCGGGCAGTGGCGTATGAAAGTAAGAGCGAGGCACAGTACGGCAAGCAGCGCGCAAGAGCGACACATGTCCGAGCCCCACTGAGCTCTCTCATGGAACTTGACACTTCACTGCAGCGGCAACATGTTAACCTATTGTGTTCTAGGATGTCAAGCCGTGCAGCTTGGTAGACAGGTACCGATGTTTCGAAAAAACACTTCTTCCATCTTCAAGGTAGAAACACGTAAGCAGGAGATTCGTGCGCAACGTAGGTAGCTAACCCGCGCATGAGGGCAGACATAGGTGAGAGGGGAACACGATAGTAGCCAGGCGGGGATGCCATGGGCGCCGTCATCCCCACCACCCATGGGACATCTTACCATGGCTTTACCTTACATATTGTAGCGTGTATAGCCGTTGCTATGTAACGGTCGTGAGACGGGCGATTATATCAGACCCGTTTCTCGGCAATGGCTCGTTAAACACGTTCCTGCGGCTACGGTTACGCATGCAAAGGTGGAAACCGGGGATTGTCTACGGGGTCCATGCCGAGGAGTTATAAAGAAGAGAACTGGGGCAACCAAGTTAAGTTGATTGTTGGCAGTCAGTTCTGGAGGGAACTTAAGCGCGGAAGCAGAGGAATAGCCATTGTTAACATCCGTTTGTAGGAAACGTCTAGTGAAAACACTGCAGAGGAATAATCATTGATTACAAGGAGACGTCTAGTAGTAGGCCAGAGATTTATAACATGTGGAAATCAGCGATTGTGTTATAGTTATTTCTAGTTGTGACCTGTAAGTGGTCAATAAATCTATTTACCAATCCAAACCCAGTCTATAGTCACACGCATACACGTGACAATATAAATAAACAATGTAAAATTTGCATTTAAATGTAATTTTTTTTTATTGAAACAAGCAATAAGGCACTGGTGTTGAGGCAACGTCTAGGTTCGTGTTCGGGAGGTGCCGGGTTCGAACCTCGGTCGCAACACCAGATATGCTGATTGAGGCTTTTCGTAGTTTTCCTGAATACCTGCAGGCAAATTCTTGGATAATATCGCGATCAGGCCACGACCGCTTCCTTGCACATCCTTTCCAATTCGCAATTCATCAATCATCATATCATTCCACGCTCTGCAGTCTATATACTGACAGCTCTTAACGAACTCGTATACATAAGTGTGGGAATTTTCTGCACGCGAGAAATCAGTGACAAAACAAACGCGATATATTAGAATGTAAGGTACACTCTGGTACAAACGTGTGCGCATTATACTGGTATCAGCTACGACAGGGATGAAGGTATCACGCAGCTGATTGCTGATACCCTCACACAACCTCCGCCAGAAGATTAATCTTCGTATCAGCAGCGGTGTGTCTAGTGGCTGTCTGGGTGTTTACGTGCCCCCAGGCCAGGTAGCAGGCGAGGTAGACTGAAGATGGATTTCCGATAGAGAACAACAAACCCCAAACCCCATCCCATCCCCGGCTAACCCAAACTTATTCACAATGCTTATCGTTTCTGGTGTGCGATCCTGAATTGGCAACGCTAGGCCAGCTCCAGCACACCGTCTATACACACACATTCACATTCCAGCGTTTTGAAGCCTGCAGTTCAACAAAATAAAGTTTAAACATCCAGTCCGTTCCTCACAGGAAACACGTTACATCTCCGCTATAGAGACCAACCGGTTAATGCTGTGCGGGGACGCAGTCGCTGTTTGCTGTGAGAACCATATGGAACACATAAATACGCTGTGTGGACAGAATGCAGAGTTCTGTAATATATACAAATTCAGGCAGTACCTCACAGGAAACACATTACGTCTCCGCTACGGAGTCCAACCGGTTAATGGTGTTTAGGGAAACAGTCGCTGTTTGTTGTGAGAACCAGATGGAACACATAAATACACTGTGTGGGCAGAATGCAGAGTTTTTTTAATATTAAACCAGTTGGTATATATAGTAACCACTGTGATCTAAATGATTAAGCTACATGTTGAATGTCGATGTAATATTTAGGTGAATCTGAACAGTATTACAATACGATAATTAATTCATTCATGCCTGTGGTTGCTTTCTTTACAAACGTATACAATATTCAATGAAAACAACTCGCTCCACAAGAGAAGGATATATATATACAAATAAATCATGCGGTCCAGCGGGTTTTTGCAAGTTCAGTGGTTTCTTTCCTAGACGACACGAACGAAATATGAAATAATTTTCATTTCAATGATGTCAAAGGGTTAAAAGAGATATAACCCGATATGAGTCGACATATTCGTCAACAGATGTTGCCATCAGTATAAAAACATACGAATGGCCAGTAATAGGCAAATATTGGATGACAATTCTAACGCACAGAAAATGACATTTGCGACCAAAACCCCACAACAGGTAAAACAGCGACAACTGCTATTTATTTCTTAACCAGAGAGTCCAGACGACGGGAAACATCTACCAGACTACACGGCGTAACATGCCGGAAGGCTTGTTTCAGACTACCGTTCAACGTCCGGCCTCGATATTTAATGCTTTCACAACAGGAAACGAATTACAATGTCGTGCCTTATATTTGGTTCGTCTGAAATAATTTAATAAATCTGTCATACGGACAATATACAGCGTCGAGTTGCACCATGACCGATGACAGATGAACTGGAATGGATGGAAGTCGTGGCCTATTCGAGGAATCATCCCGGTACTTCCCTGGACGGACTGAGAAAACCCATGTGAAACCTGAGGATATTCGGCGTCCGAACGAATATCAGAACACACCAAACGCATACACAAAGCAACACGGGCGTATCTGTCCTTACCGCGGACCTAACAGAGAACATCCAAAGATATGAAATTTATTTCGTATTCTTACCAGTATATACGGTAGACACGGCTGTTAAAGCAATGTGTAAGTGTTGTGGTAGATTTCTGTGTAAGGTAAAGCTGTCCCTGTACCTAAGTAATTAAGCACTACACCATTAAGACGTCTGGGGGAGTGGATGTAGAGATCCACATTTTCTTGAACTCGGCAGCAGCTGGAGGTGAGTGGTCAGCTTCACGCCCGTGCCGTTTTACCCCCGGAGAAAGAGGCCCCTGTACCCATTGGGTGGACCCCAGAACCGGTCTGGACGAAGTGGAGAAGAGAAAATTGTTGATCCAGCTAGGATTCGAACTCCGACCACTAGGTCGTCCAGCCCGTAGCCAGTCGCTATACCAACTGAGCTATCCAGGCTCTTGGATTTCCGGGTGAGATTCGAAAACTTCATTCTCGATTTATTTTGCGCGTTCGCAAGGTGTAAATAATGCTCATATTACCGTCGCGCCATGTTTGTCCCTGAGTCAGTGCGTCCATCGCTCGTGACAACTCGATAATCGTTCAGTGAATTTTCTTTGAACATGGTATCACTTTTATTTACTACAATTTATCGATGCATTCCAATTTTGGTTAAAATCGGTCAAAAATAACGAACGCTTTACATGAAGGCCTGCATGAGTTTTGGGCTCATATCCAGAGAAAGTCGCGAAATACGTATTTATCGGAGTGAAAGATGTTTCGACCTGAAGGTGAAGGGGGCTGAAGGAAATTAAAGTTTATGGTCAATACATCTTTTCCCTAAGTCCTGCAATGTTCGAGATAATGAAACAAAAGGAGATGAATGTTCAGCTTCACGCCACTTACCGGAGGACCCCAGAACCGATCTTGGCGCTGTGAAGAAAACACAAATTTCTGCCTCTGACAGTAATCGAACCTCAATCCTATGGTCGTTCAGCCGGTAGCCTACTCGCTATATTGACGAGTCAGAAATTAGTTCCTTAGTCAAAATGTTATTTCCTTCCACAATATTTATATGCTCTACGCTGTGCTACACGCGATACTTGCGTAGTTGATTGACGAACTATGCTACAAGCCGGAAGGTCGCGAGTTCGATTTCCGATGGGGTCACTGGATTTTTCAGTCGACCTAATCCTTCCAGCCGCACTATGACAGTGGGGTCGACCCAGTCTCTAATACACGAGTAAATGAGTGCCAGGAATCTTCCTGGAGGTAGAGGGCGGCTGCCAACCTCACCGCCATCTGTGAGCCGATTGTGTAGAAAATTTGGGAACCTCGACGTCTCACAACCTATGGGTCCCCAGGGCCTGTTACAAGGATAGCTTTACCACACACACACACATATATATATATATATATATATAAAGCGCACTACACTTCGCTGTTCTTTACCCGTCTCCATCACTGATGTTGGACGACCACACGTAGCGCTAACTTTACTTCCAGCACAATAAACAAACGACTAGTGTGCAAGGGCACTTTGTCACTGTGCTTTCCCGAGTCCCCACCAGATGTTCGTACCGTAAGCAAATTCCAGTGTTACCAACTTGCACGCCGTGTGATTTATGCGTGCTGACCCGTTTTAACATGACTGCCCTTTATACACGTGATAGTCATTAAGTTCGTGGAATGTGGGTTTATCGCATCATATTACAAGGTATTCACATACACTTATGCAGATCCACATCGGCCCTCAAAATAATCGCCGTTGGCCGCTATGCAAGTCTGCCAACTTTGATATAGCTGTCGAAAACATTGCTGAAATATATTGGCAGTAAATTCCCGTACGACTCTTTGCGGCCATTCCACTTAGTTCATACATAACGTATATTACAGACATGCGTACCACCAATCCTCTTCATATGAAAGAATTATTAGTGTCTGGTGCTTGAAATTACAAGCATATGAAGCTTCACAAATCAGGGGGCGCGTCAAAAACATCTCGCAAGGCGTGGCCCCCTCTGCATCCGGTTCTCTTCAGAATCACTGAAGCGGGAAGTTCGTCTGGAGTGTTTTCGGAAGGAGTAGATCGGGTTCATTGGAAACAGAACAAACATTTCTCTACAACAAATGCTGAGGCGTTTAAAACTGTTGGGCATTCAACAGGTGCTCCATATTTCAGGATTAGTTAGAATGGAAATTACAAATCCCACATGAAAATTACGTATTGCATCACGTAAACAGAGTTAAAAGTAATTTATCAAATTCTTGTTCAATGGAAGAGAATGCAGGGGGAACCAAGGGCGAGTCTTTGTTCCTTTAAACCCCCCAAGCACTGGACTGTATGATTCCTGCAATAAACAGAAATCACAGCCCTGAACAGTTGCCCTTGGTAAAGGAGTTGAAGCGTGTTTCCTATGAGGTACGGACTGAGTGTTACATATCACGCAGCCTACTTTCAGGCGTGCAAGAGTAAATATCGAAAGGTCCACGAGTTGCACCTAACTTTTGAAGAACCGCATGTTTATGCTTACATAATGAAACTGCGCAGGAAACTTGCAGTGGTCATATAAAATCATTAAAAATGCAAATATTCGCGACATCAGAAAAAGGGAAGCCCGACAGAAAACATACGAGGCTTAAACTTGGCGGCGGTCAAGCGTACGACCATTAAAGTGACAAATCTACCGTTGTAACACGAGCTACACGAGTTGGGGCATGGTCTGCTATGCCAAGCCTTGTCTGTATTGTATGTACATATATACTAGAGTTGCATGTAAAACCATATACTGCTATGACCGCAACAAATGCCCCCACACCAAAATCGACAAAACCGCAAATGTCTGACGTAACAAAATTCTGGTTACGGGCCCAAGATGGGGCTTGAAACCGTGACTGACTAGCCGACTAACCTTCGGTCGTAACGTGACTCTCACTTGGGGCCTGAAAGAGTTGAATACGGCAACTGTTAACGCTACGAGCTGCGTAGCATATAAGGTATGATGTTTTGAGCCTGATGAATCGCAAAGGATTATGAGGGAAATGGTGGTGCTAATTTTAAAATACTATCCAGGCACATACCGAGAGGCACTGAGGAAAACTTCTGTCGATACAAGTAATTCTGGTAATTAACGAAATGACTAGCTAAACGGAACAGGGCCCTTCTTGAGAAGTTAACCCAAGACCGAAAAAAAGGTAAAGTCCCTGTGCTTAAGAAGGCGTATAGGGGAGTGGATGTACTGATCCGCGTCTTCTTGTCCTTGACAATAGGGTTAGACGAAATTACCGAGCTGCTTCTAAATAATACACTGGGCAGTGCTCGCTCGATTTCCCTCAATGCCTTAGCAGTGTATCATCAGCTCAGACTGGCACTGACATGTAAACATAAATAATAAAATACTACAATAACGTAACCCCATGATTTCATTTTTATAGGATAGTAAATTTTGCTTCATCCTGTATATAAATTCAGTCCGTACCTCACAGGAAACACATTACGTCTCCGCTACAGAGACCAACCGGTTAATGCTGTTTAGGGAAACAGTCACTGTTTATTGTGAGAATCATATGGAACACATAAATACACTGTGTGGGCAGAATGTAGATTTTCTTAATGTTAAAGCAGGTGGTACATATATAGTAACCACTGGGCTTTAAACGGTTAATAGTAGATGTGTTAATCAAGAAATTTTTAGCCTTTTATGCAAACCAAACAATTCATTATCATGGTCATAAGAGCCCGCAACTTGACTTAATCCGAAATCAGAACGCATCTCACAACCTTCTATTTTAATATTATCCTTCTATTTACACGTAGGTCTTCCATTTGGTTCTGTCCGTTCATATTATGAGATCAAAATTGTGCAAGCATTTCTCTCGTCCCAGAGTGTACTCAAGTAATGAAAAATTAAATATTCTATTTGTCAAGCATGACTTCGTCTTGTACACTGCTGCCTTGGTTTTGGTTCGAGATTATCTGCTCGATACGTGCAGCTGATGCGCGGGTTGTACAGCACTGTCTTTTTGCAGTGTATTTGGGAAGAAACCCCCTATTACGAGAGGGGCATGTGGTGAGGATAAGGGTGATTAATGAGTCAGAAAAATGTCCACGGAACGGGGTGGTATATTCAACATAAACGATACTGGCCATGCCCAACACAATGAGAGAATGTAATAAAAAAGAGTTAGACTTTAATTTATAGCCACGGCGTCAGATTTTTATGCTATACTTTTTGTCGACATGAAACCTGTTAAAATTAGCTTTTACCTTGATGAAAAATTAGGCTCCCCCCTCCCCCCAAGATCTCTGGTAAATACATAACGAGTTACTCTAATTAATCTCTCTCTTACAGAAACTCATTATTTTGCTGTGGGGCTAATGAAGACAGCTACAATTCTCGTCTGTCTTGGCTGCAATCAGTCTGGTAATGACATATGTCGTGAAGATTCAACTGAAGTTATCACAGCGGTGACTACTATCTTCTGAGATGTGACGCAGTGTAATCTGGTATACATCTACCAACATTTCGTAGGAATTTAATGCCTCCATCTTCATGGTTCGCTACTGTGACATTTGTGGCTTTTCTCATTACAAGATTATGAATTTTAAACGTCAAACAAAAAAAAAACTCCGTGGTTTGAGTCTGCAAGCGAACTATGCCGACCGAGCGACCGCCGCTTGAAGGCGAAGTTTTTTTAATTCGCTTAGTGGGGGTGAAGTACGAGTACAACTAGGTCCACTCGGCACGGCGGCCACTGATTGGCCTATTGTAGCCTGCCCCGGGTGATTCTGATGATGGAGAATTTGGTGGAATGAAGAATGGCAGGGGAAACCGAAGTACTCGGAGAAAACCCGCTCCAGCGCCACTGTGTCCATTACAAATCCCACTTGACCTGACCTGGGATCGAACCCGGGCCGCCGCGGTGGGAAGCCAGCGACGAACCGCTGTCGGCGAAGTTAGTGCCAACTTCACCTGACAGCGGTGTCACGTGGTCAGTGCAACAAATCCCCACGGCCGTTAATTTCAGTTTTCTAGACCGGAGCAGCTATTTCCTTGAAATAGCTCCTCAATTACCATCACGAGGCTGAGTGGACCCCGTTCCAGACGCACTGCTTCTCAGAAATAATCTTGTAGCCCAGGGAATCGAACCCGGACCTCTGGATCTGTACTCAGGAACTCTAACCACTAGACCACAGAGGCCTATCACAGTATTTTTCTACCCTAAAGATGGAAGCAGCAGGTGTACGCGAAACAATGCTAACCAATAACCAGACTACGAGGTGTCACGTCTCAGAATACAGTTAATGTTCAAGGATAAACACGTCAGTAAACGCCCTGACACTCCTTACTGCTGACTCCAAGAGATCCGATTAGCAGCGCGACATTAGAAGCAGCTCACACAGACTTCACGGCCGTGCGGGTAGAACCAGGACGTTTCTAGACTGACAGCTGGCAAGGTCCTGAAATGTTATAACATTATCTAATTGCATTCACCGAGACATTAAGAGCAGATTAAATTCGTGGAATGCCTAGCATTCGTCTATCTTCCTGTCTGCCATTCAAACTATACAGACTACCACATACAAAAAAACTGTAACACCAACTAATCAAACAGCTAACGAAGTTACTAATTAACCAAAAAACAAATCAACTAACAATGTAACCAATTAATCAAGTAACTATCTAGCTAACTAACCATCGAGCCAGGTAATTAACCAAGTCGATCAACAATTCAGTCAACTAACACAATAACTAACAAACTAACCAAGTCTAACTCATCAGAAACGTTTCTGAGAAGCTGATGTTAGCTCACCTGTGCAAGAACTCGCTACTTTTTTACGAATCGCGAAAGTTAATTAACGTGTCCACGAAAAAGGCCCACCTCTGGATCATATCCAGCGCCAGCTAAATCCAATCAACACACACCGTTTCCTTGACATCCATCTTTATATTATTATTCTACCAAGTAGACACAATTATTTCGCGCGGTCACTTCCTTTCGGAATTTTGTATATATCTCCATGCGTGCAACATGCACAGCCCATGCGAAGATTTTGCATGAAGATTTATATAAACGTTTACGTTAGTTAGTTAGTTATTGGAGAGGGTGGGTTTCCCCATGCACTTAGACCTGTATTGGTCCATTGTGCTTCCCTCTATGATTTCTACCAGTCTCTATATCCTACCGGTACTGGTGCTTACCATCAGTCCCGCCCAGCCAGCGAGACCGGCTCTACTAGCTGAGAGGTATCTATAATGCTTCCCCCATCTACCAGAGGTATTAGAGACTGCTGTTGGGCGGGAAACGTCCGTAATTTGGCTCAGTGACCTCCTTTGGAGGTATGAGGTTCTTTTACGTGCCGTAAAGCTACGACACGGGACCCACGGCTCAAAGTCCCTCCCGGAGGACTTATTCCCTGAATTCTTCCGCCCTTAAAAATTCGACGACCTCCGCCGGGTATTTGAACCTTCGTACTACGAGTCATGAGGTAGGTACGTTACTTCTAGACTACAGAGGCCGCTAACGTTTACGTAAATTAGTGTAGAAATTCAGGCGTGCGCTTTACGTAGCAAACTCCCGAGAATGGGGTAATGTAATTTGATACGGCAGGATGCAAGCTAAATTCCAACACATTAACACGGCCCCGCGTCGTTAGGCAACACTGTAGAAGTGACGCTCACTTGGGGATCGGACGAAACATTTTGAATTCCAATGTGTCTCTCGCATTACAAGTCACGCTAAACGGCAGTTTACCATGGAGGCGCCGACACATTTTAAACCCAGAAAGCAGATCGGATACAAAAGGGCGCATAAGAACAAATGTTCCGTAACAGCTTGCATTCAGTGGGTCTCCTTGGCAAAGAGGAGGTCCTTCAATCGAATCCCAACTTAAACAGTTTACATGTAACATGACAATGCCTAACATTTGTCGATTTCAACGAATTCCAGAGAACAGAGATATTAAAATGCTGAGTGAACAGTAATTCAGTTGGCTAACGAATTCCCTTACGTTTATAAACCAGAATGTTCATTACCGTGTTCACATGAGCCCGCCGCTGGTCCCTATCATTAAACAGTTAAACCTAGTTTACAGATTCAGAACGAATTTCTTCAAAATGCAATTTAATATTGTGACATATGGGCCGTTTCTATAACAATACAGGAATGTCCGTAAACATTCTCGCGGCAACGTATACAGGTAACATCACAGCTATTCTGAAAAAAAAAAGAGGTTTTCTAGGCGGTTCGTGCCGCGACTATATAATGATAATCTGTAGCTAGGACAGAGGTATTAGCCGCGTGGAGTTGGGGTCGAATACCTCCACCGTGACCCTGCGAGTCGTAGGAGGCGACGAAAACGGAAGTCTCAAATCTGAGACAGAAAAATCTGGTTGCGAGTCCCAAGGGACTAGGACCCGAGAAAGACTGCGCTGGCAAGGACCAGCAGCATATACAAAAGACAGACCCGTCATCTCGTCAGAGAGGGAGCCCCACAAAAACAAGACCGTAACTGTCAAATAGTAATAAATATGTGGTCATGAGCCCCAGATGGGGCTCGAAACCAAGACTTACTGACTGACTGACTGACTGACTGATCGTCAGTCGCAATGTGACTTTGACTCTGAGTTTGGGCAGAGGAGTAGTAGAGAGCCGAGTTGAGGGTTCAGTCATTTCTGTACGGAAGCTGTGAAGAAAAGAGTTAGTTGCCAGAGTGCGGCTGTGAAGAGAAGACTTTGCGTGTAATATCTGGAGTGTGTGATTAAGTGAGACTGTTATAGATCCGTTGCCAAGAAACGGATAGTGAAAACATTGTCAGGGCTTAGGCATGGTTGAGATTTGTTATCTAGCAGCGACTAGTGTAAGCAGACTTTATGTGTTATAGCTGCAGTAATCTTGGGAGAATTATAATTAATTGTAGTTACGACTAGTGAATATCCAACAAATCGACTCACCTAATTCAAACCCCGTATACGAGTACTAATCACTAATACACGTGGCAATATTAATCTCCCATCTAAGACTTCGTCTTCCAAGATATCTCTTTCCTCGAGTCTTTCGGACCAAACTACCTTGTACGCATATCCGATATCTCCCATTCGTGCTACATGCCCTTCACTGAATACTGGGCGCAGCTGTATATCAATAATTACAGACACGAGGTATTAAAGAAGTCGACATAGCTCAAGCGGTTTAGTGACTAGGCTATGGGCAAGACGATTGATGAATCCAGGTTCGATTCTCAGCATTAGTAAGAGTTCTCTTTACCGTAGCATCCAGACCGGCCCTGGGATCAACGTAACTTCTTATTCAGTGTTAATCAGGGACGCCTTCCTTGGTGACAAAGCGGCCGGGGCGTGAAGCTGATAACTCACCTCCATCTAGTGCCGAGGTTAAGAATACGTGGAGGTAAGCCTACACCTCCACTCCCTCATACGTCTTCATGACGTGTACGTTAATCACGCATAGGGACTGCTTTACCTGTACTTTCACACAGGACAAAATCTTTTTATCTGGTCGGTGTGGAGCATCAGGCGTGTGGCCCCGGTTGGATACACGCTCAGTCCCAAATTCAATGACCGCCCCTCCG
The DNA here is from genome assembly GCF_002891405.2 of Cryptotermes secundus. Lineage (NCBI taxonomy): Eukaryota > Metazoa > Arthropoda > Insecta > Blattodea > Kalotermitidae > Cryptotermes > Cryptotermes secundus. The sequence goes on along the minus strand of NW_019743656.1, from coordinate 961,580 downwards.
ACAGAAGTGGGCAGTATGTAGCCCGTAACATTCCTTCAATCGATACCCCACTGCAAACAAAGGGGTACTGGGCTTGTCGACAGACAGTAAGGGCTGCTGGCTGGGTGGTACGCCTCACGAAGCAGACAGACCCTCCCCCTACTACAGCTAAGTACGTCACACCACTCGCCTTCCTCTGCATCCAGGTGAGGGAGCTGCGATAGCTCAGTCGATATTGTGACTAGGCTTCAATTCGTGAGAGGGACAGATTTTTCTCTTTTACACAAGTTCCAGAGTGGCTCTGGAGGCCACATCGAATGGGTACCGCTGGTAGAACTGCAGCCACCGAAAAACAGGTGGAGCAATGCCTCCACACACCAATATATCTTCACTGCCTGGTGCTTAATTAAGCACAGATAGAAAATCAGATTATATGGCATCAAGTGATATGATGATTAGTGATTAATGATTTGGAAAAAGACGTGAAAGGAAGTGGTTGTGCCCTACTTTTTGGTATTATCCCGGAATACACCTGCAAGAAGTTAGGAAAACCACTGGAAATCCTCAGCTAGGATAGTCGATCTTCTTCTTCTGACGTCGCGAACACGACGCCCGAGCGCCACTCGCAACGCCGTCTATACACCGCGCGCTGGAAAGTGTACAGCGGGCTAAACTGCATAACCCATAATACGAATCGTAATAGGATTAGGGCATTACAAGAGAATAAATTTAGAGAAGAGAAAGGCTTAACAGAGTTTAATTCAATCGATTAATTCAAAAGGGGAACATGTCCGCATACGAACCTCGGAATGGAATCCGCTCTTGAAATTACAAGCGCCCGACTGAACACAGCGCAGTGTGTATCGAGGTGAAATTTTATAGGCGTATAGAAACCCCGCGGTTCTGCATCACGTTCCCTGGCTGTCTGTTGTTTGTAGCTTAAATATACACAGCGAAAACCTAACGTGTGCAATAATCTACGAATCTCGAACGAAAAACTGGGATACAAATATATTTCCTCTTCCTGTTTTCGTGGGTAAAGTAAGGTAAAGCTACCCCTGTAACAGGCTTTAAAATTCCATTGGGTTGCGACACGTCGAGGCTCCCACATTTTCTAGACAATCGGCTCACAGATGGGCAGCCTTACGAGTCTGCCGGTCTTTACCCCAGAAAGATTCCTGTTACTCATTTCTGTTAGAGGGTGAGTCGATCGCAGGGCCATAAAGGGGCTGGAAGGATTAGGTCAATTAAAAAATCCACCTCATCGGGACTCGAACCCGCGACCTTATGGCAAATTTAAAATGTTTTGGGGTTCACATACTTGGGGGGGGAGGTAACATAAGACCAAAAAGAAACAAAATTCTCAGAAATCTGAACCTTGAAATAACCTCGAAATTTACATTAAGAAGAAACTAAAAATGAAAGAAAACTTGGAAGGTTGTGCCCCATAACCGTCATGTGGGGTACCTAACGATGCTGTCAGTGGATACGCCGCATCGTATCGGACGGTAGGATCACTAATGAACAGTTAGAATACGGAAGGAAGCGTTACTGGCTCTGTCTTGGCAGTTGCCTGGAGGGGCCCGAGGAAAACCATGAAAAAATTCATGACAGATTATAACCGTGCACCGGGCGACGGGCTAGATTGCCGGGGTTTGATTCCGGGCAGGGGCAAGAGATTTTTCTCCACTCCTCCGGCTCTGGGTCCCACCCAGCCGCCTATCCAATGGGGAGTAAAGCAGCCGGGGCGTGATGCTGACCATATCCATCTTGTGCTGAAGTTACGAACGCAGACCTATACCTCCACTCCCCCGTACGTCTTCACGGCGTAGTGCTTAATTAATTAAGCAAAGTGGCAGCTTTACCTTTACCCTACCAACCGAAAACAAATGCAGAGCCGCTATCGCTACATCAATTTGTTCGGTACTGCAGCCAACCACTAATCGACGTACCGCCAATCAAAGATTCGATACATCGATAGTCCCATCGCACTGGCGATGTGTACGAGTTGAGTCGCGTCGGCCAGGAATTCTGCTGCTGTGCGGGAGAGCAGTCTTACCAGGGCTGACTGCCTCCGCCGCAGTGCAAATTCCTGAATACAATCAGTCGCACTGTGGGCTCTGCAACGAAAAGCAAAGCATTGTTAAACTTGGGTTCGCTAACTGGCAATGCTCATCGAACCAATTAACGTCCATTACTGGAGGATGACTCCATACACAAAACTTCAATATCCCATATCTCAGATTTTAGCAAAATCCGTCATAAGGACTACGTAATGAATGTCCATATTACTTCCATACCCCTATGCAAACCCAGGCTTTTGCTGTGAATAAATATGGCTGAAAACTTTCGTGAAGTCTCCGATACCAAATTCCATCAGAATATGCCCAACGGTTTAGACCCTGACAGTAGGTCACAGACACACCTCTGCGTCACACTTTCTTGTTCTCACTCTGCAAAGAACGCCTATACTGAGAGAAAAACTCATGATGTACTTCGGATGTAAATGCATACAGATGTATGGGCGAGTGAAAGTATAGCTCCACGCATTCTTAGGCGTGGTATTTGTTGGAGGCGAGACTTCAAATCTCATATTTACTCATGTGAAGGAAAGAGAGGTCTAGGGGTAGATGGAAGGATAATATTAAAATGTATTTTGAAGAAGTAGAATGGGAAGTTGTGAACTGCATCAGGACAAAAACTGAACCTTCGGTTTCCATAAAATGCTTTAAATTTCCTTATTGCCGCGTGAACTGCTGGCTTCTGAAGAAGGAAGCAAATCCATGGAGTTTGTTAGTTAATTGGTTACGTTAATCGGTTAGTTAGTTCAAATGGGCCGCGCCATAGCCCAGGCGATTAGTCGCCAGTTTCGCATCGCGGCGGCCCGGTTCGATCAGGTCATGTGGGATTTGTGGTGGACAAAGTGGCACTGGGATAGGGTTTCTCCGAGTACTTCGGTTTCCCCTACCAATTCTCATTCCGACTGCTCCACACTCATCATTTGTCATCCGGGGCTGGTACAATAGGCGAGCTAGTGGCCGGCGTACCAAGTGGACTCAGTCTCACCCCACACAAAGAAACTAAAAAGAAAAACAATCCAAAACATAGTTTCGGAATTAGAGACGAATAAAATCACCAATACCCTCATCAATTCCATTCTTCCATAAGCCTCGATGATGTAGAAATAAAGTCGGAACAACATGCTGGACTGGAAAACAAAAAGAGAAGTTGGGATTTATAGAACTAATACAAATGAACTGTCTGACAGTGGCTTGTGTTCCCGGTGAACCTATGTGGCACTGACACGTCCCAGGTAACTAATTCGAATTTCTCCCGCAACAATCATTTGCACCGTGGCTTGCGCGTGTACAAGACGTCAGTGGGCGATGATGCTGTAGTGTTGCAGTTTCCGCACGCCTCTGTCTGAAACCCCTTCCAGACGAACCCTGAGTGTACAAACTCATCTCGCAACGCCTGCAATGCAAAAATGTGTGATGAGAGACACGAAATACGTTCTTGATGCAGTGGTAACTGTATGTACCACATGCTTTAACATTAAAAACATAGCATTTTGCCCACACAATGTATTTATATGTTCCGTATGGTTCTCGTAAAAAGCAGCAACTTTTTCTCCCTAACAGCACTAACCGGTCGGTTGATGCTATGGAGACGTAACGTCTCTTCAGTAGGCAGGAACTAAATTGCAAATATTATCTGCTTGAATTTCATGCTTCAGAGTGTTAAACATACACGGCTCAATCAATCTGTACGCAAACTGGATACCGTTACTCACTCCTAAGTTAAACATTTTAGCATCAGTTTTTACCACCGGCACACTTTCGGGGACACAAAGTAACGCAGAATTCTTTTTTGTGTACTTTAGCCTACTTTCCTTCCTTAAGTAAAGAAAGTATATTTATGAGAACATTATGCTGTCCGTGTGTATGTCTGTCCTTTCTTGTTTAAGTTGTTTATTTAACGATGCTGTCAATATCGAAACTATACAGGATGATAAATGTACGTGATGCACCCGATGGAATGAGGACGGTTAGAAGAAACCGGAATAAATGGAGGAAACATGCCTTGTCCATCACAAGTCCTACAAGAACTGACTTGGCATCGAACTCGGGCCGTCGCGGTGGGAAGCCTGCGACTAACCGCCTATCCTATAGCACGGCCAGTTTATGTCGTGTGCGCGTGGTAAGAACGTTACGTCAGTGGACACTTCCCGAACGTCGTAATTTCCTGCAATAAGAAATAACAACATGGCGGATGCGCGAATTGTGAGGAGAGCGATATTTAACATAGGACTCCGACAGTATCGGTCTGCATGGTAACAGTATGCAAGTCTATTCAACGTAATTTTCTGTTGAATATAACATAACAACATGGCGAACGTGCTGTCACGTAATAGTGTGACTGTAGACGGGGTTGGGATTGGTGATTGGATTTACTGAACACTTACAGATCGTAACTACAAGTAACTACAGCGTTACCGGTAATTCACATGCTCTACATTTCACTACAGCAAGCACTAATTCTTTTTATCTGCTGTATCTTCACCGGTTGTCGCCTGGTAACGGCTTCAACGCTATAGGTTCTTCAGCTTCCGTGTTCACGTCCTTACTGGCCGGCGAATATTTCAAAACCAACTAAAATCTAGGCTTGCCCTCATTATAACACCTCGGCATGGACCACACAAAAAACACCATTCCCGACAAATTTCTTCTACTGTTGCGTCATGTAGCTGTCACACGGACCGCGTAGGGTACACCGCTTCACAGTTAGCCATTGACGCACATTAAGAATCTGTTGCGAGCATTACCTAGCAACGGCCGTTGTTTATACAACCATTACTTAGCAATGGGTCTACGTCCTAAAGTACGAATATTTTCTCTAGCTTTCCGTGTGATGGCCACAGGCGCTAGGTCTGAGAGATTTGGTACGGAGGCAGATCACGTACATGCCTACACATTGTGTAAGGTACGCTTTTGGAAGGTTTACAATTACAAACATGGCGACGGTGAGGTTAATATGACAAATTATATGTACGCAGCATAATGTATATTTAAGTAACATATTCTTCCTAAGGGAATAATAATAATAATAATAATATAGCATGTAGTGCCGTTACTAGGCAACGACCACGCGATAAGCAAATATATCAGAGCAGTTTCTAGGCCACGGCTAGATAGACACGTTCCTGTGGCAACGGATATGCATTCAACAATAGAGGCGCTGGTACAAACGATGTTTTCTATATGTTCCGTGCCAAGAGGTTACAAGGAGGACAAGTGGAGCTAGAATTTAGGTAGCCCGTGTGGAGGCGGGGTCGAATACCTCCACCGTAGCCCTGCGACTCGTAGGAGGCGACAAAAAAGGAACCCAGTGCCTGGAGGTATAACTGAGCCACCCTGATCCTGGGAGATATAAATACGGAGACCTGGGCATCCAGGTTGGGGGAGTCTCGAATCAGACAGTAAAATGTGGTCATGAGTCCCGCGAGACTCGGACCTGAGAATGACTGCGTTGGCGAGGCCCAGCAGCAATTGTGAACGACAGACCCAAACTCTAGTCAGAGAGGAGGTTACATAAGGACTATGACCGCAAGCGTTCAGTTAAAAAAAAATGGTCGTGAGTCTCAAGGGGTTGTCGCTAAAACAAACTGACTGGCGGTAGACCGCCAATCGTAAAGTAATTCTAACTCTGAATAATTTAGGCAGTTGGAAGGGAGCTGCCATTCAGACAGTACTTGAACCCGGAAGAAGAGAAATAGCAATTGTTAGAAGCCGTTACCAGGCAATTACTAGTGAAGACACTATGAGCTGGAAAAACGTTAGCGTGTGCGCTAGTGAAATGTAAATTGTGGAAATTAGCGATAGTGCTTTAAGTTCAGTTACGAGTTCTGTGTTAATATGGTTGATAAATCCGATATCCAGTCCAAACCCTGTCGACAGTTACTCATACACGTGACATTAAGTAAAAAGTAAAGGTATGTACCAGGCCGTGGAGGCCCATAGGGTTGTGAGAAGTTCAGGCTCTCACATTTTCTAGACAATCGGCTAACAGACGGCGGTGAGGTCAGTCTTACGCGCGGGCCGTCCTTTACCCCCAGGAATATTCCTGGTACTTATTTCTGTTAGAGGCTGAGTCGACCCCAGGGCCATAGTGCGGCTGGAAGGATTAGGTCAATTGGAAAAATCCAACGACCTTCATACACGTGACATTAACAAAAATAATAGCTCAACGGGAAATCTACGCAACAGGAAATCAGGCTGAGTTCAGCTCGGAACAGGTTGTTTCTTTTTTGTTTCAATGCACTAAGTGTACTTACTGTACAAAGGCACTTTACACAGTGGAAACTCAGCAACAGAAAGAAATGCCTGTAAACGAAGAGTCAGTAAATGGGAAAAATGGAACACAAAACGCTGCTATGAGATTTGATATCAAAACTTTTCATCACTCTGAAATTGAATTTTAAGAACGTCTTGATGAAGTCTCATTTGAATCAGTTAGCTCTGTTTCGGTCCAGAGGGGACAGTAGAGGGCCCCGGGGAAGGGAGGGAAAGCACAGAGGCTGACGGCAAGTTTTCTCCAACTTCCTCTTGACTCTGATCCGGTTCAGTGGATTTCAACCCATCGGTGACTGACTTCCTTTTCGTGAGGATAAAAAATGCAGGAGTTAACCACGGCGTAACGTCAGGAAGACGTAGCTGAATGAGAAGCGCGCCAGCCGACGGCAGGGGAAGGAGGAGTGGTGCAAATAAAATTAAGGGGAAAAGTTTTTCTATGTCTATGGGGTAAAAATGAGGAGCAGGTTAATTCTTGGGTTCTGGCGCGCTTCATCTTCCGCTATTCCTCATACACTTTCGCAGATATCGTTCGGGAGAGCGGAGAGAGGGCGGTAGGTGTTCGACAAAAGCCTAAAGAGTCCCCTCCTTTTGAAACAAATCACAGTCTCTCCTACAAAAGCAGAATTCTGAGAATTACATACTGCCGCCAGAAAGAACAAGCTCGCCATGAATTCACAATATTTCGAGGAGCAAGACAATCTGATTTGCATTAAGCTTTACAATTCAGTGATGTGACATTCTTGTTGGCGCAGATCCTCTTTTCTGTCTTTTTTAGACACAAGTACACTTACGACGTAACCCATTACTTTCAAAATGGCGAATACGGTCAGCGGTCCTCGATTCCTAATGAGGTCATTGGATTTTTCAATTGACCTAATCCTTCCAGCCACACTATGGCTCTGGGGTCGACTCAGCCTCTAACAAAATTAGTAACAGGAATCGTTCTTGGGGTAAAAGGAGGCAGGCGCGTAAGGCTGACAACCTCACCGCCATCTGTGAGCCGACTGTCTAGAGAAAATCTGGGAGCCTCGACCTTTCACAATCCTATGGGCCTCCACAGCCTTTTATAGGGATACATTTACCTTTTTTTACTTCCTATTCCGGGAGTACAATTACTGAAACTATTCGTGTATCTTCCTCAGTCCCTCCCAGCAAATACTGAAACATTACATGGAATTACACCACAACCGTTTCCTTCCTAATCCTTTTATATTCATTATTAACGTTTGAGTTCTGACGGCGTCTTCGGGGCCGTAAACCAAACAGAACAGAGAGACATCTGTTGTGAGTTCAGCGAGATGTCTCACCGTTACTCTCACGAGCTTTCGTTAGTCGCTGGCTTCCCACCGCGGTGGCCCGGGTTCGATCCCGGGGTCTGGTCAAGTGGGATTTGTGGTGGACAAAGTGGCGCTAGAGCAGGTTTTCTCCGAGTACTTCGGTTTCCTCTGCCAATCTCCATTCCACAAATTGCTCCACAATCACCCTCACCTATCATCTGGGGCTGGTACAATAGGCCAAAAGTGGCCGCAGTACAAGGGACTTAGTCCCACCCCACTAGCAATAAAAAAAAATCGGTCATTATAAGCAAAACAGTATATGCGTACGTGTCGTATTCGAACGGTTTCCGAGATAGAGCTATTTCACTGTACAGACGAGCAACACGCCATACCTTCACACGAGTTGTAAAGTGCATTGATGTTGACGGTGGAATTTTCGAAGATGTATTATACTAGGTAAACTGAACCAACTTTATCACTTGAACAATAAATACTGGTATTAGAAACAGTACGTAATATCTGTTTCTTACCAACAATTTTGGAACTGTACAGTGAAACAGCTCTATCTCGGAAACCGTTCGGAATAGGACACATGTATGTACATATACAGGGTGATTCAGAAAGATGGACACAATTTCAATTGACTATATTTCGTGAATTATATGTTGCATTTGAATTCTGTAAATTACATTTGATTATACATACATGGAAGTTTATAGATGTTCAATGTGCCCCCCTACGGCTGCACGGATAACATGTAGACGGTAGCTGAATTCATCCCACACTCAATCGTTAAAAATTACACAAGGCAGAAACAATTCATCTTCCAGGTTTTGAACATACGGTCACAAAATTCTACACGCTATACCTTGTCGTTTGCGCGGAGAGCCTGTACCAGTTGTAGGTGGTATGGTTTGTACACTAACCGGCGCTTCAATACACGCCAGACAGTTGTATGCGATAGTCCAAGTTCTCTACTAGCACTACGGGTTGACTTCATTGGGCTACTACGCTCAAAGATTACTCGAACGCGCTCCAAGTTCTCCTCCGTTACACTCGATCGGCCCGGACTTTTACCCTTACACAGAGAGCCAGTTTCATCAACTTGTTTATTCCAACGATAAATGCTCTTCCTCGCTGGAGGTTGGATGTTAAACCTACGACGAAATGCAGGCTGCACCGCAGTCGCAGACTCACTTTTACTGAACTCACGAATGCAAAAAATTTTGTGTTGCATAGTAGCCATCTCGCTTACAACTGACGCGATGCTGGAGTGCTCTAGCGGTAGTATTAGAAACTTTACAACATCCTCTTTCAAATGTACCTTACAGAATTCAAATGCAACATACAGTTCAGGAAATATAGCCAATTGAAATTGTGTCCATCTTTCTGAATCACACTGTACACTTCTTTCCTTAGAATGACCGCTACTATACCTCCTAGAATATTGGCCTTTTCCTCCTGGGGCATCCTGTATAAATATGTACACATATAATCCATAGTATTTGAGCCGTGTCCTGCAATGTCCAAATAATTCGGTTTTATGACAAATATGATACAGGAGATTCCTGGACCACGAATTTATTTACCGCAAAAGTGTCTGGAGTTAGATATCGATCTGTCACGTGTGCAGCATGGACGGAGTTAAATCTGGTACAATCATCCTATATTAAGCCTTTAAAGAGCTTCACGATCTCAACTGTTTCGTAGTTTTTCGACGTTGCTGTACTCACATACTTTCTGAAGGTAGAATGGAAACATTCCAACTCACAGTCTTGCTTTAATTACAAAATTTTCATTAAAAAAAGGTCATTAAGGTTACTATCCAATTAACTTGGATACAAACTTTATGTCCCGTAATGAAGAATCGTCACGTGATATTCTCATTTTACAGTTGAAGTAGTGTAAATAAATGTAAAGAAACGCGTGGAATTAAAATGTCTGAATGCACGCGTCATCCGAGATTCACTTCGCCGGCGGCGACTAGCATCCAGCACCAGGAGCCACGTGCTGATGCACCACTGCTGCCAGGAGAACAGGAATATCACCTTATTTAGGCCATTACTACCTCCTTTCCAGTCCCCTTCGAATTCACCATTCATCCATCACCTCACTACTTGACACTATACAGTCTACATACTGACAGCGTCGTAAATTCATCGTCATCGGCAAAACAGCCCTTTTTCAGCCAGTCTTCCTTAGAAGATTCTGCCAGATTGTACCCGGGTTTCACTTCTATGGATTTCACAATTCTTTTTTACAAAGCAAGATTGTCGATCCTACGTCTAACCCCTAACCTGGAGGACCATGTCCCTATATTCATGTCTCCTAGTGACAGGGTGGCCCAGTTATATCCCCAGGCACCCTTTTGGTCGCCTTCTACGTGGCTCGTACAGCTACGGTGGTGGTATTCTAACCCGCCTCCAATCGGGGTATATCGTAAAGTAAACCACAAAAATACATGAACAGCAACTTAATCTACTGTATTACTAGATACAGGATGGGTAATTATTTTAATGGGGACCTTGATGGGATAATTTTCAAGTTAAACTCGCCCGAAGGACTTTGCCAATAAAATTCAAACGCCTACTTCTTATCGTATGTTGAAAATAGAACCCAGCAATTTTCTAATGATGACATAAAGACCTACGCCCGTACACCCACAAAGAAGTTATATAGACTGGCTTTATCTGGAATTTTAAATTGAGGTGCTTTGTTTTAATGAGAGGAACACGTTCTACTTTCAAGCAGTATAGATCCTCATTCTTCTTGAGGAATTTACAGCCGATGAGGTACATTTTTACTGCCTTTTCAAATGACAGCAGAATTTATAGACCGGTAACTTTTTCCGCAGTCCATTAATACTTTACACTTAAGCACATAACTCCTCTGTTCAATCTTACGCTACCCCACTTCGTCTGAAGTATGTTTACTTAGAATCGATTTGTTCAACTCTATGAGGTATTTCGGTTTTATGTACTTTTCGAAAACTTTTCAACGTAGATGTTTCAAACTCCGTAAAACTTACTAAATTAACTTACTAAGATACACCAGAAAATCGGTGGACAGGGAGCTCAAGTAACTATTCTTAGGGATGAAAGACATCTTCTGTCTCTAGTATAACATATTGCTAATGCATAATGCAGGACGTCCGTGGAAATACTCTCGCAAAATATTCAGGCCGTGCCAATGGCATTAAATTTGTGCGGAAAGACAGGAGAGTTCCTGGAGATTCGTTCAGATGATTCCACTGAGGCAAGTTTACAGCAAAACGAAAAAATATGAATTCATCTTTTCTTCTGTGTTCGTTAATCGATGCTTCTGTCACAATTTCGCACTTTTGATACTGAACAACACCACATCAACTGTATCACTACAACATGTTAACCGTCTGACGCCTGTAGCTCATCTGTGTTGTATATGTTATTTAAAAACTCACTTCGTACCTCACAGGAAACACATTACGTCTCCGCTACAGAGCCCAACCGGTTAATGCTGTTTATTGTGAGAGCCATAAACCACTCTGTGGACAGAATGCAGAGTTCTGGTATATTAGAGCGGGAGGTACTTATAGTAACCAGTGTTCTTGAGAGGGTACTCACATTACACTGCTATTAAATCAATCCAAAGTCGCCTCCGAATGAGAACGCTGCAGACTTGTATTCAGGAGATGATCGGTTCGAGTGTCGGTCGGGTTATGAGACATCCTGCCTGTGATCTACCTCAACAGACGAATGATGGGATAGTTTACCTCCATCTCCTCCTAGCAAATGACCCACGCATATCTAATTCGATTATATATGTCGTATAAGGTAATACGTCGCAAGAACGTGCAGGAGGTAGGTTCCTCCATAGTGTTGTAACGATATACCAGGCTACACGGCGTCACAGCCCAGAAGACAGTATTCCACATATTTACAGCCTTGAGGACCTCAGGTCCCACAAATAGGAGGCATTTCCCGTAACAGTTTAGCATGAAACCTGCAACCTAACGACTTCCTCACGCAACCGGCACGTCCTTAACTGAGCCAACAAGTTAGATCATAAATTCTGATGTTACTAATTGCCACCTCATAACCACAGAGAGACATTAGTACTCAGAGAGGCAGGCGTGTTACATTCATTTGCGTGCCGCACCCCCCCCCCCCCNCACTGCAGTGAGCAAGATATTCCATTCCACACAGTATCGATTGTTGTCTCGTCGCTTCTGCCCTCTGCCCTATCCTTGACCCTTACAAACTTTGTTTCTCTCTGCAACACGTACATGCAAGTTGAGAACGCGAGATAGTGGATAACGTTAAGCAAGGGAAACCATAAAGTGAAACTAATGATAGCAGCTTTTCAATTTACACGAACTTACTATCCAGGCTGGAGGATAGACGCAGTGGAGCGCGCGCAGGCACGAGACCGCGTGGCAACAACCACACAATGTATACCTACACCTTGCGGCCCTGAGCACACAGGGACGCGGGATTGGCAAGGGGAGGATAACGAAAGGAAAACAACAGAAGAAGAAATGGATGGTGGAAGAGAAGATATGAAGTGGAAAGAGGAGAATTAAAGTAAGAATAGAAGAAGGAAAAGATAAATGTGGCCAAGTATGGAGAAGAAAAGGAAAGAAAAGGAGAGGCAGAGAATGAAATGAAAGAAGAAAAGGAAGGAAAGGATGAAGAAGGGCTGGAACAGGCGAAGAATAGGGGGGAAGGGTAGAAATGGAAAGAGAGAACAGAACGATATAAAGGAGAAAAAGGACAGGACAAATAAAGAAGAAAAAGCTATGTTTCTTCCCAATGTTTTTGTGCACGGATGATATGCAGAATGAGGAACTTGAATAAAAGTTAACTTCCTTACTCTGCAAACAGCAAAATGAAGATCCCGAAGTTCGTACAGCACACTGCATGGCGTCACATCCCAGAAGGACATAATCGGAATCTCCGCGTCTCTGAGACCTCGCAGGAACCATTCTCGCGTAGCAGCCATCCACTGCAGGCACAGACAGAGAGAGATTGTTCTGATGTCTGTTGCCTTCACAGCACACGGCTGAGATGAGAGTGGGACAAAGTTACCCTGGTTCCATCGGCAGGCCAGGCGTCACACAGCGGGACCCTGCCATGAGGAACAACCCCTGTTTAACACGGGCTTCCTGCCGCCTTCCGGGCCCCTTACTAGCGGGTCACTCTGCTGTTAACCCTTTAAAGACTGAACTTCTGTTAAGCAATATACTCGTATATGAATTCTGTCCGTACCTCACAGGAAACACATTACAACTCCGCTACAGAGACCAACCGGTTAATGCTGTTTAGGGAAACAGTAGCTGTTTATTGTGAGAACCATACGGAACACACAAATACACTCTGTGGGCAGAATGCCCACAACTGGATTTTAGAGGGCTAAGCATTGAAGTCAAATAGATACGTCAACATGTCATTAATAAGTTGGTAAAAACCGTTTGTACTGTAACTACAATATATATCTGTATGATAAAAAAAGTGCCGGAGTACTTGCACCAGGTATAAGTACCCTCCTGTTTTGCCCTGATTATTTCCAAAAACGTCAACAGTGCGAGAAAATTATCCGTCACTGTGGCTTCTGGTACTGCTGTCATTTTAATTCGCTCTTCTTCGCGTCGTCCAGACCGGCTCTGGGGCCCAACCAGCCCCCTATCCAACGGGTACCGGGGCTTATTTCTGAGGTAAAGTGGCCGAGGCGTGAAGCTGACCACTCACCTCCAACTAGTGCCGAGGTCAAGAAAATGTGAATCTATCCATCCACTCCCCATACGCCTTCGTCGCGTAGTGCTTAATTAGTTAAGCACAGGGACAATTTTACCTTTACCTTACTCTCTTTACGTAAGTCTCCCGGTTTTAGAGACAGTTAAATAAAAGAGATGGATCGGGCGAGAAGTCTTTGCGCCAGAAGTAAATATCCGAACGTGTCCACACCGAACTCTGGCGCGCCATAGAAGTTTGCGCGGTCTAATTTCGCATAATAGTCAAGTTTCACTTTCTGCGTTACATCTGCCTATTTATCAGCTCATTTCTTCTTAGAACGTGAGTGTGATTTACGGTATTATGCTTGCAATAAAAGGCCTCGTCGTGCAGTTCCTTCATACAGAGAACACAGTTCTTTTTAAGACCGAATCGTAAAACACAATTCAAAGAGAAACGAAAAGAGTTAAACGGCACGCGAAGAAAGCTTCTGTACTTGTCTGTTTTTTTATCGTGGTTGAGTTATTGTCTTAGTTAAGACAAGAGTCTCAAAATTCCTTGTTTCAAGATATTTACTACATCAAAGAGGAGAAGCATATCTGTAATTCTGTAGGAAATACGCGGTAACATAAGTCAAATGCCTACGATTTACGGTTGGTAGACTGTCTGGAGGCATGGCAATGCGTGACATTAGAATGTACTAAAAAGTTATCGAAAGTTATGAACACCATCTGACTTCCCGCCATCAGCAGTCAGAAAACGTAGAATACAGATCATAAAAAAAATTTCGCCCGTGTACAAACCAAGTTCACATTAACATATCTAACCTGTATTCAAATGGGTAGCAGTTCGAATTCCGACCGGGATAAAATCCATCCGAAACCAGATCTTCCGTGTTTTTCCTCTGTACTTCCAAGCAAATACCGTGAAAATACCTCAAATTAGGGGCGATCGCTTCCTTCCAAATCCTAATTCACTATTCATCAACAATCCTAACAATAGACGCTACACCGTCTAGAAGACGCTGAACGGGCAGTAGAAGAGATGGCAAGGACAGAGATATTTCAGCTGTTCTACAAACTGCGACTAATGCCACTGTTGTTCGGAAATGTCTCCCTTAACAAATCGTCAGTATTTTTATGGGAATATGGCCGATAATTTTATGAACAAGCAGTCTTAATGTTGCATAATCTTAGCACAATGGTGTGATCTGTATTCCTTTTTTTGAATCGAAACCTTTGTGGGGTTGAAAAAGCTTCCCCCATTCGCCCATACTGTGCCAGGTTCGGGAACAGCGCCCGCTCGCTACCGTGCCCTTATCTTTCCTTTCATCGCCATATTTCTGTCATGGTGTCTCTTATTTGCATTCAAGCTTTATGAATAGAGCAGCTGAAGATGTTAAGATTCCCTCACTGCTAACGATTTTTCCGGGCATTTTAATCTTATCAGCTCACCACTGTGCGGGAATGAGTGGCGTCACATCTCCATAACAGGCCTACCTGTTATGCGCTTTGTCTAAAAGAGTGGTTGATCAGGCTGTGGGTCGCGTACCCCTGGAGAGGCGCGAGAGGGTTCCAGGTGGGACGTGAGCCATAAAAGAATCGTGTGTTACGTTTAAATTCAGCTGAGAAAACTCTCCTTGGTTGCATTTGATCATCTCTTCCGTGGACACCCATCAAAATGATCAACCCATTTAAAAAAGAAGTTCTGAGAAGAACATCCAGTAGCAATTTAACCGACCGACCTACCGACATGACTATGCAGAACTCCGAAAATTAAATCTGTAATTATAGATGACATGTATTAGTGGCTATGACTGCAATAAATGACAGACGCGTCCTCGTCAGAGAGGGGGCCCCAAATCCACAAAACCGCAACTGTCTTGACAGTAACAGAAATCTGGTCTTGAGCCCCAGAAGGGGCTTCACATCAAGACTGGATGGCTGACTCTCGGTCGGTCATAATGTGACTTTGACTTTCACGTAAGTAGCTGCAACTTGGGCAATGATACTAAAAAGTTTAAATGAGAGTTAAAGAATTATCTACATGCTCATTCCTTCTACTCTTTAGATGAATACTTCAATGTAAATAGAGAATGATGTAAAATTAAGTTATATTAATTTTTAAGCTAAAATTGCCTGTACTTATGTATGTGACCTTTTGACTTGTTCTGTATCCAAAGGTACTAACCTGCTTAGGGTTTATAGAATGTAAATAAATTCAATTCAATTCAACGAGTTACAGTAGTTATGAGATGGTAGCCAGCCCACAATGACGTAAACATGAGAGGAAGAGGAATCTCCATTGTTCAGACCGGTTAACAGGTAACGGTTAGCGAAACGATACAAGAATTAGCCTATGCTGTAGCGAGAAGTAGAGTGCGTGAATCAATATGAGCGGCATAACTACGCGTAGTTACGATTTATATGTTCTCAGTAAAACCCATTACCAATCCAAATGGGATAGCGCAGTCGGTACAGCGACTAGCTACTGACTGGACGACCGGCGGATCGGAGTTCGAGTCCCGGTGGCGTCAAGAATTTTCACTTCTCCGTGTCGTCCAGACCGGCTCTGGGATGCATGAAACTTCCTATCCAATGGGTACAAGGAGCTCTTTCCCCGGGGGTAAAGCGGCAGAGGCGTGAAGCTGACCACTCACCTCCAACTAGTGCCGAGGTCAAAAAATATGGACGTATACATTCATTCCCCCATGCGCCTTCATGGCGTAGTGCTTAATTAGTTAAGTACAGGGGCAACTTTACCTTTCACCAATCCATACACCTTATCTAGTCAATCACGTGACAATATGTAAGTTTGTGCACCAAAAGATTTTCACGCGGCTCTAAAGCCTGTCTTCGCGTCTTTTGTGATGCCCTGTAAGCCTGAGCAACAGACAATACGATTTTGTTTGTGCGTACTTCAACACGGCCGTTCCAGCAGCAGGTGCCCCCTTTCACGTGAAGACATATCAGCCATCGGAGCAACCAGTGCCATTGTGTCCTCGCGCAGCCATTCCAACGTTCCTCGAACTTGCGCTCAGTCTGAAACGCCTATCTACAACTTAATCTTCAGGCTTTATGTAACGTTATTAACTGATGGAAAAAGACAATTCCATGGATCTGTTAAAAGTGAACAAAACAGTGTAAAAATATTCGTGACGCATGAAATGCTTCCATGGAAAAGCCATGCGCCAATATACAAGAAAGTACTGGCTCATATAAGGGAAAGTTGTCCCTCTGCTTAAATAATTATGGGGGGAGTGAATGTACAGATCCATATTTTCTTGACCTCAACACTAGTTCAAGATGAGTGGTCAGCTTCAAGCCCCAGCCGCTATATCCCCGGTACC
>NW_019743656.1:905335-944908 GCF_002891405.2 Cryptotermes secundus | reverse complement strand
CGGGGGGGGGGGGGGGGGGGGGACAGAGCCGGTTTGGACGACATGGAGAAGAGAAAATTCTTGACTCGAACTCCGACCCCTCGGTCGTCCAGCCCGTAGCCAGTCGCTATACCGACTGCGCTATCCCGGCTTCGCCTGATACATGCCCCGCTAAAATGGAGTAAAAGATAAACCTATCCCTGTGACAAGCCATGGAGGCCCATAGGGTTGTGAGACGTCGAGGCACATTTTCTATACAATCGGCTGACAGATAGCGGTAAGGTTGTCAGCCTTATGGGCCGGCCGCCCTTTACCCCCAGGAAGATTCTTGATACTCATTACTGCTAGAGGCTGAGTAGACACCAGGGTCATAGTATGGCAGGAAGGTTTAGGTAAATTTGGAAATGCAGTGACCTCATCGGTAATCGAACCCTAGACCTTTAGGCTTGTAGCAGAGTGCCTCAATCAACTACGCTACCGCGTGCCCCGGTAAATTGGAGTAAATATTAAAACTCTAATGTCTGGCAGTCTTCGGGCAGAAGCTGTCTCTTCGTTACGGTGTAACCAAACAATTCGAAATTAGAAAGACGCACAATGGAATTCTGAGTGCAGGCAGGAGAAGCAGGCTGGCTCGAAACGAGAGTTATGCACATACCAGAACTTGAATGAACTTCCCTGCACGTCTGTGGCAACCGGCAAGTAAAACACGTCTTATAATTCACTTCTGGTTCTTCCCAAGTCTCTGCCCTTTGGACTGATGTTAATGTTGACAGGTCACGAGAGAGGTGAGTTGGAGCCCGGGTCAGTCTAATTCCGAAAGCCATATTAATATATTTCATAAATAAAACAAACTCCGTGGCCCGTAGTCCGCAAGTGAACTATACCGACCGAGCGACCGGCGCTTGTCGGCGAAGTTAGTGTCAACTTTAGCTGATAGAGGGTGTCACGTGGTCAGCGCAACGGATCCCCACGGCCGTTAATGTTGGTTTTCTAGAACGGAGCCGTTATTTCTTTGAAATAATTCTTCATTTATCCTCACGAGGCTGAGTGGACCCCGCTCAAGACCCCACTTCTTCTCAGAAAATCTCATAGCGCAGGGAATCGAACTCTGACCACTAGTCCACAGAGGCGGTCTATAAATACGTTTTTAAAAAATAAGGTTTTGTGCCAAACTGACAAACGTACAAGCCTAACAATTCAACAAGTCAATTGAAAGAAATTCCCAAATTCTTACTCACTTATTGGAATTTTTTAAATTGGAAAAGAGTATATCTGCCCCCAGGCTAGAGCTATGGGCAAAATGACCCTGCTGCGCTCCCCCCCATATGGGCCTCCCATTCTACTAACATTCCTAGAATTATTGTGCGTAGTGTATAACAATTCCTACTTCACAGGGACCACAGTGAGCCTCCTACGTTTGGTATATTTGTCACGAAACAAAGATGAAGGCTGGCTCAGGCCGCTGGCTTCCCACCGCGGTGGCCCGGGTTCGAGCGGAAGTCTGGTCCAGTGGGATTTCTGGTGGACAATTTAACGCTGGGGCAGGTTTTCTCCGAGTACTTCGGTTGCCCCTGCAAATCTTCATTCCACCAAATTCTCCATCATCATAATCACTTGGGGCAGGTACAATAGACCAATCAGTGGCCGAAGTGCCGAGTGAACACAGCTGGACTCCACCCCCCACCCTATGCGAATTAAAAAAGGAAAGACGAAGGCTGTGGGAAGCGGCAATTAATGCTGGGTTTCAAAATTTCATTTTAAGGATGAAAACTTTTAAATATTAAATATTTATGATATTATCTGTGAATTTTTAAAAGTATTTTTATTTGACATTTTTACCGTGTTAATGTTTTCTATTATGAAATGTATATATCAGGCAGACATCATGTTTATATGTTACTGTACTATGTAACCTCGTCACAAGGGCCGTGCCATAGCTCAGGCGGTTAGTAGCTGGCTCCCCACCGCGGCGGCCCGAGTTCGAGCCCCGGTCTATCATGTGGGATTTGTGGTGGACAAAGTGGCGCTAGGGCAGGTTTTCTCAGAGTACTTCGGTTTCCCCTGTCAATCTTCATTCCATCAACTGCTCCACAATCAGCCTCATCTATCATGATCATCAATTTTTTTAATCTTAAAGTCATATAGTTACCACTGTACTTCAAAGGGTTAAAAGTGGTATTAGATAAAGAAGTAGGAATGAAACAATGGAATGATTGAATTTGGGGTGGCGGGAAATTATGGTGACAGTAGTGAATTTTCGAGCACCATGACAGAGAATGTATAAGTTAGTTGGCAACACTGTACATCAGGATAAACTTTTCAGGCGGGAGGTTTAGAGTCAGAAGAACGGCCGGCCCTGTGGGGCACAGCAAGCTTATTCCATTACACAGTGCGCGCAGGTAACTAACCATAAGAGTGCTCATTGGCTGTGTCCTCCTGCAGCACCGATCAGGACGACATGCTTTATCACTACGTATTTTAATCGAGCATCCATTAAACACATTTCCCAAGTCTGAAACCAGTTTTACTTCCAAAAGCAAGATTGACGTCACATTCCCGCAACTCTGACAACGAGAGTTACTGTCTTCTGGGACGTGCTCATTACCAGGTTTCGGGGAACCTGCTGCCCCCATTTTCAAGGTAAGCGAGCAACCCTCTGAAGAATGTTCGGCTCTTTAAATAGGGGCCGAGTGAACCAATAGGACCCCCCCAAAGGTGTCGCAGTGGTGGGGCTTGCGTGAGTCTATGACACGGAGAGCTATGCCGGCGGTAGTTTAACTACCAGTAGGGTCATCTATGTCGGAAAGTCAAAGGGTAGAGTCCAGACCAAGAGAGATACCCTGGTCCTCCGGGTTTGGGGTTGGGCATGAGGCTAACAACCTCATCCTGTAAAAAGAATTTTGTTCATAAACCTAACAACCAGCCTCGGGTCATTATGTGTGGGACCATTCCTATGGCAGCACGCACTGGTTGTGGAGACTGGTTGTAGAGGAGGCCAAGGCTCGCCCAGGGCTGTAGCGCTGAGTGGTAGGTAGGTAGGTACGTAGAGGTGGTATTATTATTATTCTTATTATTCTTATTATCGGAGGGGGTGTGTTTCCCCATGCACCGCGACTAATAGTCTCCATACCCTGCCGGTACTGGTGCTCGCTATCAGCCCCGTTCAGCCAGCGAGGCTGGCTGCGGCACCCGATGCTTCCCCATCTACCGGAGGCATTGGAAACTACTTGGGCGGGAAACATTTTACCTAATTTAGCTCAGAGGTCTCCTAGAGAAATGAGGTTCTTTTACGTGCCGTAAATCTACGACACGGGACCCACGGCTTAAAGTCCCTCCGGAGGACTTGTTCCCTGAATTTTTCCTCCGCCGGGTTTGAACCCGCGTACCTTGAGTCATGACGTGGGAACGTTACCCTTAGACTACGGAGGCCGCTTACGTAGAGGTAAGGAGAAATGCAATAGTTCTCCTTTGAAGGGTTTTTCTCGCGTTTTCAAGTTTCTCCTCCGTTGTAACGTCGTTTACTTCGGAGACAGGTCGATGTTTCGGAAGAGCATACCATACCATCTTCGGGGTAAGCTTCCCGCCGGCATATGCTGGTTTCTTAATCTTAGGCCGTGAAGACTGAAGTGATGTTCTTCCGAAACGTCCAGCCTCTGTGAACTACAACGCCGTGAGAGTGCTGCATCTAAGAACATATAAGCAGAGGATGTGGACAGGTTTCATTTGCTTTAGGATGAGATACTCTGGAGGAGGGGGGATATTTGTGATGAAGATAAGCAACATTTCTGTTTCATGAAACGTGGCGAATGAGCTAGTGTCAGCTTCACAAGGAGGGCTGTGTTCCATGCACTATGTTGCACAAACGGTCTTACAGCCAGTGTCAACCAGAGGTTATGTGCACACATGCAACAGAGACTGGAGCCATCAGTTTACAAGTGGTTTAACCATAAACACGGGCTAAATTTGTGTGGCGCAACCGTGTTCCTCTCGTTCTGCAGAATAAGAAGCAAAAACACTGGGTCCTCGCAATGCATGGCTTCTTCCTGAGGTGCCGCAATAGCTCAGTCGGTAAAGTGACTAGGCTACGGATTGGACAACCAAAAAATCGGGGTTCTATTCCCGGTAGGAAAGAACCAGCAGCGTCCAGCCGGATGGCTACAGTGTGACTCTTTCCCAGGGAGTAAAGTGGGTGTGGTGTGAAACTGAAAACTCAGTGCCAGGACTGAGGACATGTGCATCTATGCCCCCCCACCCCAAGCGTTCTTATCTCTACTGCAACAATCAACGAATAAGCAGGCAAGTTACACAGCTGGCCGACAAGTGACAATTCACCTGTATGCTCTCAGAAACTGAGTTGCGAAATTAAAACGGATTTTTTTTTATGTCTGCACGCAGGCGTCAAAAAGTTGCTGTTTGGCTTCTCACATGCAAACTGGAAACAAAGTAACATTCACACCCGAGTCTGAACACGAGCGTTCTCAAATCGCTGTGTGAGGTCTGAACCAAACGTCGAAAAACAGGGCCATTTAGTTTCGCCTTCTCTGTCGGCTACTCGAGAATTACTAGACGGAATTTCATGAAGTTTGATCCTGGATCAAATTCGCCGGGCGGCGATTTCTTTTTTACTCAAGAACTTCACAGCATTTTATGGAACGCGAAGGTTGATTACAGTGTTCACAAGAGCCATCCATTTGCCATTACCCTCAGCCAGATCAATCCAATCCATACAATCCCAAACTATCTCTCTAAGATCCATTTTAATATTGTCCACCAACCTACGTCTTGGTCTTCCTAGTGGTCTCTTTCCTTCTGGTTTTCCACCATTA
Organism: Cryptotermes secundus; assembly: GCF_002891405.2. Classification (NCBI taxonomy): domain Eukaryota; kingdom Metazoa; phylum Arthropoda; class Insecta; order Blattodea; family Kalotermitidae; genus Cryptotermes; species Cryptotermes secundus. The sequence continues at coordinate 940,103 of NW_019743656.1, read as the reverse complement.
TCCTATATGCAATTCCTCTTCTCCCCCATTCGTACTACATGCCCTGACAATCTCATCCTCCTTGACTTGATCATTCTAATTATACTCGGAGAAGAGTGCAAGTTATGACGCTCCTCATTATGCAGTTTTCTCCAACCTCCCGTCACTTCATCCCTCTTAGCTCCAAATATTCTCCTCAACTTCCTATTCTCAAACACCCTCAGTCTATGTTCCTCCCTTAATGTCAGAGACCAAGTTTCACACCCATACAGAACCACAGGCAAAATTATAGTTTTGTATATTCTAATTTTGATGTTTTTAGACAGAAGACGAAAGACAGGAGGTCCTGGAATTTATTTTGTTACAATCGAACAAAAATAACGGACACTTTACACGGAGACCTATGCATTTCGACCGTAAAGCGCTGAATACTTTTCGGACAGGAAGAGTTGTAACAAAACGCAAAGAACGCATATGAATATTCCGTACACCCTTTCTGTAAATTTTACGGGAGGACCCAAACCCTTAAGATTTGCGTACATCTCCTAGCTTGTTTTCCAGCTACTGTCATGCGTATTATTGCTTATGCGCCTACACAACATCAGCCCCTACTAACAATATCAAGCGATGTACTGTTATGAACAGAACTGAATCATAAATAAGAGAAAATATCTATGTAAAAAAAAACAAAAACAAATGTGCATGGAGGAAATACCATGTATTCGATCTGTTATGTTGGCTACACTGTTACGTTTTTTATTTCAAGTACAATGGTATACTAAGAGGATTACTTTTAAAATGTTATGAAACAGAAATAATATTTCAGGGTGTATTTATTTAAAGATTTCGAATAAAATCCGCCATGTTTGCACACCAACGGCTGCATACACTGTACCCAGCCTATGGATCCCGGGAATAACAAAGCAACATCGTTTCCACTATTCCTGATGATTATACGTTACTGTAAAATAAATCACCGCGGATTGATACGGCAAAACATTGCGTTAACATCAGAAACTGAAACAACCCTGGCTACAAGGTTACTGAGTACTAATGACGTCACATTACCACATAACGGCGGTGGACGTCTTGTAGAAAGCAGAGAGCGTGGTTACAATCCTCACTGACTACTGCCAGAAACGGAAATAGCATTTCATAATTTTCCTTACTTAATAATTACCAATATAAATTACCACAATTAAATCGTAAACTTAAAGCTGTCTCTGTAACAGACTGTGTATGCCCATAGCGTTGGAAGACGTCGAGGCACACAGATGTCGGTGAGGTTGTCAGCCTTACGCGCTGGCCGCCGTTTACCCTTAGGAAGATTCCTGGTACTCATTTCTGTTAGAGGCTGAGTCGACCCCAGGGACATGGTGCGGCTGAAAGGATTAGGTAAACTGAAAAATCTAGTGATTTCATCGGGAATTGAACCTGCGATCTTCAGGCTTGCAGCATAGTGCCTCAACCAACTACGCTACCCTGTGTGTCCTCTTAAATGTAAAGCAAAAAGCAAAATGAAAGTTGTCCCTGCGCTTAATTATTTACGCACCACGCTATGAAGACGTATGGCAGAGTGGAGATATGGCTCCATCTTTGTTGACAACGACACAAAGTGAGTGGAAGTGAGTGGTCAGCTTCGCGTTAGGCCCGCTTTATCCCCAGGTATACACTGCACAGGAAGCTGGGTGAAAAGTTTCTGATTCCTGCCGGGAATCGAACCCCGGCCGTCCAGCCCGTAACTATACTGACTGAGATCTCTCGGCTATTCCAATAAATTGGCTCTGAATCCCTTACATTCCTACAGCTGAAACCGACACATGCTAATCGAAACATATATGTAAATAACGTGACTTTATAGACTGCATACTCGTAAGTAACTAAGTTGTGTCTAGTGGTTGGCTCTTTTGAACACGGTTATGAACCCTCAAGTTTCTTGAGAGCTGTTAGCTTCAGTTCTAAGTAAAAAAAAAAAAAAGTAAAGCTATCCCCATACCAGGCCGTAAAGGCCCATAGGGTTGTGAGACGCTGAGGGTCCAACATTGTCTAGACAATCGGCTCAAAGATTGCGGTAAGGTTGTCAGCCCTCGGCCGCGCTTTACTCCCAAATTATTTAATTAATTCCTGGTACTCATTTCTGTGAGAGGCTGAGTAAACCCCAGGGCCTACTGTGGCTGGAAGGATTACGTCAACTGAAAAAATCCAATGACCTCAACTTGACTTGAACCCGCGACCTTCCGGCTTGTAGCATAGCTCCTCAACCACTACGCTACCGCGTGCCCCCGTTAGCTTCAGTTCTATGGAATTAAAAGTCGGGTCAGGGAAAGAATGAACACAGATTCTCTCCACCACTTCTGTCTGCGTGCCTTCACCCACTAGCACAAGTTGCCACTTGCATTTTGTCTTCATCTGTCTACTGCACATACATACACACACACACACATTCAAAAGAGCCGGGATAGCTCAGTCGGTATAGCGACTGGCCATGGGCTGGACAACCGAGGGGTCGAAGTTCGAGTCCCGGTAGGGTCAAGAATTTTCTCCACGTTGTTCAGACCGGCTCTGGGGTCCACGCAACCTCCTAAACAACAGTTGGGGGGGGGGCTCTTTCTCCTGGAGTAAAGCGGTAGGGCGTGAAACTGACCACTCACCTCCAACTAGTGCCGAGGTCAAGAAAATATGGATCTACACATCCATTCCCGATACGCCTTCATGGCGTTGTGCTTAATTAGTTAAGCATAAGGACAACCTTACCTTATATATACGTTCTCGGGTTGTTATTGGCATTGACGGATGGGACGAGCGCGTTGTGGGGAGGGTTGGGAAGAAGGCGGCCTACTTGAACCCCCCAATACCCGTGTTCATTCTTTCCCTGACCCAAGTTTGGCATCAATACTCGAGAACACCAAGCTGTGAGTGACGTCACTGCTTATTCCTCCGACAGAGGGCAGCCCTGACAACTGCTGCGTTGTGCCAAGAGTTTCTAAAGCTTAAGACTGCCCCACCCCCTGACCCTCTTTGTACACAACCCACCTGTAAATTAAGGTACTGTAAATGTACGCGCGTATACAACACCTTTCTTAGATCTCCTCCCTTAAAATTTTCAAAGAATCTACCCATCATTCAGCAGTGCTATGTAAGGATCTACTCCCCCTTTCATGAGACTTCAACAATGGGCCTTTTGTGCCTGACCCGTTTGTACATAATTCTGTCATCTTATTGCAAAACAGGCACAAATCTCATTAAAAACCTCTTTCCTTATATACATACACCGTTCTTACAGGTGCAGCCTGGAAGATCAGTAGCAACCTTTGGAGAAACAGACTGCCTCACCCTTCGAGGTTGGTGAAGCTGGAGGCACCTACGTGCCAAACACCACCACATCACACTCCACATCACCAGAATACTGTGGTATATTTCCCATAAGCAGATAGGGAAAACCACTGCTAGGTAACGGCTGTGTAACATGCAACAATGGAGTAACTGTTGAAAGCGGTGTTTCCTGTGCTGTCCGTGTCGAGGATATATAACGAGGACCGGCTGCTATTATAGGATGGTCTTCATACAGCAGTTAGAAGACTAGAGCAGTGTTCCGCAACCCGTGTGCCGTCACAAGGTGAAAGGTGTGACGCGAACTTTTACCTATTGTAAGAAATTAATTGTCGAATTTTATTAGTTTTATTTTATCCGAGTTACCGTGTTTCATATGCTTGTATTTTATTCTCAGCCACTGCACTGATTAAATAAGATGCTTGTTTATTCTTTATTACATGCCGTGATTTTTTATGCACAGTAATGTTGTATTCTAAGAAATTAAACGTAAATTATTTACTCGCAGTTGTTGTTATATCATAGTTTTCATTATTGGTTGATTTTTATTTTTCTCGCATCTACGCGGTTTCCCTGTCTTTTATAACGTTGTTTTGGTATTTGCCCCTGTTTGTTAGAAGTTAGAGCTTCTTAAACTTTAAGACTTTCTTCCTGTAACGATGCACCCACCGATTGTTGGACTTCATTTAAAATTACAAATATTTAAAAAATCAGTCGGTATATGTGTGTCACATCTTCTGTCTGAAGAGTAGAGGTCCCGCGTCTTACAATTGTTTCAGTTCTATCACAGCTGTGCTCTGAAGTAGTTCGAAAATTGTGGTTGATAGTTAGGCTTGCTATTCTCTATAGACTACTTTATTTTTTCAAGATGGATAAATTCCTTATACGGAGTGTTCCGTTCACGAGTGCAAGTAGTGAAAGCATTGAGCCCGAAAAAAAGAAACAAAAATTAGTACACCGGCAGTAGTGTTAATTAATTAGCTTACGGGTTTTTTGGTGTGGTGATAAAACGTGCCCAATCCCCGAGTGTATCGTTTGTGGTGAAAACTCAGTAATGCTGCTATGGTTCCCAGTAGACTGAAATGATATTTGTCAACAAAATATTCTTCTCTATCAAGCAAAGGTGTCAATTATTTTCGTCGCTTGTTGGAACAAAAAAAAAAACAAACAACAAAGAACGTTAATGACTGCGACAGTATGAGTCTGAAAGTACAGGAAGCAAGTTATAAGGTAGCCGAAATTATCGTAAAGGCCAAAAAACCACACACAATGGCTGAAACGTTGTTAATGCCTGCTTGTAATGAGATGGTGAAAATAGTCCTGGGTTCAGAAACTGCTAGTGACATTTCAACAATTCCTCTCTCTGCTGACACAATCAGTCGCCGAGTTATTGACATGTCCAGTGACATTGAAGCCATTATGAAGGAGAAAAATCAACAGCAGTCAGAAGTTCTCGCCTCAGATCGACGAGTCCACCGATATTAGCAGCCACGCACAACTTCTTGCTTACATTCGATACATCGATGAGATGTAATTGCAACAAATTTCTTTTTTTGCAAAGAACTTCCCGAGCGAGCCACCGGTGGAGAAGTATTTCGTGTCACTAATGAATATGTGTTATATAATGAATTAAAATGGAAGGATTGCGTTAGTGTTTGTACAGACGGAGCCGCTTCTATGACAGGCCGTGTTAAAGGATTTGTAGCTAAAGTACGCAAAGTAAATCCCAACAGACGGAGCCGCTTCTATGACAGGCCGTGTTAAAGGGATTGTAGCTAAAGTACGCAAAGTAAATCCCAACAGACGGAGCCGCTTCTATGACAGGCCGTGTTAAAGGGATTGTAGCTAAAGTACGCAAAGTAAATCCCAACAGACGGAGCCGCTTCTGTGACAGGCCGTGTTAAAGGATTTGAGCTAAAGTACGCAAAGTAAATCCTAACAGACGGTGCGATCATTGTCTCATTCACCGCGAAGCCATTGTTGCTAAGTCTTTGCCATCTTCTCTGAAAGTTGTGCTGGACGAAGTAGTAAGCCTTGAACCTCATCAAATCGCGGCTTTTTTCTGTTTTGTGTCAGGAAATGGAATCAGAACACACTACACTCCTACTACATACAGAAGTACGGCGGTTATCACGAAGAAAAGTGTTAACGCGAATATATGAACTTGATGAGGAGGTACGTGCATTTTTTACTGTTGACGGGTATGAGTACGCTGATTTATTTGCAGATGATGAATGGGTATGTAAGTTGGCATATCTTTCCGATATTTTCGTACACTTGAATGAGCTGAACAGAAAAATGCACGGTAGGAACGAAAATTTTCTAACTAATATGGATAACATACAAGGATTTGTAAATAAGCTGAATTTGTGGATACAGAGAATTACTGATGGGTCGTTTGAGATGTTCCTGACTGTATGGTCAGTTGCTGACGGCAATAAAGTGGTGATAGACACAATTAAAGAACATTTAGAAATGCTGCAGCAGAAATTCAATAAGTATTTTGGGGAGAGTGTACAAGATTTCGACTGGGTTCGTGATCCATTCGTTGCGAATTCAGAACATCTTCCGATTAATATACAAGAGGAAGTCGCAGATTTAAAAGCAGACAGAACATTGACACTAAAACTTCTCGAAGTGCCTTTGGATACGTTTTGGTTGGCAATAAGGAGTGGATACCCGGCTATCTCCGAGATGACAGTTAATGTGTTACTGCCATTTTCAACTACATATTTGTGTGAACTGGGCTTCTCGACGTTAACTGAAATTAAGACATCAAAGAGGGAGAGGCTCAAATCCATCGATGAAGAAATGAGACTTGCGTTGTCAACGATTCCACCACGGATCAGTCGCCTGTGTGCAGCTACGCAGGCGCAAGTATCACATTGAAGGTATGAGTATAATTACTGTATTTATTTTAATAGTAATAGAAGTGTATTTTCTACACTCTACACTGAATTAAAGTTCATTAATTGTTAATAAATGCACGAGTCGATTTCTGTTTAATGATAATAATATAATAATATTATAGTAATAAGTTGATCACGTTATATATTTATATTAATTGTCTGATTTACATGCATTTTTTGAGGGGAACAACATTTTGGTGTGCCGTGTTGAGTCGTGGATACTTCATGGTGTGCCACGAGTAGAAAAAGGTTGCGGAACACTTGACTAGCAGATTCGTGTGAGATGGCCGCCAGCCTGCGAGGACGTGAGCTTGGAAGCAGAGGAAGGTCTAATGTTGGAAGCGGCTACCAAGCAGCGCAGTGAAAACCGTGACTACGAACACTAGTCTGTGTGTGATAGTGATCTGTATTGTGTAGTCACGAGTTCTGTGTTAAAAGTGCCCAATAAATCTTATTACCAATCCAGACGTCTATAGCCATTAATTCACGTGACAATATGAAACTTTACCATCGTGAAGACCCCAAATCGCGTGCTGTGTGACTTACTTAACGACACTGACAGCAGATCATGCTAGATAATGGAATATTACGTGCAAGGAAACTGCCGTGGCCTGACTTGAGATACTACCCCAGAATTCACCTGTAGCGACTGAGAAAACCATGAAGTACCTCAACATGATGATCGGTGTCACGTCCCAGATTCGTACCGAAATACCGACTGCAGTGATGTAAATAATATAGCCTTATGGGATATGACGCCGTGAGGTTTTGTACACATATAGCAACGCTTCGGAGGGAGGTCCTGCTTCTGTCTCTTGGGTCGACTGATCCTGAAAACTGACAGCATTAACCGGATGATCTTTGTAATGCAGATGCACTGTGTTTTCTGTGAGGAAAACATGAATATTTAAATTTCGCTAATATGATCAAGGCCCTTGTACGTCTGAACTCTGGGAAGCTTCACAGTAAAGTTAACCTTCTGTAGGAGCGCTCTCAGCGCAGCCTGGCCAGCAACTTTATGCTTTATTTCTCCTAAGTCCCTTCCGCTTCGACCAATCACATGCAAGCTGGCATCGTTGTAGAACAGTCTCTGGTTTTCAGAAACTCCCCTACATTAAACGGATTCAGAGAGACTGAAACGCAAATTGAACTGTCATTTGTTTCAAATATTAACCGCAACCTCCCCTCCCCCAAAGCGCAAACAGCAAACATTCCTGTACCTCGCGGAGTAAGGTCCATAACATTCGCTTTCGTAGAAAAATAACCAAAAGGCGATTTCAGTTTACCTCAAAATTGATATTGGTAGCACTGAAAATGTGTTGACAACATTACCGCCATCGGTGAGCCGACTGTCTAGAGAAAATGTGGGAGCCCCTAAGTCTCACAACCCTATGGGCCTTCATGTTGTTACAGGGGTAGCTTTATCTTTTTTTCTTTCTTTCATTTTTTTTTTTGGGCTTATTAAGATCATCTTTTGAACATGTAGGAGCATCCCGGTTTACCAGAGCAACAGGTGATTGCGCTGCAATATAATGTGTTATATTTCACCGTGATATCGTATAACGATAGGTTTATGAATTAAACACTCGCCTAGCAACGTAACAGCTGTGGAGACAGGTCGCATTTGCATTAAGAAGACAGGCCCGGTGGTCTAGCAACCAGGCTATATATGGAGTATGATCAACCAGTGAACCGAGATGACAGTATTATTATTATTATTATTATTATTAGAGGGGGTGGGTTTCCCCATGCACCGCGACTAATGGTCTATTGTACGTCCCCCTTTGATATTCTACCAGTCGCCATACCCTACCGGTAGTGGTGCGTGCTATCAGCCCCGTTCAGCCAACGAGGTCGGCCCTCGGTAACTGATACTTCCCCCAATCTACCAGAGGCATTGGAAACTACTTGGGCGGGAAACTTGTCGCCTAATTTTGCTCAGAGGTCTCCTAGAGACATGATGATCTTTTACGTGCCGTAAATCTACGACATGGGAACCACGGCTTAAAGTCCTTCCCGGAGGACTTGTTCCCTGAATTTTTCCGCCCTTAGAAATTCAACGATCTCCGCCGGGTTTGAACCCGCGTACCCTGAGTCATGAGGTGGGAACGTTACCCCTAGACTACGGAGGCCGCTCAGGATGACAGTAAGTATATCTACCAGCTAGACTACCTCTCTCGTCATTTTAATGAAAGGTGGTTATCCAGGCAACCTTCTTGTAGCCTGTGTTTTGTATTTCTTGAATACTGGGAGTTGCGGCTGTATTGTGAGTGTGCGAAGCCCCTATCCCTGTAACAGGCCGCGGAAGCCAATAGGGTTTTGAAACTTCGAGACTCCCACATTTTCTAGATAATCGGCTCACAGATAGCGGTAAGGTTGTCAGCCTTACCTGCCGGCCGCCCTTTATCCCACAGGACGATTCCTGGTACTCATTTCTGTTAGATGCTGAGTCGACCCCAGGGCCATCGTGCGCCTGGAAGTATTAGGTAAATTTAAAACTCAAATGACATCATCGGGGATCAAACCCACGACGTTCCGACTTGTAGCATATTGCCTCAACCAACTAGGCTACAGAGAACTCGAATTAACATCAACTTATTCCTTTTATTCAGCAATTAAGTGCAGTGTGACACTTCTGAACATTAACGACAGAAATGACGCACTGAGTCATGGGACTGAAAAAGAGACCAACTCCGTACATGCTTCAGGGTTACGTCTAAAACGCGTAAGAAAGAGGCAGTTGTACCCTGAGAACGAGTCCATGAGGAGAACAGGACAACTTTATTTATTTTGCGAGGACAAGAATATCCTACAGGGTGATCAGTTTCAATCTTTACCGAAACAGCAAGCATACAACGTGCTGCAAGTGTCCTCCAGTGCTCCGTGTGACCATACAGACACGCACTGGGGCCAGGCCTCAGCTAGATCACCCTGTGTACAAGAACTGTATAATGCAGTGGAAGCACGACCCTCTTGGTGCAGAAGTCAATGTATTGTTCCACTGCGGAAGTCGGTGCGCCTGCTGCCCCACTGACATCAGTCTTCCTGGCACCTCGACGCTCGAGACAGAGGTTTCGTGTGAAATTAATCCGTTTAGAAGTGACAGACAATTTCTCAGAGTGCAGTCCCGGGAAATACTTCCTCTGTCGTCTATAGTTACCATTCCAGAATCATTTACAGCGATAACGCACCGCTAGAGAGCCCACAGCGCTAATAGGACGACAAGTAACGGAACTATGTGGGTCTGAAATGAGAGGAGCAGGTGGGTGAGAGAGGAAGGAAGAGAGACATAGAAGGGAGCGCAGGTATTCTTAACCTCGGCATTAGAGAGAGGTGAGCGGGCTGCTTCGCGGCCCGGCCGCTTTACCCCCAGAAAAGGATCCCCCCGGTACATACTAGCCTGGAGTCTGGGACTATACTATGTAAGATTTGAGGTTTTCACGGCGGTGACTATGAAGAATGCCGTCTTCTGGGATGTGGCGCCGTGTAGATCTTGTGTCAACCGACGTTTCGGAGGAACTTATCGCCTCCATCTTAAGTGCAGAAAAACCACATGCTCACGCTGGTTCCTCACTCGCGGATTTTTCTATCCTTAAGATGGAGGCGATACGTTCCTCCGAAACGTCGGTTGACACGATCTTCACGGCGCCACATCCCAGAAGACTACATTCTTTATAAACTATACGGTTCGTCAGAAAGGAGGGCCGATATTCATGTCCATGAAGTAAATTCCTTCTTGAAAAACTAATATAAATGAACCCAAAAGTTCATTACCATGTTCACAAGAGCCCGCCACGGGACCCTATACTTAGCCAGGTGAATCCAGTCAAAACCATCCAATCGTATTAATTTAAGACTCATTCTAATATTATCCTCCTCTCCGCATCTATGTCTTCCTAGTGGAGGTTTTACTTTCAGGTTTTACTCCCACAGGGCTTTGTAAGAACTGAATTCCCCAAACCGTACTACACGCCCTGCCCATTGCACCCCATACATTCAAAAAATAATGCATGGGGAGAGTGGAATTTGCCCAGTCTCCACTTACTTTAGCCCTGTCAGGTCCAAACGCTCTCCTCTGCGCCTTCTGTTCATACTGACAATTTCTGTGTGTTCCCTTACAACACGGTATCGAATAATGGATTGGGAAGGATTCGGTAGGAAGGATATGCTAACCCGGCATGTGTCTGCATGACTAAGGAAGAACGCTAGCCAGTACTGGGGCAGAGACTCGAACACAGCTCTAAAGCACTAAGCCAGAAAGCTCGACAACAGATTTATCTCTTGCCTCCTATATATGCATTACTGGAGTCTAGCAGTTGAGTTACCGCTGTGTTTTGTTAGCAAACAAAACATATACATTCGTCGAAAACAAATTTCCACTCATGACAGGGAATTTATCCAGTGAAACTGTGATTTACTGTATGCAAAAGAGGGACGACAGAGAGCTCGTATGGGAGCCCCTAGCTAGAGATATCAACTGCTGTACCAGTGTTTTTGGACGATTCAGAACAGCGCGTCTGCGTATGCCTGTGCTGCTCTGTCATCAGAAGATGCTGGGTATTTTTAACACAGTTTGTTTCCTTGTAACCCAGGTTTACAGGAAAGAAAAATCATCAAGACGGGGGTAGTGCACTGCTATTCTAACAAACACGGTTTCGAAGCCGTCTTCCCGAAACTGCTCAATTTACTGAATCAGGTAATTTGGATTAATTTTAACAGTTTCTAGTTACAATTTAAACGGGCTTTATATTATTAGCATTAAATTAAATGGATCTTGGACGAACGGGATATGAGTGTGTCGAATGCATTCAACTGAGCCCCGACAGGGTCCAGTGACGGGCTGTTGTGAACACGGTAATGAACCTTGTGGATTTCATAAAACGATGAGAACGTCTTATACAGCTAACGACTATAATGTTCTAAAAAAGGGTGTGATTCACGGAATTTATTAAGTAAAAGTAAAAGTAAAGGTATCCCTGTACCAGGCCGTGAAGGCCCATAGGGTTGTGAGACGCTGAGGGTTCCACATTATCTAGACAATCGGCTCAAAGATGGCGGTAAGGTAATTATGGAAAATTATAAATACAAACCACTCCGTCCAGTGTGACATGTAAGTTTTTACTGTGTTAAAACTTATCTCCCTTACATGTTTCGGTCCTTACGGGTCATCTTCAGAGGGAACATCATTACAAACTGGAAATTACCATCACAATAGGTGTTTTGATTTAAAATACATACACTTATATCCTATAATGCACAGTACGCATAAAGTCGAACGTTTCAAAATCACAGCAGCTTCCTGGTGTTGTAAAGTTTTCAAAAGTTTCTAGATGTTATTTAAAAAACATTAATTGTCATTACTTAAATTTTTTTAAACCACGTAGGTTCGTGTCCGTACTCCTATCGTCCTTCTTGTATGGGGCAGATTTTGTGCCGCCTGTCTATCTTGATGAGGAGATTCTTGATGTCGTCCAGGGTTTGTGAGTGAAAGCAACGCAGCAAGCCACGAACAAACCCTGGACAACAAGAACCTCCTCATCAAGATAGACAGGCGGCACAAAATCTGCCCCATACAAGGACGAGTACGGACACGAACCTACGTGGTTTAAAAAAAAATTTAACTATTGACAATTAATGTTTTTTAAATAACATCTAGAAACTTTTAAAAACTTTACAACACCAGGAAGCTGCTGTGATTTTGAAACGTTCGACTTTATGCGTACTGTGCATTATAGGATATAAGTGTATGTATTTTAAATCAAAACACCTATTGTGATGGTAGTTTCCAGTTTGTAATGATGTTCCCTCTGAAGATGGCCCGTAAGGACCGAAACATGTAAGGGAGATAAGTTTTAACGTAGTAAAAACTTACATGTCACACTGGACGGAGTGGTTTGTATTTATAATTGTTAGTGTGATGGACCAGAATGAAACAAATCAAATTTAAGGCAAATTATTTAATTAATTACTGGTACTCATTTCTGTTAGAGGCTGAGTCGACCCCAGGGCCATAGTGCGGCTGGAAGGATTAGGTCAATTAAAAAAAAATCAATGTCTTCATCGGGACTTGAACCCGCGACCTTCCGGCTTGTACCATAGTGCCTCATTATTAGTAACGTATAATGTGTATACAAAAGGATGTCCTGTAAATACCGATTTAAGATTCTTTTAACGGTCTGATGTGTTGGAATCTCTCTTTGAGTTCTTCACAGTAAATGGAGAAACAAACAGTGAGCCTCATACCACCGCATGACTGCCCATGACTTGGCGAGCTGAACACACAATTTGTATGTTAAAATAAACACAAGCCCCAGCCGCTGTCCCCCTCTGCACGTGGGCTGCATTTCAAAATACTCTGCAGGCTATGTTAGAACACCCCTTCCGAAAGCGACCATTCTAGCATATGTTCACATTACTTCCCCATCTGCAGCGAGCGGCGTGTCAGCCAAACAGATAACCCCTGTACGCGTCGAACTGGCCCTCCTCCGGATACAAAAATACATTTAAAATGAAAATTATATCAGTATATGAACTGTATTTTATCCCTTTGAAACCAGAAATTCATTGATTACCCCTTCTTAGAACTCGAGGATTGGGTGCTACAAGCCATGCTCCCATGCTCAAAAAGTGCAAAACTGATCTTACTATCTATTTCTGGGTCTCTCCATGTTTCTCTGTCCATCTGGACTGTATAAATGTATGAATTCGAAAACTCCATTATCTTGCGTCCTACTTACATGCCTGAATCAAATCAAATTTCAAATTAAGAAGTGGGGGGGTAAGAAACTATATCTCCGATTTTGAAGGTTCCCAGGCAGTGCCCGTTTGTCCTTCTGCTATAGGTAGAGCATATAATCGGATTTTTTTAAAAATATTTTTGACGCTGGAAGGGGTGCATTATAGTATGCCTGAAATCCACCCACAAAACATTTTTTTATATCTCCGTTTATTTGTACAATCAGTCCATATNCGGATACAAAAATACATTTAAAATGAAAATTATATCAGTATATGAACTGTATTTTATCCCTTTGAAACCAGAAATTCATTGATTACCCCTTCTTAGAACTCGAGGATTGGGTGCTACAAGCCATGCTCCCATGCTCAAAAAGTGCAAAACTGATCTTACTATCTATTTCTGGGTCTCTCCATGTTTCTCTGTCCATCTGGACTGTATAAATGTATGAATTCGAAAACTCCATTATCTTGCGTCCTACTTACATGCCTGAATCAAATCAAATTTCAAATTAAGAAGTGGGGGGGTAAGAAACTATATCTCCGATTTTGAAGGTTCCCAGGCAGTGCCCGCTTGTCCTTCTGGTAAGGATAGAGCATATGATCGGACTTTTTTTGTTTGTTTGTATGTTTTTGCTAAAGTTGGGAGGGCTATATTAAGGCGAAATTTTGATGTTAACAATGGGAGGGCTGCATGTGAGGTATCAGTCTTCTGGGCCCACAAAACATATAAGAATTCGGTCCGTACCTCACAGGAAGCATATTACGTCTCCGTTACAGACACCAAGCGGTTAATCCTGTTTAGGGAAACAATCGCTATTTATTGTNCACGAGGAACAGTCTCCCGCTCGGCTAACCTCTCGTATCCCATCACCATCATAGGGATACAACACAATTTATACCACAAGATGCAATGTCCGTTTGGGTCGCCACAAAGAAGCCTGTGGAGTTGAGGTTCTCAACACACAAGTCACTGTTCGTAAACAGATTAAAGCGGAAGAGAGAGAGAGAGAGAGAGATGGCCGGAGAGCTGGGTAACATACACGACACTCCTACATGAATAAATTAGTTGTGTTTGTTTAATAAAATACCCATTAGCCTTAAAACGTACCCAATTTAAAACCAAACCTTTTTCGTATGATTACTTCCGAACAAATGAGATATACTCAGGGCACAAATAAAACACAGGTATACATATATATAATGGTACTGTCATAAAGACTTTTGTGAATTCAACGGAAAACTGATGTTATCAACGTAATTGATGAATTCTGGGCATAAAATCTATTGACAAAATAATTCATGTTCACGTCCAAAAGTTTGTACCCGTAAAACAAACTCCATAAAAATTCTGTTCTCTCCGATGACAGTCAGAAAATGAACGTGGCGAGAAACGTGTGGACACGCGTGTGTTACTAATTCTCTGTTCAAAATGAAAGCTGCAAAATAAATGTCTCAAAACTGTCAAGAAGCTTGCGTACGTAATGAAAAGCCATACATCTGTTCTTAATATCAAAAAATGAATCAATATTTCTTCTACTGGGGTTCCACCGCCGTCAAAATACGTCAAGAGGTCAGGTTAGGAATGTCTCTGCCCAGTTCGTCATTCTGGTGTGTATGAAGTGAATAAGGAAAATCATGAATAGCATCTGGTTAACCCTGGGTTAAGACACACATATGTATTTGCATAGAACTGTCTATTGGTTAATTTAAATTCGGTGTATCAGACGTCACGACGTCAACTAAAGCTTTCAGCCCTGAAATTCACATTAACTCGTCAAAGCCCAGTGGTTACTATGTATATATATCACCTGCTTTAACATGCCCACACAATATATTTATGCGTTCGGTATGGTTTTCACAATAAACAGCGATTATTTTTCTAACCAGCATTAACCGGTTGGTCTTCTTTGTAGCGGAGACGTAATGTGTTTCCTTTGAAGTACGGACTGAATTCATATATATTGTTTGGAAGAAATTCAGTATTTAAAGGGTTAATAATATTTAAAGAATTAAATTCCTGCCTCAAGGAAAACGCGGTGTGTCTCCGTTACAAAGACCACCCAGTTCATGCTGTTCAAGGAAGTAATTATTGTGTAGTGTGAGAATCATACAAAACAAACAAATACACTGTGTGGGCAAAAAGAAGCGTATGAATTTGCAGCAGGTGGTTCATATGGTTACCATTGTGCTGTGAAGGGTTAATTTGCTCGCATCAATAACGAATAACACGATGGTTTAAATAGTATGGGAGAACAAAATAACAAAAGCTTCGCATTTCATTCCAGCAGAAATTAAATTTCCATTTTGGTCCACTGTTTTGTGTATAAAACAGTAATGACATCAAAACATTCTAAAAGGCTTTATATACAAATGGGGTGAGGGGGGGAGGAGGTGAGAAGGACTTACAGTACAGCACACAGCAATCGGCAAGCATGCTCACTGCTACTCCGGTATTCCTACATCACCCCCCTACACCATAGATAGTATAACAGCCTCACGCTTATAGATATTCGCAGGAGCCGTTGTAGCTCAGTCATCAGCGTGGCAAAACCAGGAGCTGGATTATGAGGGTATCAGGGTTTGATTTCCAGCAGGGGTAGAGTTTTCTCTCTTCTGTGCTTCGTCCAGACCGACTCAGAAATCCACCCCGCCTTTTATTCAACGGGTAACTGGGATCCTTTCACAAGAGATGAAGCGGCCGGAGCGTACAGTGGAGTTATGGGCTACCTCCAATCCCCCCTACGTCTTCATAGCGTGATGGTTAATCAAGCAGAGGCTCAGCTCTATACCTCTGTTCCTGGACATCTGCAGGAAACTTTTACCGCAACAGGGTTCAAGTCTCCTACATTAAGTGGCGCTAGTGTCGTTTACACCACAAAAAATTCGGAGAGTCGCCATGTTGATATTATTGATTGCAGGAACTATCAAAATGTCGTGACCTCTTGTGACATGACAGCCATACTACATTTCGTGAATATTCGTGAACTGGAGGGGACACACACGTGACATATGTCAGGATGATACGGGATGCCTATCTTTCTTTACCGACAAGGAAAGCAGGACAATATACTCAAAGTTTCCAGTCGAAACCAGAGCCATTTAAAGGAATCATTCGTCTTCTTATGGACAGTGTTGTAACTGTCTGGACAGTTCGCAACGAGAAGCTGCATAAATGCGGCTACTGGCATCTGTCCGTCTGTCGACATGGTACAACGAGAATCGCTAAACATGTCTTTATAAACTCTGACACACGACAACTGTACCAAAATGTAAGGACACATCCAAATTTGGTTAAGATCGGGGAGTAGGAACGGAGTACTTCGGTTTCCCCTGCCAATCTTCATTCCACCAATTGCTCCACAATCACTCTCACCTATCATCTGGGGCTGGTACAATAGGCCAGAAGTGGCGGCAGTACAAGGGACTTAGTCCCACCCCACTAGCAATAAAAAAACGGTCACTTTGTACGTGTTTGAGCACTCTTCTCGGATGTAACTCGCTAAATATTTATGGGAGCGAAAAATGTTTCCAACAAAAGCATTACAGGAAAACGAAACAATCTGTATGGTCAATAAAGACTTTCCCTTAATCCTTACTGTTTTTAAAAAAATTAAATAAGTGAACGAATGCGACATACATGGATTTCTTAACTTGACAAAATAATAATTTATAGTCCTAAATTATATTATCGTACCTGTTTGGTGATAATATTGAACTAATACCGAGGCTAATCTGATTTAGTCACGCAGGGTCCATACAACACGTAATAAACAGGTTCTCTCGAATGTGTAAACTCAGCTGACAGCTACATCCAAAACTGTAACAAGAAACCAAGTTTCTTATACCTCATGTACTTTCTTTAACGGGAACGACTCTACAAGCCAGATGGTCGCGGATTCGATTCCCGATAAGGTCACTGAATCTTTCAATTTACCTAATCGTTCCAGCCGCACTATGGCCCTGGGATCGACTCAGCCTCTAACAGAAATTAGTACGAGAAATCTTCTGGGGGGTAAAGGGAGGCCGGCGCGTAGGGCTGAGAACCTTACCGCCATCTGTGAGCCGATTGTCTAGAGAATGTGGGAACCTCGACGTCTCACAACCATACGGGCCTCCACGGCCTGTTACAGGGATAGTTTTACATTTTTAGTTTCTTAAGAGATATAAAGATCAGTTTCTCTCGGTGTGATTCCTAGGAGACGCGACCCAGGGAGGCCTAAACACCCCTCGCTATATAAGTTTGTTAGCGTAAATCAAGCCTTTTCACTGACACATCGCATGGCTCAATGCATTCTTAACAACAAATTCTGTAAGTTATTTATAAAGTTCTCTTAAAAGCACTGAAGTTATGGTACTGGAGTGACAGAAGCACTGTAGTTATGTTACTGCAGTGAAACCCTTTTGATGTAGATAAACTTTGGGGAGTAACATTAAAAAGTTAAGCCGTATATTTAAGCATAAAATCCAGAGTTTGAAGTTCAACGAGATTTTGTTGATATTACTCAGCTAGACTTGCACATACTTTGCTTTGTGTGCTGGCCCGTTAGCTATGCCATTGTATTGCGAAAGCGTAACTTCATTTCTCTTGCCTCCGAGTTTGCTTGGCATCGCGTTCCAATGGCGGCCGTGTTAGCCCTCTGGGTCCGTCCCTGAAAACGGAACGTGACGAGGCGTAAAGCAAAAACCCGGGCAGCATGAACCCAACTTTAACAGGTCTGAACGTACAGCACGGCACAGCACAGTACAGGCTTTCAGTGACTTCAACAAGCAAGAAGCAGTTCCAAGCAGACCTCACGGAGGCAACACCCAATTACGCAGATTCAAGGCTCAATACTAAAGCATTAACGGGTGCATCACAAGCACCGTTTGTCCTTCCATAATAGCACTACGTATATAAGAATTTGTAAAAACAAAATCCAAATCATTATCTTACAATTTGCAACCAACAACAAGACCATAAATGTTACGATTTTTAGGTTCTTTTCTTCTTCTCAAACGTCACGCGTTTGTTTCCGTTTTCGAAGGTTAGGCTCCGAGTTTCGTATTTAAAAATAAATATCTAAAAACTCTTTCAAGATTAGGTCATGCGTTTTGGTTTTACGAATGAATTTCTGCAGTTGACAACGGCATAGTAGGAAGTTACGCGACTGATCATAAATAACAAGCATCTTACGGCTTTCAGATTTATTAAGCATTTTTATTAAGCATTATTATTATTATTATTATTATTATTATTATTAGTAGTAGTAGTAGTAGTAGTAGTAGTAGAATAGTAGTAATAGTAGTAGTAGTAGTAGTAGTAGTAGTAGATTTTTAAAACTTATCGCGCAAATACAGATTCTCTCTAAATTAAATTTGTCCCACATAACCTCAAAGCATCAAATGTCTGTAATTACTCACTCCTATATTTCGTATATAATGTGTAGGAAAAGTAAGGCAAAGCTGCCCCTGTGCTTAAATAATTAAGCATCGCCCCATGAAATACGGAGGAGTGGAGGTATAGTTCCAGAATTCTTGACCTCGGCGCTAGAGGGAGTTGACTGGTTAGTTTCCCGCTCCGGTCGCTTTACACCCGGGGAAACAGATGCCGGTACCTACTGTACAGGAGGCTTGGTGGGCTCCAGAGCCGGTCTGGATGCTGTGGACAAGAGAAGAATATCTTGCCCCTGCCAGAAATCGAACCCAGACCGTCCAACCCGTAGTCTGTTCGCTATACCGACTGAGCTACCGGGTTCCTTATGTGTATGGATGTTCATTACCTAATTCCAAATCAAAATTGCACCGCTTTCATCCAATGGGTCATTACTTAACGTCAGAAACCCAGGTAAGAAAATATTAACGCCTTTTTCATCGGAAGCAAACGCATATAGTAATTAGAGACTCGCATGGCGCATGTGTTCCTTTCCATTTCGTTCGCATGTTCTCGTGGTGCTTACGGCTGAAACTCACTTTCACGTGGAAATATGCAAGCCGTAAGGAAGGACGTCACCACCCCCTGAACACGCGCTTCGTGAACGACGGGGAAATCAGTTCCTCGCTTCGGAATCAGCACTGATCCGCACATCAGCTGCCTCTGGCGTGTCGTTTGGCCTCACTGATATTGCAAATGGATTTCTTATCCACGAGATCCCTTTTCGAGATGAGGAAATTACACAAATATGTCGAATACAAATCGGATACGTCGCAAAAGCAGTTAGGGTTTCCTTATCGCCAGCAACTTTACCTGAATAACTTACACTATATTCCCAACGACATTTTCCGACTTGGCAACGCAGTGAAAATTTTAGGAATGAACCCTTTAAAGTCAAAGACAAAGTTATGTTACGACCAATGGTCAGTCGGTTAGTCTGTCTTGGTGTCAAACCCCACACCTGGGGCCCAATACCAGATTTTTGTTACTGTCAGACAATTAGGGGTTCGTTGATGTGAAGCTCCCTCTCTGACAAGAGGACGGGTCTATCGTTCATAACTGTTGCTGGTCCTCGCCAGCGCAGACATTCTCAGGTTCAAGTCCTGCAGAACTCATGACCAGTGTCTCAGATTCGAGACTCCCCCAACCTGGAGGGTCAGGTCCCCGTGCTTATATCCCCCAGCAATAGGATGACCCAGTTAAACCCCCAGACACTGGGTTCCCTTTTCGTCGCCTCCTACGACTCGCAAGGCTAGGGTGGAGGTATTCGAAACGGTCTCCATACGAGGATTAAAGACTTAATTTCTTCAAAATTTTATATAAAAATTTAGTTTGTACCTCACAGGAAACACGTCAAGTCTCCGCTACAGAGACCAACCGGTTAATGCTGTTTAGGGAAACAATTGATGTTTTTAAAATCATATGCGACACATAAATATACTCTGTGGGCAGAATGCAGAGTTTAGTATCTTAAAGCAGGTGGTACATACACGTATAATAACCACCGAGGCTTTCAAGGGTTAAACGGTTTCCAAGTAAAGACACAGCTGTGCACGTAAATCGCTTCTGCACTATACATCTCGTAGTCACGGTCGCATGGCAACAAGCCCAAAGACAAACACAGAACACGGAACGCAGTAATTTTGTTTTGTATATAAAACCCTTTTCACACAGCATCCAGGTTACCCATGAGGCCCACTCAACTTTCTATCCAATGGGCGAGGGTGGTAAAGCAGACGGAGAGTGAAGTTCATATCTGGCTCGAGTGCGTAGGTTAAGAATGCATGGAGCTATATAGCACTGTTCACCATACGTCTTCATGGCTTGGTGTTCAATTAAGCACAACTCCATATGGGTACCTCTTTCCCTTGGAAATATTCTGGGATCCATACTTGTCCTGGGGAGCCAATAAAATTTACTATTGAAGAACTTTCTTCAGAGAGCTTCTGGACACCCCGCAAGGTTACGCGAACACAGTTTGGGGGAACCACTGGTCGATAGCATGCCAATTGGTAGCCCCCCCCCCAAAAGTATGCGAAAGTATCAAGGCGTTATGAAGGTATCCGTTTTGTACTGTCCCATCACAGCGGACTGCTTTGTGGGGGCCGGTCGCCTGCAATAACCCCTTGAGCTGTGACAGACGTGTGACTGCATTTAAATTTCTTTTTACTTCAGATAAACTGGAATAATGTAACTACATATATTTGTTTTATTTTGTTTTCTTTTAATTACTGCAGCTTTTGTGCAGTACAAATTTTCACAGAACATGAAGCTGAATATGGAACTTCTCTGCGAACAATGAAACGCTTTTCAACGCTCCGTCTCCCCCGGAGTTCGATGCATGCTCTTCGTATCGATTTCAGTGCTGTCGATGCTATGCATGAGTGTATGTATGCATGTCACAGTTAAAGCTGTCAGTAACAGTGGAATTTGTTCTTCCGACTGTCCGAAATTATACGCCCTTCTCGAAAAGCCGGTAACTATTTTCTGTCTTCTATGAAATTCGGCAGCGTATTACGGAATACTGTCCTAAGCCAGATTAACCCAATCCACAATTAAAAGTTTAAAATACATAAATAATAGGTTACGAAATAGTTATGATGATGATGATGATGATGATAAAAACTGTGCTCTATGTGATTAACTGAGCACATTTCTTACTATCAATCATGCTCTGAAATAAAAAAAGAGCATTATGAAACTTGTCATGCTTCAGGTGTCTTATTCTGGGCACTGTACGTATATCCTAACACTATAGGCACAACCTTCACTTTCACAATAATGCAACCTACTTAATGCTGAATTTTAGGAGTTCTTTACAAGAAAAAAATGAAAGCTGTGTGTAGGTCACGTGTGTCCTTCTGTCTGTGACATAATATCAGAACGTGAAAATCTGGAACATTCTCCTTCGATTCGATACGACAGAATTTCACTGAACACTGTTGGGCAATTCCGATTTTCTGGCCCGTAACAATGCCCATTCTGAACAAGGACTTTACACTGGGCTTTACCCTGCATCGCACACAACGTTTCTCACGTCTTGCTGAAATATGATACTGTACTGCTCAAAAGTGAATTCTGCGCTCTCTCTCTCTCTGAAACATTTCGTGTTTCGCTGAAATATCGTTTGCATACACAGGCAAGAAGCGAGCTTAATGAACTGTAAAGAATGCCTGTGGGAACTGTGTGCCCTGGTCTCCTTACATGTGAAGATAGTAAGTACATATTTTTCGCCCGGGGTATGGTTGCTTCCCCTATCAATATCACATTGCACAGTTGCTAAAAAAAAATAACATTCAAATTACGGAATTAAAATTCACTCAATTAAAACAAGATGTAGCATGAGGGTTCGAGTCGCAACCAAAACTCTACCGCAACACTTGCATATTGCTTTGTTAACTGTTGGCTACCGTACACACTGCTAAGAATACGGAATGAATTTCACGATAAGTTTGTGTGTACATCGTGGGAAAGAGGAGACACAAAGTTACATCTTACATACATCAGAAGCAACACAGTTTGTAGGGGGCACTTTGTGGCCGAACAAAAAAAACAGTTTAAACCCGCAAACCATAAAACGCGGGGAGCGTCGAGGCAGTCCAGACTGGATTTAAGTAAGTACGGTCCTGTCCAGTCCAACCAGCCAGAGAAGTGCTTAAATAGAAAAAGTACGGATCCATAGGACATCGAAATTAAAGTTTGCGAAAACGGAAGCCCCTTTATAACGTACAGTAAAAGAAAACAGTGCAGTAATGAAAATCCACATTAAAAACAATTTCCGTGCAACTGTCAGAGGATTTAGCGCATACTGACATTAGTTGTGTTCGCTGTCATGTTACTGCATGACGTCCTCTGAAACATGTGCTGCTGGTGAGAAAGCACGAAAGGGTAATGCGCCGTCTGCAACCCGTAATATCTAGGACAACATTATGAACTAAAGAAATAGACGATAGTCGCTTTGAAATCTCTAGAAACAGCGGGAATTGTCTGCAGTCTAGCTGTGATTGTCATTAACTGCTGTGAAGCATCAGTCCTGGGTCCAACATGAATAGAGTTCCCCTGTTTTCTTTTTGCCAGTCATTTAAAACCTCAACTTTATCTCAGTAATATATACAAATTCAGTTCCTACCCCACAGGAAACGCATTAGGTCTCCACTACAAAGCCCAACCGGTTAATGCTGTTTAGGGAAACAGTCGCTGTTTATTGTGAGAACCATAGGGAACACACAAATACCGTGCGGACAGAATGCGGAGTTTTGTTATATATAAGGATTCAGTTCGTACCTCACAGGAAACGCATTAGGTCTCCACTACAAAGCCCAACCGGTTAATGCTGTTTAGGGAAACAATCGCTGTTTATTGTGAGAATCATAAATACAATGTGTGGGCAAACTAAGAGCACAGTGCCTTAAAGTTTTCTGGTGAATTATTTATATCTTAACGCCGAATTACATGAGATCACATACGAGTAAGCTAATGTTGTAAAAAAAAGGGACGGTACTTGAAGACTGTACTTTCTCATCAAGTTTTTAGGAACGTTATTTCTCTGGACCTCTTCAGTTTTCAAGAGCGCGCGATAAATAAGATTTCACGTTCCAGCTGTTTTAAGAGCACACTCGTGGGGCAAATTTTCACCCCGTGTTCATTAAGGGTTCCATCACACGCTGCCTCACACTAATGAACATGTGAGGCAAATTTCACTTTCTCTTGGTATTTCAAGGACCTCGACTTCCTGATATTCACACATTTTACACTGAAAGAATTCCAGACACAGCTGCAGAAATAACCATCCAGGAATTACATTAGAACCCACAGACCTGGTCCTGCACAGCTTGCCCCTAGGATAACAAAATTAATTTGCAGCCCGAAAGAAAAAGAAAATAACTACTCAATAACGCTGTCAGTATCTCAAACTATATTGCGTTAAATTCTGGGATGAATGATGAATAACAAATTGGAAATACCGTGGAAGGAGACGGTTGTAGCCTAACTGAACGTTCTGTCTTGGTTTATATCTCAAGGGACTGAGAAAATCCATGAAACATCTAAGTTATGACTCTCGGTGTCCAGACCGAGATTCGCACCAGACACCTCCTACATAATAACACCAACTTGCTCAGTGAAATACCTATAGACTCGACTAGTAAAATTGGTGCAATAACATAATACCAGAAGAAAGACAGACATAGGAAGACCAAGAAGTAAATGGCAGGATAAGTTTGTAACTTCTGAGTCGATTGAAGTTATGTTTGCCGCTTTCGTCTTTATGGCTTCTTGCGTGGTTTACCTTTCGTCACTGAAAACACAAGACAGTATAGTCTCCGAAACGTCGGTGAATTTCCAGAAGACAACACTTGTCGAAATCACCGCTACGAAATCCTCAAATACACACACACACACACACACACACTGCACGGTTTATACACTCCTCGCAACAAACTGACATGAAACTTTCGAAATGAATGCAAAGCTCTTCTTGTAACAGGCCTTGGAGGCCCATAGGGTCGTGAGACGTCGAGGCTCCCACATATTCTAGAGTTCTAGACAATCTTCTCACAGGTGTTAGCCCCAGGAAGATTCCTAGTACTCATTTCTGTTAGAGGCTGAGGCGAACCTAGGGCTATAGTGAGGCTGGAAGTATAGGTCAATTGAAAAATCCTATGCCCTCATCGGAAATCGAACTCGCGACTTTCCAGTGCCTGAACCAACTACGCTACCGCGTGGCCCCTTTGAAACGTATGCGCACGCAGGAGCAGTTGAGACGCTTAGTCATGACCGAAGAAATGTGAAATAACAAAGCAGATGCATGGAGCCCGTACAGATGCTGAAAACGGCTCTAGCCTGAGTGGAACACGTTCAGTTTTTGGTGTAGATGTGACCCTAAACCAGGGCTGTGAGTAGCTCGGATTGCGTACTGTGGAAAAGTGGGATTATAGACGAAAGATAATTTGGAAAGGATTCGCAAGGAGCGGTCGTGCTCTGATCGAGAAGCTATGCTGGCCCCTTACTGGAGCGACTGAGGAAAACGACAAAAATCCTGCCAAGCTTGCCGGTGCTACGGCCGAAAATGTCACACGGCATATCCAAACCTGGTGACTCAATAGCGCTAATGACTCTCTGAAAATGCTCACCTTCTGCCGCAAATGCGTATACATGAGCAACGGTGGGGGAGGAGGGAAACCGGGGATCTTCAAATTCACCCTGGATATTGGAAAACATCAAAACTGAAAAAGGAAGGGAAAATACCAAGTCGCCAGTCGCTTAAGAATGTCCCTATATTTTATGAAACCCGAGGGTTCACTGCCGTGTTCACAAGAGCCCGCCTGCGGTTTCTATCCTCAGCCAGATCAGTCTAGTCCATAACACCCCACCCTACCTCTCTGATATTCATTTTAATATTATCTTCCCACTTATACCTAAGTCTTCGTAGTGGCCTATTCTCTACTCGAATCCCCACGAAAACCCTATATACAGTCTTATACCCCATTCGTGCTACATGACCTGCCCATCTCATCCTCCTTGACTTGATCATTCTAATTATACTCGGAGAAGAGTACAAGTTATGAAGCTCCTCATTATGCAGTTTCCTCCAACCTCCTGTCACTTCACCTCTCTTCGGTCCATATGTTCTCCTCAGCACCCAGCTTTCAAACAGCATCAAGGAACACTTAACCAAACGTAACCTAACGTCATGAAACTGGGAGCCCATCTTGAGAAACCGCCAGTTGTGCAGCTACTCATGAACTTTCCAATATTTTATGGAACCCGAAGGTTCATTAGCGTGTTCACAAGAGCCCTCAAACGTGTCCCCCTTCTTGAGTCAGATTAATCCAGTCCATACCGCTACATTCTATCCCTCTAAGAACCATTTTAATATTATCTACCCACCTACGTCTTTTTCTTCCTAGTATACTCTTCTGGTTTGCCCGCCAATTGTCCTACATGCATTCCTCTTCTACCAAACATAAGGCAAAAATTAAAATGTGAGTGTCCTGGAAACAGTTCATGGCGCCATCTAGTGTGTTTCTTCTACACAATGATCACTGAAAATATATTCTTAAACGGTTTAAATTACTTCGTAAGCAAACATTCTATCCGTTACCTCTCCCTACGAAATACCCTGGCTGCCCCAACGCTATGCAGACCTGAATAAAAAGTGCCCCATCTCCTTTTTATATAGTATTAAAGTTAACGTAATAGATCAGAGTACATTACCGCCAAGAGGCACTCCACTGCAAAGTTGTGGGTACATTTCCAGACATGACAGTCTCACTCTCCTTGTGATAACAGTTTCTCTAGTTACACTCTTTAAAAGACACTACAATAAAACAAATCGTGAATTCTCCTCAGCATTCGAAACATTTACACTCGGACACAAAACACTTCCGACGCGGTACAACTTCAGAAAATGTCTGACTTCTAGATGACGTAGTTGAGAAATGGAGCGAAAACAAATGACTATCATCACACGCACTAACTTCAGAGAACACCAACACCACTGAATTCAAAACAACAATAACAATAAACACAAGCTGCGTCTGTGTTATGGCCCTGGGACTAAGTGTAACTTGAAGTAATTCTTCTTGTAGCACGGATTAGCCTTCGTAAACAATTTCATTTCACACGCTACGCTACATCAAACCGCAATGGTTTATAAACATCACTTACTGAATTTAGTTAATATCTTAAAAGTGCTGGAGCTGTTTGTTATGAAGTGCTGTGATATTGTGGGTTCGATATCAAAACGGAACTGCCACACTCGGTCAGACCGACACCACTACACGAACACGACTGACAGCAGCAAGCGAGGTAACTTCTCCGTCTGACTGAGTGTTAGGTATACGAACACATCCCGATCACCCCTACACACGATAACAGTTCCATCCTTGTCTCAGTCGAAGGTCATTATTTACCTGGAAACATGAACACTGACTGCGGGTCACGTACTTTGGATTTTAGCCCTTCAGAGGATCGCTAGCTCTGGCATTCATAAACCCTCGTTTTGATCATTTTACATACGGTAGGACTCCTTGGACGAGTGATCACTTCGTCACAAGGCCTCTATCTAAACACAGAATAAACTAATGCACATACCAAACATCCATGCACTGTGTGGGGTTCGAACCCACGATCACGGCTTCCGAGCTAGCGAAGACAGCAAATGCCTCAGACCGCTCGGCCACTTTCTCACACAATGTATGTGTTTCATGTGGTTCTCACAATAAACAGCGATTATTTCCCTAAAGAGCATTAACTGGTTGGTAGACGCACTGTGGTTTCCATGCGGTGTCTCTGTGCGTAATTAGTTAAGCAGCACGCCATGAAGACGCACTGGAGAACTGAGTTACAGCTCCACCAGTCTTTACCACGACAGTATATGGAAGTGAATGGTCAGGTTCACGCTGCGACAGATTTACCTCTGGGGAAACAGACTCCCGGTATGCATTGGATAGGAGGCTGGGTGGGTCCCAGAGTCGGTCTGGACAGAAATCTCTTGCCCCTGACGGGAATCGAACACCTGCCGTACAGCCCATAGCTATCCCAGGTATTTCTATGAAGTACGAGGTTAATTTCTTAGATCTTATTTAGATGAACGGGGGGCTCAGGAGAACTTTTCGAACTAACAAAACGGGAACTCACAGAAGACTGGAGAAAGTTACGCAATGAGCAGCTTCGCGATTCGTACTTTTCACTAAATGTTAAGAGAATATTGGAGGATGAGATGGGTGGGGCATGAAGCAAGCATGGAAGATATAAGAAATGCATATGATACGTTCGGGGAACTGAATGGAAGCAATGTCTGTAAAATGTAGGTACAGACAGGAGGATAATATTAAAAATGGGTGTTCAGTAAAGAGGATATGATTCTGTCGATTAGATATACAACTTGACTGGCTGATGTCGGGCTTTTGATTACTGTAATGAACCCTCGGATTCGATAGAAGGCAGGGAATTTACTGAGTAGCTGAGCAACTGTAAGATTCTCCTTCATGGAGTGAATGATACCGAGCAGGTTGGCGTAGCGGTAACGGTCTAGACTCGTACTCGGATGTTCGGTTCGAACCTCGACCGGGAGACCTGTTATTCTGACAAGAGGTTTATGTGATTTTCCTTAGTTCGTCAAGGGACGGATTACGCTGAGAACGCCTACTTATGAATCCTTTCCAATTCATTATTCATTTCCGGTAATCATCCTACCATTCGACGCCATGTGCCTGAGACGCTGACAGCTTCGTTATTATACACCACAAGAAGAAAGACGATATAGTTCTCGAACTCTTCTCCAAGTATAAATAGAATGATCAAGCCAAGGAGGATGAGGTGGGCAGGGCATGTAGCACGAATGGTGGAGAAGAAGAATGCAAATAAGATATTAGTCGGAAATCCAGAAGAAAAGAGACTATTGGGAAGACCAAGGCGTAGGTGGGTGGACAATATTAAAATAGATTTTAGAGAGATAGGATGGGATGGATTGGACTTATCTGGCTCAAGACAGGGACCAGTAGAAGGCTCTTGTGAACACGGTAATGAACCTTCGGGTTCCATAAAACGCTGGGAAATTCTTGTGTAGTTGCAGATTTGACTTCTCCTCAAGAAGGGCTCAGCTCCATAAGTAAGTACTCAGGCTCGCCATCCGCATGTGGCTCTTATCAACCGTTGCCACGGCTCGCAGAAACGAGTATTGCTCAGTCCCATCTTGTACGAATGGGTTAAATAAAAGCAAACACCGCGTGGAAAGCAAGTCCTAAACACCTGTGCTATCCAGTCCACTTCTGTCGGCAGCTCCCGTGTCTCATATACAACACAGATATTCGGAAAATTGGTCACCCCTGGTTCTATTTGTGTTGCGTTTAACAACGCTGAAAACAGCTGCTTAAACTACACTTCCTTAACAGAGTGTGCTGTAGATGCTACAGGTATCCTGGGGGGGGGGGAACCGGATCTGCCAAACAGAGAAGAACGCAAGGTCCCTTCGGTTCAGAGGGCAGTGAGATATGCTGCAACCCGCACCGCAGTGTTGCAGAAGTGTGCCCTCTTAGATTCGACATGTGCCTGCCTGCCTGCCTGCCTGTATACAAGTCAAGTACGACTGAATGAATTCTGACAAAATTTGATGTTGGAGAGCTCCACTATAATCTCTCAGTACAGTCTGATATTCATGTTGATTAGACCCTATGACCTTCGTTCCGTGTGAAAGTGGTCAGTATCGCAGACGTTTCGGAGATTCATATTTCCTCCGTCTTCATGATCGAAATGAGTATGCTGGGCAGATGTTTCTGTGTAGGCCTACACACAGATTGTTGGCCCGAAAATCTACAAATGCACGAACACTCACCCCCACACCCCTCACTCCCATTCTTAAGATGGAGGCTGTGCGTACCGCCGAAACATCAGAAACTCTGTACACCTTAACATGGTGCAAAGAGCCAAATGCATGCTCAATATAAACAATGACTTGCTTGCTGAGGATGTGAAACTGACCGTTCACCTCCATTTAGTAAGAAGGTTAAGAACGCGTGGTGCTGTTCCTCCATTGGCGCGGTAACGAGAAATCTCACAGTAGTTACTTCACGTGAGCTACATTATCGTGTGTAGGGGGACTATTGTTGTGGGGATCACAGAGTGTGCTGGAAGACGCGAGGAATGAGCATGATTATGGAGAGGGGAGGGGGACTGAAGAGGGGCTAGTGGCTTTGTGTGCAGCACGGAACAGACGGGCCACTCTCTCGACCTGCAGCGCGACCGTGGAGCCTTGCACCCCGCACAGCAACAAACACTACGCTCACAACTGACATACCGCTGTGGTAACCGCCACGTCACAAATGAACCTGAATGCATACATTTCCTATATTAAAAGTTTTGAGGTTTTCACGGCGGTGACTATGAAGAAAGCAGTCGCGATACGTTCCTCCGAAACGTCGGTTAACACCACATCTACACGGTGCCACATCCCAGAAGGCTGCTTTCTTCATTTCCTATCTTGCTTAAATACTAACAGGTAGAGCAGAGGAAGTCTGTCCCTGTTCTCACTTAGTTATCATGAAGTCGTATGGAGAAGTGGAGGTACGGCTTTTCTCATTCCTAACCTCTGCGTTGGATGGAGACGAGTGGTTAGTTTCACGTTCCGTCCGCTTTACTCTCAGGGAAACAGCTATGGGTGCCAACTGTATAGGACTAGGTGGGCCCCAGAGACACTCTGGACCCTGTCTCTGACGGGATTCGAACCATAATTCCTTGATCACTATGTCGACTGAGCTACCCCGGATACGGCTACAGTAGAACCTATATTTATAACAGAACAGTCCTCTCCTACCCTCCCCTGCTTCCCTTCACGCTTACGTAATATTTGATGAATGAGTAGTAACTTTAGCGACGTTTCGGGGGAACGTATCGCCTATATCTTCAGGGTCGAAGAATAAGTCAGGCAAGAAACCAGCAAGAAGCAAGCAGTAGACAAGAGATGTGTCACATTCCACAAGACAGCAATCCTCCTCACACTCACCGCTCTCTAAATTTTCACTTACAGAATGTTTTAAAACCACAGTTAAAAAGAAAAAAATATTTACTGGGTCCTTGTCACCACGGAATGGCGCGTCCTAAGTTTGCGGACGAAGACGGCCTCCAGATATGCAGGATAGCTGAGAATACACTGAATGAACAATCGCGGACAGCCGACAAGAGGGGGTTCTCCAGCTTGTGAGTTGGGCGTAGGGCTAACGACTCCTCGTCGTAAAAACAAATTTGTTACGAAATGTTATGTTACAAAGTAACTCGGACTTGGAAAGGGTTTTTCGTTAAACGACCTAAGCTAAGACCAGAAGGAAAGAGACCATTAGAAAGCTTCAGACGTACGTGGGAGGATAATATTAAAATTGATCTTTGAGAGATAGGATGTGGCGGTATGGACTTGCTTTGTCTCATTCAGAATAGGGACCAGTGGAGGACTCTTGTGAACACGGTAATGAAACTTCGGGTTCCATAAAATATTTGGGAAATTCCTGAGTGGTTGAGAGACTGGTAGCTTCTCAAGAAGGGTTCAGCTCCGTACACTTTTTTACATATACAAACTTGTATCTTCCCAAACCTCGACATACTCACGGGAGACAGAAGTTACAGATCGGTCCTAAATTTCAGTTATCTTCAATTTTCTTCGTGTAATGATATAGGGCACTTCAAAGTCATGAGGTTTCCGAGGCAGAGACCCGCTGTAGCGTAGTTGGTTGAGGCACTATGATACAAGCAGGAAGGCCGTGGGTTCGATTCCCGATGAGGTCATTCGATTTTTTAATTGACCTAATCCTTCCAGCCGCACTACGGCCCTGGGGTCGATTCAGCCTCTAGCAGAAATGAGTACCAGGAATACTTGGGGTGAAAGGAGGCCGCCGCGTAAGGCTGACAACCTTACCGCCATGTATGAGCCGATTGTCTAGAAAATGTGTGAACCCCAACGTCTCACAGCCCTATGGGCCCACCCTACCAGGAGCCTTCCTTGGAGGGGAGGCTAAATGGCGGCGGGCTGGTAAGGCTGCCAACGTTACCTCCCTTTGTGAGCCGATTGTCTAGAAAATGTGTGAACCTCAACGTCTCACAGCCCTATGGGCCTACCCTACCAGGAGCCTTCCTTGGAGGGGGGGCTAAATGGCGGAGGGCTGGTAAGGCTGCCAACGTTACCTCCCTTTGTGAGCCGATTGTCTAGAAAATGTGGGAGTCTCGACATCTCACAACCCTGCGGTCCTGCACGGTCTGTTACAGGGATATCTTTACTTTCACCTTTTATTTTGATGTAGAACTGTATTTATGTTATTCGTATGTCTGTCACAATAAACAGCGATTCTTTCCTTAAACAACATTAAACAGCAGACCTTAATAGCAGAGATGCAGTGTTTTCAGTGAGGTACGAACTGAATTCTTAAAATTGCTCTATTTAGATATACAGCCCCAGATGGGGCTCGACACCAAGACTGACTGACTGACTGACTGACTGACTGACTGACCGTCAGTCGCAATGTGACTTTGACTTTGACTATACAGCGACAGGCTTCAAAAGGTGACAGAATGTCACACCAAATAACATTTCACATCTTCTGAGTGGCAAAAAGACCAGGGGAAGCTATTCATGTTGGACCCAGTTCTGACGTCTTCAAGGCAATTATACTGGCAATTGCAGGTAGAAAGCAGACAACTCCTGCTGTCTCCGTACTCCGGACTTCACATGGCTAATACCTACATACATTCAAATAACTAATACAATGAATGAATCGATATGTTCCTAAATGCAGTCCGGGAATTAAACCAATGATTGATGTCAAATTATAACGGGCCATTATTAATCTCCCCAACGTCTCCCCTTAATTATGAATGTAACAAAACATGACGCTGAATGTGTTAATGACGTCAATCGGCTATTACAATAACATATGCATGACTGGTTCTTTGTTTCGGCGGGAATTAGGTGATTTTGGGGTTCATAGAAATTTAATGGTGTTGTCGGTGATAAATGTTACACGGGGATGAATTATCCAACGCCCTGAATGAAGCAAAACGACAAATGAAGAGCGGTAATGCTTGGAAAAAGAAATTCCCATCACAGGTTCATAGGAACCTGTCATTAGGCTGTTTTCTGTGCCAGGTGAATCCAATCCATATCCTTACACCCACTTAAGATCCGTCTAAATACCTTACTGTCCTATCTATAGGCGAGTCTGACGCTGATCATTCTGAGCCCTTATTTATTTTGATGATTATAGATGACCATGAAATTTATTTCTAATTAATTCTCGGTAATTTAAATTTCAAAAGTCTTATGTTTCGATATTACTGGAAATGTATCGTGATCTATAATATCGTATTTCATCGTCTGGGACGTGCAATACGGTGTTTACGTTGAAAATTTCTAGATTCTGGCAGAAACAAGAAGTCCGGAGTTATGACATTTACGATCAGTCATAAATTTAGCTCGGGTACAGGGAACCGGACGCGCCTAAAAGGACAGGTCAGAGCTTGTTACAATTGCCTGTGAATGAGGGCCAGTATGATTGGGTTGCCTCGTTCAAGCTTCCCACGGAAGATGGGATGAAAATGTATATGTCAACACCATCTTTCGAATTCCCGGCGTGGGGGTGCAAGCCATTCCACAAAAGGGGAGACTTTCACAATATTCCGAACTGAACGGACGTGACCCTTGCACGCTCCGGGACATAGCTAGCCGATAGTGTAACGCTGTAACTTAAAGCTAAGAATACATTAATTTAACAGTGTGGTGAATTAGCAGGTGAATAAACGTCAATTGGCTCAACTCTCAGAAAAACGCTTTCTTAGGCATCGCTACCCTGAGACTCATGCAAACCGACCCAGCTAGTTTCCCGTACCTATACCGATCTTTCTTAGTTTGATCTGTGAGAACAACTTGCAGTGGCCATCATACACTGTCCTAAGGTAGAAACAGGTGTAGCAGGGATAGCACCATTCCGACTGCGCCGATACAAGCAAAGGCGGGTTGGAAAAGAGCGGTGTTAAGTCTTCCAAGTGGCATTTTCCGCATCAGTTTTTAAGATTAAACTTTTGCAGGAATCTTTTACTTAAGGTTATTTATTCCACGTACATGATTATGTTCCCGATGAAATTCTTACTTTTATTACGTTACACAAGGAAAATTACTATTCTTCGCCCAGAATATATCATTATCACAGTATATAGTCAAAACTTTAATTTAAAAAATATAAAGATAAAGCTATCCTTGTAACAAGCCGTGGGGGCCCACAGGGTTGTCAGACGTCGAGGCTCCCACATTCTCTAGACAATCGGGGTCATAGATGGCGGTGAGGTTGTCAGAGTTACTCACCGGCCGCACCTTTATCCTCAGGAAGTTTCCTGGTACTCATTTCTGCTAGAGGCTGAGTCGACCCCAGGGCCACAGTGCGGTTGGAAGGATTAGGTCAATTGAAAAATCCAGTGATCTCATTGGGAAATTAACTCACGATCTTCGGCTTGTAGCATAGTGTCTCAATCAACTACGGTACCGCGTGCCCCTTTAAATTTAAAAAGTAAAGTTTATTTCTGTAATTAAAAAAAGAGCGATCGAGGATCCTAGTCACACCCAAAAACTCTACGGCAGAACTTGCACATCGCTTTAACAGCCGTGGCTGCCGTACATATTGGTAAAAGTGCAGAGTGAAATTCATAACATCTTTGAGTGATTTCTTTTAAGTCCGCGATAGGAAGCAGGAAACAGAACACTTACATTTAGGGGCAAATTTACTTACTTAAAGAAGAAAGAAAGATTCTAAAATCGCTTTGTTCTTTATGCGTTACCGCTTGCCTGGCTCAGTCTTTCATCCTGAAAAAGGAGGAAATATTTTCTTCCGAAACGTCGGTAAGCTTATACCATAATATACGGTATATTCTTCAACCTGTCGAGTGCTTACACCAAACAGGAAACACGGTTACCAGCCTGCGCCTTTCTTGCCATAAAGTTGGTCATTATGTCTTTCATATTTCATGAACTGCCATTTGTATGGAAACTCGATAACGCGGAGTTATTTACAAATGGAAAACGAATTGAATTTCTCGCACAGAAACAGTTGTAAGGGGACTGACTGCAAGCACTGCGACCAGCGACACGCTGACATCCTAGTGCGATCAATCATGGCTGGAGGCTGGAGAAGGCGGGGGGGGGGGNCATCATTCCTGTTCGGAAGCCTTAAAACCACATTTGGACAGAATTAATAGCAACCGCAGGGGTCTGTTTTGCGACAACTAACCGCGTGTTTTGGCAACTGCAAGCTAAGAAATATTTCTATGAGATGGACCGTATTAGAAACAGTGTTATGGGCTCAATTTTATACTATGGTAACTATATGTACCACCTGTTGCAGCATTAAAGAAACTCTGCACTTTACCCACACAGTGTATTTGTGTGTGCCGTATGGTTCTTACAACAAACAGCGGCTGTTTCCCTAAACCGCATTAACCTGTAGGGCTCTGTAGCGGAGACGTAATGTGTTTCCTGTGAGGTACGAATTGAATTTGTACGTTCGTATATCACGTAATATCGTCTGGGATGTGACGCCGTGTATTGTGGTACAAGTCCACGAACATCTGAGGTATGCGTATAAACATGCGACGGTAAAACAACCGTTGCTAGGGAACAGCTCTTTGGACACGTTATCATGGAAACGAGACAACATGCAATTATGGAAAAACGTTTTCTGTGCTGTCCGTGCTGAGGCCATAAAACAAGGTCTAGTAGTTCGGTGAGGCTTACACCCGTGTGGAGGCGGGGTCGAACACCTCCACCGTGACCCTGCGAGTCGTAGGAGGCGACGAAAAGGGAAGTCTCAAATCTGAGACAGTAAAATAGGTCGCGAGTCCCTTGGGACTCGGAACCGAGAAAGTCTGCGCT
>NW_019743656.1:876580-905275 GCF_002891405.2 Cryptotermes secundus | reverse complement strand
CACCCAAAAAAAAAAAAAAAACAAAACCGTAATGTTCAACAGTAATAAACATCTGGTCATAAGCCCCAAACCGGGCTCGACACCAAGACTTACTGACTGACTGAACGTCAGTCGCAATGTGACTTGGATTTGGTGAGGCTTAAACTTGGCGGTGGTCAATATTACGATCCATCAAGTGAGTAAGCTGCCGTTGTAGCATAAAATAATTAAGATAAACGTGACCTGTTTACAAGGCCTGGACTGAGAGAAAACTTGTATACAGTGCAAAAGGAAGACTTTTCAATAACTTGCTATATGTGCGATATGTAGACTTGACAACGCCGAGCCTATTCAAAAGACACAACCCCATCTTCTCGTCAGAGAGGATATTACGTAAGGACTATGACCGTAAAGGATCAGTTGCAAAAAAAATACTCGGGTCCTGGCCCTAAAGGGACTTGACGCGAAGACGAACCGATTGGCTGTAAACCGCCAGTCGCAAAGTAACTTTGACTTTGTTTGAAAGTTGAAGTTGTGAGACGTTAGAAGCTGGTCGCTGGGACCGGGAAAGTTTGGTAACCAAGAGGAAGGAGAACGTCCGCTGCTGAAACCCGCTACTAAGCAACGGCTAGTGAAGACTGATAAAGACTTCGTGTGTGCTGTAGTTACAATGATCCTGGGTGTGTGTAACTAAGTGAGACTGTCGTAGTTATTTGTAGTTACGTTCTGTAAGTGTTCGATAAATCCGATTACCAATCCTAACCTCGTCTCTAGTTATATTAAATCACGTGACAATACATTAAAATATACAGGCAATAAAATGAATTAAACATAAGATAAGAACTGAGTATATGGAAAACGGCCTCCGCAGTCTAGGGGTAACGTTCCCACCTCATGACTCAAGGTACGCGGGTTCAAATACCCGACGGAGGTCGTCGAATTTTTAAGGGCGGAAAAATTCAGGGAACAAGTCCTCCGGGAGGGACTTTAAGCCGTGGGTCCCGTGTCGTAGATTTACGGCACGTAAAAGATTCTCATGTCTCTAGGAGACCTCTGAGCAAAATTAGGTAAAAAGTTTCCCACCCAAGTAGTTTCCAATGCCCCTACTGCCAGTAGAGGGGCCGAACTCGCTGGCTGAATGGGGCTGATAGCAAGCACCAGTATCGGAAGGATATGGCGACTGGTAGAATATCAAAGGGGGACGTACAATAGATCAACAACTGGTCGCGGTGCATGGGGAAACCCACCCCCTCCAATAATGAATGAATGAATGAGTATATGGAACTGAAACTGTAAGCAAAGCCTGCAAGGTGTACTTTGCGTGTGCATGAACTCATTGTTTGAGATGGTTATGCCGGTTGTCTGGGTCCTATGTTCTGTGATATGACGCCCTACATTCCGGCAGTTCACCGACGTTTCGGGGGAACACACTGCCTCCATCCTGAGGGTCGCAGACTACACGAAGTTCGCAGTAAAGAGGACTTACTTGGCTTACTCGTTGACACTGACGATGGACGAAGTGCATTCCTTCGAAAAGTTAATGAACTTCTACCGGACTACACGGTGTCACAGCTCGTAAGCAATTGTTTACAGTTGGAGTGAGAATGTAACAGACCGCCTCTGTGGTCTAATGGTCAGAGTTCCTGGCTACAGATCCAGTGGTCCCGATTCCCGGCGCTACCAGATTTTCTGAGAAGCAGTGGGTCTGGAACGGGGTCCACTTAGCCTCATGAGGGTAATTGAGGAGCTACTTCAAGGGAACAGCGGCTCCGGTCTAGAAAACCAAGATTAACGGCCGTGGGGATCCGTTGCTTGACCACGTGACACCCTCTATCAGCAAAAGTTGGTATTAACTTCGCCGACAGGCGGCGGTCGCTTGGTCGGTATAGTTCGCTTGCGGACTGCAGGCCACGGAGTTTGTTTTTTCTTTTTGCGAGAATGTAAATGGTCACGCAACAAGCTCAATATTTTCGGAGCAGACAGTAGGACGGGAGCTGGTAGCAACAGACCAGATGTTAGTCTCGCCCCTGAGAGCGCCGCCTGATACCTAGCTGCACACGGGGCCCCTTCCTTTTCAACCCCCACCCCCTTATTGGCCCACCTTGCTATTCCCCGTGCCAGGACTCATCTCGATCTGACAGCACTGCAATGCTTCTAGCTCCTGGATCGAACCTCTTCTGCTCCCATGCATGGGCACAAACTGGTAATCTCTGTTATATGTGCGTGTTTTGGGGAGGGGGGCAGTTCCGCGGGGACCAGTACTGCATAATGAGGAGCTTCACAGTCTTCCAGTGCTGTGCACGCCTCAAACTTTGATGGGGTTCGTGATCTTTGTTTATTGACGGCCGGTAGGACTCCTCGGAGAGGCGAATCTGCTCTACCTACACAGAACACAAACAAGGGATATAAGCAAGCCTCGCATAGGATTCGAATCAATGATAGCAGAGTTCGAACTCTGCCGCAGACTAGCTGCTCCAGTGACAGGCAAATTTGCACTGTTCCTCAAAGGTTAACAGGGTCACCAAATCGAGGAGGGTGAGAAGGACGGTGCGTGTAGCACGCAAAGAAAATAAGAAATGTATACAGAGTAGCTACTGACTCATATCTGAAGGGAAGACGACACTTGGAAGACACGGACATAGATGGCAGGTGGCCTGGCTTATTCTGTATCAGAAGAGGGAGGAGTAACGGGGTCTTCTGAACGTGACAGTGAGGGGGTGCGTGTTCAGCAAACTTTACTTACAGTCACATCGCAAGGCATAACAGTACAGTCACCAGTGAAAGTATTTCACATTGAACGTTATCTCGCTCCATAAACGCACCCTCAGGAAGCAGACGCGAGAAGCGAAACATCCCAGTGGGCGAGCTAAGAGTACCAGGGTTCGATGTTGCTTCCCTGGGTACGTATCACTCGCCCTCCATTATTAAAATTACGTAGGTCTCTACCGAGCAGGTTACCGTAGCTGGAACGCTCTAGACTCTTATTCGGGAGGTGCTCGTGTCGAACCTCGACCGGAAAACAACTTCCCTGCGTATGGGTTTTTCGTGGTTTTCCATCTTACCTCGAGGAAAACGTCTGCCTTAGGCCTGATGACTTTTTTGCAAAATCACTCAGCACTACAGTCGCAAAACAACACATGGGCGCATATAGGATTTTATATATTGACAGAAGCTTCATAAATTGTACTCTTCTCCAAGTATAATTAAAATGATCAAGTCAAGGAGGATGAGATGGGCAGGGAATGTAGCACGAATGTGGAGAAGAATGCATATAGGATATTGACGGGAAAGCCAGAAGGAAAGAAACCACTCGGAAGACCAAGGCGTAATTGGGTGGACAATATTAAAACGGCTTTAGAGAGACAGGATGGGATGGTATGGATTGTATCGACCTAGTTCAGGATATGGACGAGTGGAGGGCTCTTGTGAACACGGTGATGAACCTTCCAGTTGCATAAAATGCTGGGAAATTCTTGAGTAGCTGCAGATTTGGTGGCTCCTCAGAAGGGCTCAGCTCCATAAGTAAGTACGTATACACTGACAGAAGTGCAACAGTTCTCAACAGCAATTTAAAGTACCTTAGTCGAAACCATATCGTGCACAACATTTTGTTTCCTCGCAAGTCTCACGTTTCCGAGATACTTAAATAAAAGCCAGCGAAAGCGGCATAATTCTTACGTCATGCATATACGTGTAGTTCCTAACTTGTTTCTCTCAGTAGCTAGAGGTCCCCCAGATAGCGAGACCCTAAGTTCTTACTTAACTGACACGTAACTCAGCGAGATTCGTGAGCAGTTTCGTAAGGAGGTTACACAGAAGAAAGAAAATATATTTGATATCCAACACGATCTGGTGTTGAGCATAATTACACAGAATGGACCGATGGCGTCAGAATTCCTTAACGTTATTTCGTTTTGAATCGAAATAAATACCGCTGTGTGCAAGGAGCCAGATAGCTTAATCGGTATAGCAACAGGCTACGGGCTCGACGACCGAAGGGCCGTAGTTCCAGTCGCGGTAGGGTCAAGAATTATCTCTTCTCCACGTCGTCCGTCCAACCTTCTATCCAATGGGTATCGGGGGCTCCTTCCCCGGGAGTAAAGCGGCCGGAGAGTGAAGCTGACTACTCACCTCCAGCTAGTGCCGAAGCCAATAGAATGTGAATCTGTACATCCACTCCCCCATACGCCTTCATGGCGTAGTGCTTAATGAGTTAAGCACAGGGACAACTTTACCTTTTACCTTACCGCTACGTGGAGTTAATACCATTTACACTACGTATAGTTAAATATGTCAACAATATACATCATTTACAGGAAGAGGTCAGCTGCTTTGAGGTAAAACTCTTAGTTAAGTCAAATACAGCTGATATTGCTGTTTGCTTTTAGAATATGCTCAATATTTATCCGTTTGTCCTTTTGTTCAGTGACAGAACGCTGTGTTACTGTTTTCACTACACCCACATGAGCGCACTCTGCATGTGTCCATGTTAACTGATAGCGTTCTTTTGTTGTTTTGGCCGAGTTTGTTGGAAATATCAGCAAATTCACATTCATTTGTTTTTTTTTTTCGTATAGAGATCATCAAAGAGTTTTCAACGCGGCCCGACCTATTTTAAACAAACAGCCACTGAACTAACCAAAATTCGTTGAAATCTAATTTAGAACATATACAACGCTAATGTCAGAATTCCGACTGAACGCTGTAAATCTCCTACTCTGCCCATAACACAGTCAACTTCCTAACACTTCTCCTTTTTCAATTCCCAACGCTTTACCCTCTCTCAAATGTACGCCTTACCTTACACGAGGAGGAGGAGGTAAAGACCTTGGCTGGGAACCACTTGAGCAGGAACGCTTTCTAATTCGCCCACTTAAAATGTACTTCCCCTCCATTTTATCCCCTCTACTTTCTCTTTCACTCACTCTCTCTCTCTGTCCCTTTCTTGTTCGCTTTCACTTGACTAATAATTCAGACGCATCACTAAATGGAATTTAGGAACAGTCCATAGTCCGTCCACCATTCAGGTTCTATAATTGTATAAGTGTGAAATTCATCTTGTTAGTCTTCCGCTGACGGATTAGGCCCTCTGACCAGTTTCCGTTCAGAATGCATCTAAAACTATGGACCTTATAGACAGTCTGAAGGACTCCTTGGGCGGGGAATCAGCCCTTCACAAGGCCGCTACTTACATAGGACAACAGCGGCCTCCGTAGTCTAGGGGTAACGTTCTCACCTCGTGACTCAAGGTACGCGGGTTCAAACCCGGCGGAGGTCGTGGAATTTTTAACGGCCCAACAGTAGTCTCTAACGCCTCTGGTAGATGGGGGAGTATCGAGATACCGCTGAGCCAGTAGAGGCCGAACTCGCTGGCTGAGTCGGGACTGATGGCACGCACAAGTACCGGTAGGGAATAGATACTGGTAGAATATCACAGGAGGACGTACAATGGACCAACAGTTGGTCTAAGTGCATGAGGAAACCGACCCTCTTCAATAAAATACAATACATAGGACAACAAAAACACGGGAAAAGCTAATACATCATGACTTGAGTGGGATTCGAACCCACAATCCCCGTGTTTGAGGGGCAAAGGACGCATCTCGCAAGAAATTCCTTCATTATATGACATGAGCTCATTGACGTCACTACGCTGCGTGCGCGCCTATCCAACCTTTTCAATCTTTGAAAGATTATTTACGAAACCTGGCATGAAGTTCGTACGATTAGAGGCTGCCAGATCCTCATACAGCAAACTTCGCTAATCCGGATAAATTTGTGGCGGGAGATAACCCGGATTAATCGATAATCATGATTAATGAAGCAAAAGGTAGCTCTACAAGATAAAAAAACTTACAAAACAAACGGATAATTTAGTAATACAGGTAATGCTGATAAAAACAAATAGAAAAAATATAATTGCAGCAATTTCTTCCTCTCAGAGGCTGAAATCTATGGTCTCCTTCTTCCAGCTGAAGCGAATCTTGGATATTTTCTTGCGTGGTTTTAGTCTCTACAGCTGCTCTCAACACAGACAAAAATTTCTCTTGTTCTTAAATCCCACGTGGCTTTAAAGTCTGCATTCAACTGTGAACAGAATTTTTCGTGTTTCGATCTGGATTAGCGAGAGTTTACTGTAATTTCTAATTTCCTACAAACAGACAGAACAACATGGTGCACGCGCGAACTTGTGAGGTGGAAGAGACATGACATAGTCTTTATACGATATACTGCAAGAAACGTTGGGAAAATTTGCAACATTTGTTAAGGTGACTTATGTGACATTGTAAGGCAATCCATGAAGAAGAGAGTGAAAGACAGGCCTAAGGGTATGTTTGATATAATGTTATCAAGGGGGGAGGGCATGGGTTTGCAGTTTTCTGGAATGTAATGCCGTACTTCCATCTTCAGACACCTTGAAGATGGGCGAAGCAGGTTGCTCCGAAACAGTGGTACCAAACTATATGTCATCACATCGCATTACACCGTTGCCAGGCGTGTAATGGCTGCTTCCTGTCGGCTGGGTTTATGCGACAGGAACACATGCCTACAGAAAGTGATGGATGATCCATCAGAGGGGGCGTTGTCGGCTGATGATTTTACGATTTCCGACCCCGTGAAGAGCAGGTGCTTCACGTGGTCACTACTGGTTCCCCTCAGGCCTTTACCGAGGTTTGCAGTTACATCCGCACGAAGTAAGTAATAGCCTCATTAAATCTGAAAGCAGCAGCAGATGGCGAAGGGACGGACACACCTGCCGCCTTACAAGGCCGCACCTGAGTCAGACCCGTCCTCAGGACTACCTGAACGTGACCTGCTCACTCGGCACCGCACACAGATGCATGCCGCCTCCGACAAGATATACATTGAATTTCGGTCATTCTTGCGATTACAACAATCTGTACAAGACCGGTAATTTTCTTACTCATCACTCGGTGTAGGAAGAGGCTACAGGCTACAGGCTGCATTACCGACGAATCTGAGTTAAATCTCTGGTACTATTTCTGAAACTTCTCCGGCAGCGTAATGCTGACACGTGTTCTCATCCTAACCGCAGTGGGGCCAAGCCCAAGTATGGTCGCAAGGTAAATAGTTTCCACTTGCTCTTGACAACCAATCGGATATGCCCTCTTTTTTCTCTACCCACATCAAAAATATTCATAGGGGCTAAAACGGCCGAAGCTTGAAATCGATCACGCACTTCAAAACAGTGACGACGACAGCTAGGACAGCTGTACCTCAATTTCACCATGCGTACACTGTCCCTGAGTCTCAGCTGGGACAGCTTTACCTCAATTCAATCATACGTACACTGTCCCAGGGTCTCAGCTGGGATAGCTGTAGCTCAATTCAGTCGTACGTACACTGTCCCAGGGTCTCAGCTGGGACAGCTTTACCTCAATTCAGTCGTACGTACACTGTCCCAGGGTCTCAGCTGGGACTGCTTTACTTCAATTCTATCATACGTACACTGTCCCAGGGTCTCAGCTGGGACAGCTTCAACTTCGCTTGCCTTAAAGCGACTAACTTAATGGAGAAGACACTTTCTTTACGAACTTCCAGTTTCTCAGAAAGTGAAGTAACTCTCCGCCTTTTGTACAGAAGAAGGTTCATGACCGTGTTCAAAACAATTCGCCACTGGGCCCTGCGCTAAGCCAGCTCAGTCTAGACCATACACCTCTACTGTTCCTCCAAGATCCGTTTTAATATTATCAGAATGGAAAATGGAATATGATGGAAATAAATGGTATACTGAATTGTTGAAATAACTAGCAGTGTCACTATTCTTTACGTACACTCTACAGCAACTAATACACCACCTTCTTTAACGCTGAAAATACTCTGCAGTCTGCGCGCACAGTGCATCTGTGTTCGGTATGGCTCTCACAGTAAACAGCGGCTGTTTCCTTAAACAGCATTAACCGGTTGGTCTTTGTAGGGGAGACGTAGCGCGTTTTATACGATGAAGAGACTGATATTTTATAATAATTTATGTAAAATTATGCTCTGTACCAAGATGACACAAATAACTAACACTATTCGCGTCTTCTGACTGGCGGAAATCAAGCGAAGTGCTGATTCTACATGCCAGCTGTACTGACAATTGCAACTAGACCCTCTATAGACCCTGCTTCATTTTCGAAGCTCATGTAGCCGGTCGTCGACTTGGTACTGCGGCCACTACTGGTCTATTGTACCAGCCCCAGAGGATAGATGAGGGTGATTGTGGAGCAACTGGTGGAATAAAGATTGGCAGGGTAAACCGAAACACTCATAGAAAACCTGACCCACAAATCCCACATGGCCTGACCCGGGTTCGAACCCGGGCCGCCGCGGTGGAAAGCCAGCAACTAACCGCCTGAGCTATGGCAAGGCCCGTCGACTTGGTTAAGACGAGACTACCTCTGTTTACATGCTTTAGTAAGGAAAAATCTTTCAATTTCATGAGCCCACTCCATGACATTATGACAGAAACCCCCTTGTCCCCTCTATCTGCAGTGTATATTCACTCTAAACGCTCTTCTGTTCTCACCATGAAAATGGCCGGCAAAACGACGCATTATAGATTTATACTGAATTCGGGTATATGCATGCTCTCCGGTAATCTGTCCATTATCGGCGATCTTATTAGCGCAGAACGATGCATATGCATTCATTTCATAAAATATTCATCTCTGCTGTTAGTAATGAAAGGGGAACAAACAATGAGAGGCCCAAGGCCACCAAGGCCCGTGCTACACAAACAACAAGCTGGACACTGTACATTGCGTGTTTACGTTCTTCAAAACCAGCGGTTAGGCAGCAGTCTGGAAAGCCGAGGAATCACGGTTCGATCCCCGAGTGTAACAAGAGATTTATATATTTTTTACAGCATCAGAACTGGCTCTAGAATCTGCCCAGCCCCTTATGCAATGGGGTATGGGGGCTCTTTCCTCGGGTGTACAGAGGGTGGAATTGTGATCTCCACTCCCCCATACGTCTTCATGACGTGGTCCCTAATTAAGCACAAGGACAATTTTGTTTTCACTTTCTGTTTACGGGGCAAATAGAACGTATGAAGTGCAGGCTCCTGTGATTCTGAATAACAAATGCGTCAAGCAGGGCCCTCTCAGCCACTAAGTACACGCTTGTAGTCGCCCAGTTAGTCAAGAAACTCTCCGACTTTTATGCAACGCGAATGTCCATTGCCATGCACAGAAACCTAACTTGAGCCAGCTGAACACAATGAACACCCAGAAACTAAGCGATGCAACAAAGCGCGGTATTGGCGGATGAGAATGCAGAACTTGTCAGCACTAACGTCACTCACAACATAAATTAACCTGTAGAGTCAGCTGGCTCCAATCCTGATCCTTTCTCTATGTACTGTTCATGAATATTCAGCTTATAATCATTATGAATCAAACGTGCATTTCCGATT
Source organism: Cryptotermes secundus (assembly GCF_002891405.2). Taxonomy (NCBI): domain Eukaryota; kingdom Metazoa; phylum Arthropoda; class Insecta; order Blattodea; family Kalotermitidae; genus Cryptotermes; species Cryptotermes secundus. The sequence continues at coordinate 895,875 of NW_019743656.1, read as the reverse complement.
GCTATCTTTTAAGTTCTGACATCGTGAAGTCTTGCTGCCTCCGTTTTCCGTCTTCATAATGTCGACAGCATGGTGCTCCGAAACGTCGGTAATCGCCTACAAGACCACATGGGGTCACAACCCAGAAGACCGCAATATGAACAATCACTTTTCTGTCCAATGGTAGTGGGGCAGTGGGGAGCGTTTGCGCATGCGCTCTTTCGAGAATTTCCGCCCCATTTCTGGGTGGTTCTGGACCTAAAGAGAACTACGAGTAGGTTGGCCGAGATTCTAGAATCACTCGCCTGAATAAAAGTGTGTGGAGTCCTAGAGATGGCTCACTCTGAAGCAAGTATTTTCTGTGTGGCATGTGTTACGCAACATAATTGTGTTTTCTGTTGTCCGTGCCGCGGCTATATAATACGAGTCCGCTTGCAGCTAAAAAGAGTTTTAATTCAGTTCCGAAGTTCCAGGGTGAGTGAACAAGAAATGGGAAGTAGACTTCGTGATTTGAAGTTCTAGTTTCTGTGTTCAGAACCGTTGCCAGGAGACGACTAGTGGACACGGAGAATCCTAGTGCGTGTGCAACGGTGAGCTGTAAATTGTGTAAACCAGAGAGAGCGCTGTATTGCTTGTAATTAAGAGAGACTGTAACCGAAGTGCCAATAAATCCAATCATTTGATTTAGATCCCGCTATTTTCGTCACGCGTACCACCATACACGTGACATTATTGTAACATTCTGTATGTTGAAAATAAAATATACTAGGATCGCGTATTAAACCTCTCCAGGATTAGCAACACCTGAGGCGAATAAAAACTCCTGATGACAAAAGTTAACTATTCACGCGGTAGAAATTACTTTTGTTCCTCAGGGGGAAAATGCTGTCCAATTTAAGTAACCCTTCATGCACCACCTGCTGTAACACCATAAACACTGCAATTTCTCCACATATGATGTGTGTTTCGTATGATTCTCGCAATAAACAACAAATATTTCCTTCCACATAATTAACGGGTTGATCGTTGTCATGAAGATGAAATTTGTTCTCTGTGAGGTAAGACCTGATCTTTATATGCTATTAAACTAAGTTCAGGCTTCAAATCCCATCATGTGAATCCGTGCCCTGACACGGGGCCAACATCGAATACTGAAATACCTTTCTTCTCGGTTCACTGACAAATAAGCTAATATGATTGAAAATGATTTCCAAAGCAGCTGTGTACGTCCACACAGCAAATGCTCTCATTCGTGTAACTACTGATCATTGTAACTTCCAGCTGATGATCATGTGAAAGGAAATTTTACGATGATACTGAGGGACCAATAAGCCCTGAATTTCTCCGTTAATGAGTGGGGATCCTTCTGGCGAATAAATTATAATTGTTCTGATCGTGTGCGTTATGACTCCCTGCAGTCTGGTAGATTCCTATCAACTTTTCAAGGGAACATATCACTCTCTTCAGGGCAGAAATTTACCCTGAAGATAGAACAAATACGTTCATCTTTATCGCTGGTACATAAATAGGTAATAACTTTTAGAAGGAATCTCCATCTTCAGGGTAGAAGAGTCAATGTTGTACCCTGTAGATGGAGGTAGTAGGTCCCTTCGAAACGTTAGCACCTATAGTCGGTGTCACACCTGAGAAGACCGTGATACTCTTAATCCTGTGTTCTGTTCATGTGGTGTTTTGCGAGGGAAACAAAATGTGGTGTGAAGGATAAAGAACTCCATCCTTACTGTGGGAAGTTACACCGTGGAGATTTGTAGATAGGCACCAAAGTTTCGAAGGAACCACGATCTATAGGTTATGAGACTCATTCTTCCACTCTGAAGATTACGGCAGAGGGTTATATATATATAAAACAAGTTACACGATGTTCTATAACGGAATTTTTATTCGGGAGGTGCTGGATTCGAATCTCAGCTGAGAAACCTGCCATCCTGATTGAAGTTTTCGTAGAATTACTCAGGCCATGACCGCTTCCTTCCAAATCCTTCCCACCATCCTAGAATACACGATTTAGATAACATTTTTTTTATCAATTAATGTAATCATGGCCAAAATGTTTAGTGGCTGCACCCCTCTGTCATGTTCCATTGTTTTGTTCACCTTCCGGACACAACAAGTTTGGCCATCTGCAGGTCCGTGGCTGCAACCACACAGCCTGTGAACTCTTACAGAAGCCCTATTATCAAGACTGAAAAAAGTGCGTAATAAATCAACGCAATAGGGTGCTCAAATATGTTGTGACATGTAGACCCATTGCCAAATAACATCTGTGTAAACAGGCTAAATTACAACAGCCGTTGCTAGGGAATAGCTTTGTTGACACGTTTCCCCGGAAAAGAGAGGGCACTCGGTCCGTGCCTGGGCTATATAAAGTTGAGTCAGTTGAGAGACTTAACAAGCTGGTAGCTGAGGCCGGGAAGAGTGCGGGAACCAAGAGGAAGGGGAACGTCCGCCGTTGAAGCAGCTACCAAGCAACGGCTAGTGAAGACTGAGAAGACTTTACGTGTGCTGTAGTACAATGATTTTGGATTGTGTAACTCAGTGAGACTGTCGTAATTATTTGAGGTTACGTTCTGTGAGAGTTCAACAAATCCGATTACCGATCCAAACCCCGTGTATAGTAACTCGATCACGTGACAGTATTACTATATAGCGTATATACTGAAAACGCAGTAAAATAAGGCACAAGAGAAATACACGGTGTCACATGTCAGATAGCGTGAACTTTATATTCACCTCCGTGAGGCCAACAAATCTCACATAGGAGTTAGCTCGTTTATCTTCCGAAAGGCTCTGAAAAGGAACAAGGCGGGGGAAGAGATCCCACAGAGATACGGCACGAAATCGCTTACCTATCCACCTCAGGTTCCTGCCAAGTCACCAAAATGTTCATCCCGCAACAGAAGAAGAAATCGACGTAGCATGAATAAGCATACGGACTTCTATAATGTAACGCTGTGTACTTCGTTGAGAATCCGACGTTTCGGAGGAATATATCGCCTCCATCTTCAGGCTCAGTTTGACATTTGGTTATGCTGGCGTCTTATTTGGCTTATTATGCTACCCTGAAGATGGACGCGATTTTTTTATTGCTAGTGGGGTGGGACTGAGTCCCTTGTACTGCGGCCACTTCTGGCCTATTGTACCAGCCCCAGATGATAGGTGAGGGTGATTGTGGAGCAATTGGTGGAATGAAGATTGGCAGGGGAAACCGAAGTACTCGGAGAAAACCTGCCCCAGCGCCACTTTGTCCATCACAATCCCACTTGACCAGACTCGGGATCGAACCCGGGCCGCCGCGATGGGAAACCAGCGACTAACCGCTTGAGCTATGGCGCGGCCTGGACGCTATGTTCCTCCGAACTAACACTGCGCTACAAGCCATAAAACCGTGGCGAAAACGGCGAATGCGTCAGATTTATTTTAGTGCCATTTTATTCAATGCTGTACGATTTCCCGGAAGCGGGAACAGACACAAATGAGTATCAGCAAAAAGATGAGCCAGCTGTTACCAGAACTTACAAAGACGTCGAGAATGTGGCCAGGCTTCTATAGGAACACGCTGAAAGAGTAAATCTAAAATGAAAAATCTAAATTTCCAGCCCAATCTTTATGTACAAGACAGAAAACAATGTCAATTGGTATAACAGGCCGTGGAGGTCCATACGGTTGTGAGACGTCGAGGTTCCCACATCTTCTAGACAATCGGCTAACAGATGGCAGTGAGGCCGTCAGCCTTACGCGCCGGTCGGCCGCCCTTTACCCCCAGGAAGATTCTTGGTACTCATTTCTGTTAGAGGCTGAGTCGATCCCAGGGCCATAGTGCGGCTGGACGGATTAGTTAAGTAAATAAAAAATCTAATGACCTCATCGGGAATTGAATCTGCGACCTGCCGGCTTGTAGCACAGTGCCTCAACCAACTACGCTACCGAGTATCGGGAAGTCACTTGGTAAGAACACAAAATTAAAGTAAAGGCAAAAATTTCCAGCCCTTAAATAAGCATCACACCATGAACACACTTGAGACATCGAGGTATACCTCCTGACATTCATCTCGGCACTAAAAGCTGTTAGCTTCATGCCCTGGCTGTTTTACCCCAGGGAGAAAGAAGGCTCGATGCTCATTGGATAGGAGGCTGGGTGGGTCCAGGGACGTTCTGAAAGCTGCGGACGCAGTAAATCAGTGTACATAAACAGAAGAGAACCTCAGTTCTCGACTCCTTGCTTGAAAATTACAAGCTTTTAAATTACCTGTTTTCCATATTAACACGCGTGGACCGCTGGACACGAACTGGGTTCGGGTTTAGGAAGATGAAACTATTGCGAAGGATCTTGTCGGGACGTTGTGCGCCGTCAGAGGGCTCTGCCAACATATCCAGACGCGCGTGACAGCTTAGATTTTTTTTTTCCTTGACACTACAGCCCCAGTGGGCCTAGGCCTACCTCCATGAACTTCTTCCTTCACTTCGGGTTTTTTTCTAGATCTTACACATTTGGTAGGACTCCTTGTCGGGTGATCAGCTCGTTGCAAGACCTCTACCTGTACACAAACACAGAAAAACGCACACGCACAAACTAAACATCCATGCCCTGGGTAGGATTCGAACCCACGATCCCGGTTTCCAAGCGAGCGAAGACAGTACATGCCTTAGACCGCTCGGCTACCGTGACCGGCGACAGCTTAGATTAGGCGCACAAAATCAGAGCGGGCGAACGCAGTTAATGATGGGGGGGGGGGANACAGAGAGACAAAAGCAGGGGGGAGAAAACGGGGATGTGAGGGGGGGGGGGGGGAAGAACTGAAACAAAGATACAGATCGACGTGCGCCTGTGCACAGTATGACAAATTCTGCTATTATTCGTGAGATAACATTGAGCAAGCGATAACTCATGTCATATTCAGATTTTATGGGCCAACTCTACCAAATTTCCATCGTGCATACCTGCCTTATGATAGGCTCAATTCAATGTTTCAAATAATATCGAATTCCATCTTAAAGGAAATGTTCATACTTCAGTACCTGAATGCTTCCTGGCCCCTGCTCGAATCGGTGTGATTTAAAGATTATCGATCTTTGCAGACATTGCAGTCTCGGTCGGTAAATATCAGTAACACCGTGAACTGAAGGCAGCAGAACACTGGGAAATATTTCACACTGAATATTAGATTTGATTCCGCTGTCGCCTGTAAATACACGGAGCAGCCCCTGCGGCGGGTCCTCACCGCACCAGTGCAGATAGGCTACGATGCCTCAGTGGACAGCACCCTTTCTTAACACTACTGTCTTCTGGAATGTAACGCCGTGAAGTCTTGTAGCAGAATTCTTCTTGCTGCTTGCTTCGCTTACTGTTCGACCCCCCAAAATATCGACGGAATTATACCAGACTACACGGCGTCGCATGCCAAAAGATAGCGTGTGAGGACCTCAAGCCCAACGAGTCTGTTACTTTATCTAATTTCGATTTCTTTGTTGTGGATTGTGACCCGTGTGATCTGGTAGGTGGTTGCATGGGGGTACTAGGATATTTACAAATTGCTGTTCTGTAGAATGCTACGCCGTGTAGTCTGGTAGATTTTGGCAGAGGTTTTGAGTGATCTCTTGACTCCTTTTCGCACTCTTCAACCCGAAGATGGAGATCAGATTCCTTAAAAAGTCTGGTAAATATCTACCAGAGTACACGGCGTCACATCAGAAAACCCTGTGATCTTATTAGTCACCACCAAAAGAGGTTGTAAGTTTCCGAAGGATGTATTTGTTTCGATCCCCTGCACTTATTTACGGTTCCTGTCGTTAAGTTAAGTTAAGCCAGTTAAGTTGTGTGAGAACTGTTTTAACCATCTGGTGACCCAGTCTCATGGTTACTTGGTCACGTATAGTCAGGTTCCCTTCGTGCTACACGACCAACACAGCAGCCACAGCAGCGTATGAACCACAAATTAATATTCCGGAATAGCACAGCCGGTATAGCGACCACGCTACAGGAAAGGATAAGCAGGGTTCGATTTCCGGCAGGGGTAAGAGATTTTTCTCTTCTCCACAGAGTCCAGACCAGCTCTAGGACCCACCCACCCTAGTACCCAACGGGTATCGGGGGCTGTATCCCCTGGGGTAAAGCACCCGGGGCGTAAAAGTGACCATTCACCTCTATGTAGTATCGAGGTTAAGAATGGTGGAGCTATACATCCACTCTCCCATGCCTTTATGACATAATGTTTAAATATATAATTAAATACATGGATAAATTTTATCTTTCATTTTTTATTGACATACTTCTATGAATATTATTTAAACATGCGCTTGAATACTGAAATTCATCCGAATATTTACAAATTAAGTTCCTACCTCATAGGGAACACATTACGTCTCCGCTACAGAACCCAACCGGTTAATGCTGTTTAGGGAAACAGCCGCTGTTTATTGTGAGAACCATACGGAACACATAAATACACTGTGTGGGCAGAATGCTAAGTTCTGCAATATATATAAATTCAGTAAATTCACTCTGTACCTCGCAGGAAACACATCACGTCTCCGCTACAGAGCCCAACCGGTTAGCGCTGTTTAGGGAAACAGTCGTTGTTTATTGTGAGAATTGTACGAAACACATTGATGCATTCTGTGGGCAGAACGCAGGGTTTTTAAATGTTGAAGCAGGTGGTACATACAGTAACAGCTGTGCTCCAAGGGATTATGAATTTGAAATGTTTTGAAGCCGAAATGTCTCAGCTTGTGATGGGTGCCGCTATGCTCACGCGACAGGAGACGAGCAAGCGGCCGCATACAGCGTACACATTGATCTGTACGTCAGCGAGCGCTCGGTTGAAAAAAAATAAAAAGAAACACAAAATTCTACTTTCGTGATTTATAAAACTTCGCAATATTTCAACAAGATAAGCAAAACGAACAAAAATTCTGTAATTTAAAAAATTACACGAATCTCAGTTCCGCTCACGGCGACGAACAGAATTCCAGTCGTGACTGGACAAGCACATGACTGCATGACAGAGCCAATGAGCAGCGAGGAGCAACGGTAACGTTTTGTACTTGTATTCGGGAAGTATAAGGTTCGAATCAAGGCCGGTTCTGAGGTTTTCGTGGTATTCCTCAGTACATCCAGGCAATCTCTTAGATAATCAAGAAATTCCGAGCCTGTTCTGGGCTATTACAGCGGTGATGTTCTTTCTGATGCTGGACATTATCATATGTAAAATGAATTAATTTCAGGCCCACATATGGTATTTCCTTAACAGGAATATTGGTACTGTCGCGTGTATCAATGACTAAAGACGGGGTTCAGAGTAGTAATTGGATTCATTAACCACCTTCAGCTCATAACTACAATTAATTATTACACTGTTACTGATTTTCACAAATTACAGTCACTCCACGCTGCTCTCTTCAGACCGTCGGCACAAGCTTTCACGGATTTATAACATGTGAACTATGAGAGTCTCACTGAATCACACACTCCAAATATTACACAAAAATAAAATCTTATAATCATATGTCAAGTCTTCACAGGCCGACTTCTAATTCTTCAGCTACGAAATTCCCGTGGCTATCTCCTACTGAGAACTGACTTGCTTGCTTGTTCACGTGCATCTGCCGCTACTACTCGTAACTACTTTGACGAATTCAGTCACGTGTACTTACACAGCCGCGGAACGCATATGGACTTACAGTAAACATATCACCTGATCGCTATCCAGCCAGTCTATTGGCGGCTCGGTCGGATCTACAGAAAACACGGCTTCCTCTATTTTTGCGCGTTGGACCATGTTTACAGAACTGTTGCCAGGCAACGCGTTGATCAAACCGTTACAGCATTATCCTCACATCTACGCCGAGAGTTCCCGGCCAAAATTAAGTGTGCAGTTTTCATCTCTCCCATGCGTGCTACATTCCTTATCAATGGTATAAATTGAGCATGATAACAATAATAATAATTGATTAATATTACAAGTTATGAACCTCCCAATTAGGCAATTCCTTGCGGCCTTCCGTCACTTCCTCCCTTTTAGCTCCAAATATTAATAATAATAATCATCATCAGCCTGTTCTCAACCCCAACAATCCCAGAATATGATATTCGTCACGTGACGCCGTGCAGACTAACAGAAGTGTTTGAACGTTTTGAAGGAGCCTGCAGCCTCTAATTCAGTGTTGGAAAATGGAGGTAGAAAGTTCGTCCGAAACGTTACCTTTATAACAGCCAACACGGCTTCACAACCTGCAACACAGTAGTCTTCACCTACTGAGTTGTTCTGAAAACGTGGCTTTAATTTTCTGGGCATCTGCTCCCGGTTCTGAAGCACAGATTCGCGAATGCAAACGGGACACGAATTGCCCTCAAAGTGCTGGACGTTGCAACGCAGTAACGATTGGTCCACATCTGCCACCCAGCTAGGAGCATCGAATGGTCAAATTCACCCCTCCAGCTATGTAAAGTATTCACTCACTTGGGGGTAACATATTTACCAGTATTATTACGGCCTGTATTATGGGCAAACCTTAATACTACTGAAACCTGTGGAATATCGAAGACCAATGTTTCAACAAAATGTTCCCTTGTTTGGGTTGTAATTTTGCTGTGGGCTCCCCAGGATGATAATAGCTCACGACAGGGCCGACGATCTGAAATTATACGTGACCCCTTGTTTATTTCATGCGGTTTACTTCCTGGCCCTGACATTATCGAGTCCATTTCGAGTCGGATGAACTGGAAAGTATCTGGAAGGAATCGGTCGTGGCCTAAAGGTGATGTTGCGGAATTTTACTAGGGAGACTGAAGAAGACCATGAAAATCTCAATCAGGATAGCCGATATCCTAACAGAGATTCCAACGCAACACCTCCAGAATATAACTGGCACCGCTATGATAACCACATTGTTATGAATACGCGTCCGTTGCCGTGAGACGGATAGAGAGTTTGGGGGTTTTCCTGTACATTCCGGGTTCTACACTCAAACTCACACGCCACTCTTCGATATATTTTAGCAAACAACGCAAGAGTTGTGACCGGGAACATGCAGGAGGCCTCTATACCAACAAAAGTTCCAAAACAAACCAATATTTATAGCCTACCCATATTTTATTACGTCACTGTAGTAATTATATGACTGTACTGATAGTAGGCGGCATTACTGATAAAAGTAAATCTATCCTTGGGCTTGTGTTTTGAATTCGTTGAGCTGACCACGAGACAGCCTCTATCCGCTAAAGTTCGCACTGACTTCGCTGACAAGCGGCGGTCGCTCGGTATACTTCGCTTGCGGACTAAAGCTACGGTGTTTTTTTTATCCCTGGGCTTAATTAATTAAGCAAAACACCATGGAGACGTATGGCTTGGAGACATACCTCCACGTAATCTCAAACTCTGCACTAGATGGAAATCGCTGCATATATACAAATATTCCACAAACGCCTCACGCCTATCACACGATTTCTACTGTCTACAGAACATTTACTGTTTCCGTCAACACAACAATTCTTTAAGACGTATACAAATGAATGTTTACATTAAAGTCATAAATGTTAAAGGCACGACATATTTCGACCCTCATTGGGTCATCATGTGTCGGTTAGCGTCAGGGTGGTGCAGAGTGCCGTGCCATAGCTCAAGCGGTTAGTCGCTGGCTTCCCATCACGGCGGCCCGGCTTCGATCCCGGGTCTGGTCAAGTGGGATTTGTGGTGGACAAAGTGGCGCTGAGGCAGGTTTTCTTCGAGTACTTCGGTTTCCCCTGCCAATCTTCATTCCACCAATTGCTCCATAATCACCCTCACCTATCATCTGGGGCTGGTACAATGGGCCAGAAGTGGCCGCAGTACAAGGGACTTAGTCCCACCCCACTAGCAATAAAAAAGAATAATAGGGTGGTGCACTGGTACCCAATACAGACACGTGATGATGAACCAAAAAGGGTCGAAACATGTGCCTTTAATATTTATGACTTTAATGTAAACATTCACGGAAACAATAAATATTTTATGTACACTACACAATAGACTGCAACACAAAATCTATTGTCTAATATGTGAACTGCTTCGACTTTCATCACTGGCAGTTTGGACGTCCCACAGTCGTCAAAACACGCTTAAGGGCAACTTCACATGGCTTATGGGTGTGTCCTATAATGGGTTAGGGACCTTGAGTGTGTTTCTCTCAACTGAGTCTGACATTTGCGGTTTCATTCCTACGCGGAAAGATGCCAGTCAAGACAAGATTATGAGTTCGGCTTCTCGTTTCTGTAATATGAACACACAAAGTGGTTCTTTAAATCTGATACATGCTTCGGTAGTCTGCTGCTTGATTTCCCAGGAGGGTAAATAAGGAGAATTTTACGAATTTCCCTTTGGATTGAGTCGAACAGGACGAGAAGCGAATCGTGTACTGTCATGCAGATGTACTGGAACAACCTAAACATCTGTCAGGAATTCTATAAACGGACTCACTCAAGTCGGAAAGTCATCTAAACACTACACAGACATTCAGTATCTACCTCATAGAAAACACACTGCATCTCTACGTTACATTTACATTTCTCACACCGTTGACTGAAAAGTACTTCTTCGGATTTTGCGCTGTAAATTCCGGTAGAACTTCATCGACATTTCGGGAGAACTTATTGTCTCCATCTTCAGGGTCGAAGATTAAGTAAAGCAAGCAATCTGTAGACGGTTCTCTCCGGACTCCTTTACAAGCCTCTATTTCACATTGCTCTTACTTGCTGATTACTTCTTAACCTTCATCTTCTACCTTGAAGATGGAGACATAAAGTTACTTCGAAACGTCGATGACATTCTATTGGACTACATGGCGTGCCATCCAGAAGACAGCAGTAACCTTCATGCTGCGTCTCCATTAAAAACAGCACCTCCAAGTACACGACATTTCTTTCCGCACTGGGGCCTACCCAGTCTCCTATCTACTGGGTACCTGGGGCTCTTTCCTCGCAGGTAAAGCGGCCGGGGCGTGAAGCCGACCCCTCACCTCCAACTAATGCCGAGGTCAAGAAAAAGTGGATCTATACATCTACTCCCCTACATGCCTTCATGGCACAGTGCGTAATTAGTTAATCATATGGACTTTACCTAATACCGTTTAATGCTGTTCACTGAAATGTGATCCCTATCCTGAGGTAGATCAATCCAGTCCCATACCAGCCCCAATCTTTCGGAGATCCATTTTAATATTATCCACACACCTACGTTTTGGTCTTCCTAGTGGTCTCTGTCCATCTGGAGTTTACATTAAATCTTATATGCACTCCTCTTCTCCCCATTCGTGCTACACGACCCGCTCACCTCATCCTCCTTGACTTGATAACTCTACTTATACTTGGAGAAGAGTACAAGTTATGCAGTTTTCTCCAACCTCCCGTCACTTCGACCCTCTCTAAGCACGTGTTTCCCACCAGCGTACGCACAGCGGAAGCATACGGAGAGTGTGATGTAGCAACATTCGAACGATGACGTAACGGTCCACGTCACAAATGAATATGATGATGCAGTATACATTTACGTATTACCCCAATTTGCATCGAAATTCGAGAAATTAACCGACCTATTGCATCAACCGCCATCCACCTGCTCTGTCTGGGTTTGGTCTCTGGTTATGTTGTGTAGATCGGTCAGACCTCGCAGGCTCCGAATTACGACCTCTTTCATGCGGAATTAACTACCGCGAAACAGAGGGAGGCCATGCAGTGGTCTCGTGGCCAACCTCGGCCTCCCGGTCTCTCGGTGTGGGATTTGTGGTAGACGAATGTTTCTCGCGGTTCGACGGTTCATCTCGATGGTACTAACTGCATTCTGTGTTGTGAGCTCGGTCTAGCAGTGACTTATCTAGGAGATTTTGGTGAGCCATGGAGCACATTTAGTGTTAATACTGTGAATTATGGTAGCCAAACACGTTCGAGCTCATACGGTATCATTCTGCGTTATGACACCGTGTAGTCTTAGTTAATAAAATTTCAGGAAGATGGAAGAAGTATGTATGGCTACTACCAGACTTGACAGGCGTTACAACCCAGAAGATAACAATTGAAAGTACATCCTAAAAACTCAGATCTCTTATTTAAGTGTTCACTTAGACACTGTGCACCGCAGAAACTGGAGAAGTGGTTTGGCGAAAATTGAACCAACATTTGTGAATCGAAGTGTATTTAAATATCTGTTGCGAGTTGAACACTGGACCGTGACCTGAGCCGGTTGAATACTACTCCAACATTCTCTCCCTCTTCCTCCAACATTTTCTTATTACTGTCGTCTGGAACTTGACAACTGTAGTTTGGTATATATGCAGCAATGTTTCAACGGGACCAGCTGCATCCACTTTCAGGACAGAATATATTGTTGTATGTCAACCGCATTATGCGGTGTCAAATCCCAGAAGACACAGGATACACAGTCAATTCCGTGACAACTTAAAATCACGTATATTCTTTAATATTATCATCCCTAGATATCCAAAATATAGTCACACCTTCAAATTTTCCGTAAAAAATTGTGTATTGGTCTATTAACGCTCCCATGCATGCTACGTGTCTTGCCCATTTCATGCATACGTATTCACCGTTTATTTCACGACGACGTCATTAACTCGGATTGTATACGTTGAAGGGCGAGATAATCAGTCAATAATAAGTGAGAACAGATTTGGAAAAAAGACGCTGTAACCTAACTTGAGGCGTTATCTCGGTATCTGCCTGGAACAAATGAGGAAAACCACGAATATCCTTACTCAGGCCAGTCCGTGCCATGACCGAGATCCAAACCTGGCATCTCCCGAATAGGAGCTCGGTCCAACTTATCAACTTCAATCCGATAGTCCTAACCGACGTTTCGGAGGAACATACTGTCTACATCTTCAGGGTTAAAGAGTAAGCCAAGGTTTGTCCTCATCTAAAATCTGTTCTGTTTATTTTTCAAAACAAAACGTCTCCGAAACTGGATTCTGGACCCGGGGATAGGGACCACCTCTATCGATTGGGCCCAACTGAGTATGTTTTACCTGAAGGAGAGAGAATCCAGTCTCCGAAACTTATGTTTTGAAAAATAAAGAGAATACGATGGATAATGCCCAAAAATATAATATTTGTACCAATGTACCATCGTCACAAACTTTTAGATCTTACTTAATAAGCCAAGAAACAAGCATGAAGTAAGCAGAGTCTGTTACCAGACTAGACGGCGTCATATTCCAGAAGATGCTAATGTTCGCAGTGACGGCTGTGAGGAGGTAAAATTCAACATTCAAATAATCCTAATGGATTTCAGTTGGACGAAAAAAAAAAAGAGCTCCGTGGCCTGTATTCCGCAAGCGAACTATACCGACCGAGCCACCGCCGCCTTTCTGCGGATAGAGATCAGTTTGACGAAAGTAGTTCTTAAAGTCCGGAGTCGTTGAGTTTTGCTTGCGTTTCCTTCCTTACGAGTATTCAAATTGTTTGATGTGCAGATGACTGTACAACGTCGAATATTGGGCGACTGATGAATTTGGAAGAATTAGGAAGGAAGCGGTAGTGGCCCACTCAAGATAATATCCCGGAATTTCCTTGGAGGCACTGACAAATATTATGAAAATTCCAGTCAGCCTGTACATCAGCCGAGATTCAAACTGAGGACCTCCCGAATATGAGTTTATGGCGTTATCTCTAGGCTAACCCGCCTGATATTCAAACGCTAAAGCAGGAGTCTGCATCCAGTGACCACTGGGCTTTAAAGGGTTAAAAGAAACGTGACAATTGGCAATGACATTCTGTGGGCCATGAAATGGAATTCGGGTTTATCTTCACGCGTATCTGCGCCCTTTGGGACCGGATGGGCTAGGCCCACCGACAGCGACGGAAAGTAACTTCCGGAAAATACGACCGACATCATTAAAGATATACACAGGGACTGCTGTGAACCGTCTGACTGCAAATGGCGTCTTTTTACGGATCCCGAGTAAATCGCGCCATTTAAAGTCCAGACGCCAGGCGTGAGGCTTCGCAAGGTCCTGCATCTAGAATCTGTACAATAGTACATTCTGTGGAGCAGAATCCTTGTTGAGAAGCTGATGGTCACTCATCTCTAGCCAAATAATATCCCAGTCACACTCATAAGAGCCCGCCACTGGACGCCACACGGGAACATGTGTATGCAGTGCACAGAGCTACATCCATCTTAATGTTATCCTCTCATGTACACTTTCGTCTTCAGTGATGTCTCGGTTTTCGGAATAAATCTGTATACACATTTCTCCCTTCTCCCCACTTGTCCCCTCGTTTTAACTACACATTTCACAGCCAATATAAAAAATTTCATACATTCAGATCAAATGTGATTAATAATTTTGAGTTAAATATATTCAGACGTCATGGCGCTCACATTGCTCATCTTACGTACATACATACATCTTCGTAAAGGTTTACTGAGTTAAAGCAATTCTATCATAAGTCTGTGTAAGACGTGACAAATGCATACAAAATTTTATAAGAAAAAACAAGAATGACGAGAAAGTTTTTGAGACATAGAAGTAAATTTGATGATGATTTTAAAGGAACAGGGTCTTAGGGTGTGGACTGGATTAATCTGGCCCAGGAAAAGTTAAAGAGCTGGGTTGCAGTGAACAAGATGAAGAATCTTCCGAGTTACACATAGAAGGCGAGAAATGTCACGATCTTCAGTTTCCAACGAGACAAACCAAACAGATTAGTTAAGTTACGGAAGGGGCAGTGCAAAGGAACACGCCTCAAAGGGGCCCGTCTGTGCTGAAGCTGATCAAACACAAGGAGCAATTATCCGAGCGCCAATTTCAGCCTGTTCTGAAGGCGCAGGGGACTGATAAATCCCCAGGAGTTGAAGGGAGTTTCCAAGCTGTCTCTCGTATGTGCCCGGGACTGTTCGCCCACTGGCCGCAAGGTCCAGCGTCTAGCTGCGCCTCTCACAGGGGCAGTAGCCAACAGAAAGCGAAACCAACTCGAGTGCTTCGAAATCATGGTACGCATTACTCAGAGTGAACCACCGGGGTCGGTTTCTGATGTGCGGGAAAGGTGACAGCAGCGTCCCCTGTCTGTCGGGAGGAGAAACCGGTATTTTCACGTGAGAAGCACAAAGTTCTGGGATATGACGCGATGTGTAGTCACGTAGTTTACCAACGTTTCGGAGGAACATATTGCCTCCATCTTCAGGATCGAAGAGTAAGCTCAGGAAGCAGCACGCAGAGCTATTTAGTTGTTAAATTATTATTAATATGTCGGTTCCTAATAGTAAAAAATACACTGTTCCGTGTTAACACTAAAAGATAGAAATTTGTCACACCTGTGGTTATCTTCGAGGAATAACGTCACATGATCTGCTGAAAGTAAACCGACGTTTCGGAGGAAAATATCGCCTCCATCTTCAGGGTCGAAGAGTAAGCCGTGTAAGTAAACCAGCATGAAGGACCGCGCCATAGCTCAAGCGGTTAGTCGCTGGCTTCCCATCGCGGCGGCCAGGGTTCGATCCCGGGTCTAGTAAAGTGGGATTTGTGGTGGGCAAATTGGCGCTGGGCAGGTTTTCTCCGAGTACTTCGGTTTCCCCTGCCGATCTTCATTCCACCAATTGCTCCACAATCACCCTCACCTATCATCTGGGGCTGGTACAGAAGGCCAGAAGTGGCCGAAGTACAAGGGACTTAGTCCCACTCCACTATCAATAGAAAATAACAGCATGAAAGCAGGTGGCAAGCAGAGCCTGATGGAGGCGATATGTTCCTCCGAAACGACAGATGACCTCCAATGGACCACATGGCGTTACATGACAGAAGCAGCTTCTCAAGCAGAGGAGTCAGAATGTTCTCAGTTTCGCTTCTGAGCGTCAGCTCCATTCAGGAAGGCTCTGGCAGAACCCGCATGACGCTCGGTTTCGCTTTGTCTGTCCGTCAGCCCAAGTAACTCGGCGGCAGAACGGGTTTTCGCGAAGTTAGAAACTGATGGGCTTCAGGAGAAGTTGCTTACAAAAACCAAGTCTGGTTAAAATCGACAAAAGATAAAAAACATTCTGCATGAATACCTCTATGCGTTTCTCTGCAACTCTCTGAATGTTCTACCGAGGAGAGAAATGCTTTGACTTAAAATTGAAGGGAGAAATATAGTACATATTGTCACGATTTTAGTGACTATAGAGGGGTGTCGGATTGATCATCGAATTTATTTGACTCCTTGATACGGCGCGTGACTACATTTTACAATTCACTATTACACACACACACACGCACACGCACATACACGTACTTCTGTCCACAGTCACGTATTCACCGTTGTTTGATAGCGGCTTCCAAAGGCGGACGTTCCCCTTCCTCTGGGTTCCCGAACTGTTCCCGGCCTAAGGTACCAGGTTCTAACAGCAATAGCTCACAACGACTGAACCCCCGCTGTTATTTAACTCACTCACTGACTCACCGACTGACTCCAACAGACAACTGGCCCTGCTTACAACATCTCCGCACGAACCGGGTAGAGAACGCCTTTCCTTTGTTGCAGTGCAACTGCTGCGTTCGTGCCTGTTGGGGTGACCACGTGATCGCTACTGAGAAACTGCCTAGTAACGGCCGTTGTTTGCAGAGACAGTACTTAGCAGCGACTGTTGTACAGTTGCTTATTTCACGGTTGTTGCCTAGCAACGGGTCCAAATGCCAGGACTTTCTCCACAAGTATTACAGTTTGTGAGACAAAGGCGAGGGAACACGCCCAGCTGTTCGCTAGAGCATTGTTACAGTCCGTTATGAGCCTCGACAAGTGGCGACATCAGCCGGGGTCCAAACTAAGTTTGCCACACGCAGCCTGGGAGCGAGCCAATGTTCTTGCACACGTAAATGTATTATGGCGTCCTTTGATAATAGACATAACAAGACGTAGTATGCATGTCTCCTCCACTGGCTGCACCCCTCGGGCACACGGAATGTGATTACACTTTACACAAGCACAAATTAACATACACGGCACAAATATTTCGCTGTGCTCGCGACACGGCTTGTTATATGAAGACATGCCTGCTCTTGTTAAGCAGAGTCCACGGCTTGTACCTCGCTGTACACTGAACGTGTAAAACAGCGACAGGGTCCCTACAGGGACAAGAAATTTAAATACAGGAATCACAATAAAGGCAGTTATAATTTATACAACAGACAGGGTTACCATAGGGTATTTCATAGACTACATTCCCATTTGGGGGCCGGGAGAGCTCAGTCGGTATAGTGACGTGATACGGGCTGGACTCAATTACCGGCAGCCTCTGTGGCCTAAGCAGCCCCCTGCCTAATGGGTACCGGGGGTCGTGAAGCTGACCAGTAACCTCGATCTAGCGCCGAGGTAAAGAATGGTGGAGCTATACCTCGCTCCCCCATACATCTTAATGGTGTGGTGCATAATTAGTTACGCAGAGATCCAAATTTATCCCTCCCTTTTTTAACGTTAAATTCCCACCTTAAACCTCATCAGTAAAATGTTAAGGAATTGGTCCTACATCCCATTACGAACCTCGACCGAATTCTGAAGGTACAGCTCATGCTCTCGCCAGCTTAACCCCTGAGAATCTAGCCGCTGGTAACCATCATATAGGAAATTGGGTGGGTCCCAGGGTCAGTCCGGGTGTTGTGGCGAAGAGACAGATCTCCGCACCCGCCGGGAATCGAACCCTGATTCTCCGGTCGTCTTGACCGCAGCGTATTCACTATACTGACTTAACTACTTGACTCGCTAATTCCGTGTGTCGCACCATAAACATAAGTTTCGAACAAGATAACTGATGAGAATGCCTGGATAAAATCATGTAAGAACTGTCACTGTCGAGCCGAGATAGCGTAGTCGGTATAGCGACTGGCTACGCGCCGGACGACCGAGGGGTCGGAGTTTTGAGGAGCAAGAATTTTCTCCTCTCTACGTCGCTCAGACCGGATCTGGGGTTCACCCAACCTCCTATCCAATGGGTACCGGATGGAGGTAAAGCGGCAGGGGCGTGAAGCTGACCACTCGCCTCCAGCTAGTGCTGAAGTCAAGAGAATGTGGATCTATACACCCACTCTCCCATACGCCTTAATGGCGTAGTGCTTGATTAGTTGAGCATAGGGACAACTTTACTGTCACTGTCAAGAGTCGTGTATAGACGTGAACTGTTGGTGATGAAGCTGCGATAGAGTTCGGGAAATGAGGTTCCAGCTGATAGGCAGTAAACAGCAACACAGATACAAAAGAGAAAAAAGATTGAACCCACGGCAATGACAGTAGATTGACTGGATTTATCACATCTGCAGAATAGAAGATGAAAGATATGTAAAGTGTGTTGCAGAGTGTAAACAAGATGACAGAAAGCGTTTCCGAAGATTCGTACAGAGGTCCAGAGATCAGTTACGAAAACTTCTAGCCCGAAGACAGAAACAGAACTCACCTGTCACTTGTCCACGCAGACTTTCCCTTGTAATTGCAGTCACTGTAACGTAAGGGGTCTCTCGGCCCGCTAGCCAGCGCTCAGATCCGGACGGGTACCACAGATCCGCTCGAAGCAAAGTGACCACTGTCACTCCCGCTCCTAACAGGACGAAAGTAGCCCTCTATACGGCTCCGTACTGGTTGTCATGGTAACCGAAAGATAAGAAACTGCTCAGAACTGGTGTATAACGTATAACAAGTTGTCATGGCAACGGATATGGGCTCTATTGTTATTCTGGGTGCAGCATTACGTAGATTGTGGAAACTTCGCACAAGCAAAATTGAATTATTCATCGCCGTCCACTGACTACCCTATCATCAGACTTCGTCTGGCTGTTCTCACTCTGCCGTTCCGCAATACTGACTGTCTGTGGGTGTGTGTGTCCGCTAATTGTCAGGGTCGTGTTCATTAGTGTTGATTAGCTAGCGAACATGTATTCCAGTTCTTAGTTTCTTCCGAAATAAGCAAACGAAAGTGAGCGAATGAGAAAGAGTTACTGCGCTATGCATATATTTCCTAACTTGTTTACATCGACAGTATAAACTGAAATAGAATACATCTGAAGAATACCGTCTTCTGGGATGTGGAATCAGATGGTTCCTCGTTCGGGGTTTTTTTTTTTTTTTTCCTAAAGATGGAGGCGATACGTCCCTCCGAAATGTCAGTTAACACAAGATCTACACGTTGCCGCATCCAAGAAGACGGTATTCTTCAGTCACCGCCGTGAAAACCTCAAATCTTACATAGAATATATCTGTTTCTGTGGGCCACCTAATTTTAATCTGCACGTTCGAGGGAGGGGGGTATATGAAGGTATGGAATATTCTATATTCATGAATGAAGACA
>NW_019743656.1:767212-876151 GCF_002891405.2 Cryptotermes secundus | reverse complement strand
ATTATACTGCAATTGGGTTTTAGCCCGGTGGCAGTAGTACACAATAGGACACAACAGACAAGTAACACACATTACACTAAGTGACAACACGTTCAAACAAAACACAATACACAAAACACAACAATAAGGACATCCTACCACAAGTGAATACAAACCAAATACGATTAAAACTACAACAATTACAGAGAAATACAAACAACTGCAACAAATACAACAACAAGGACATCCTACCACAATGAATACAAACCAAATACGATTAAAAATCGTACGGAATATCCGTTGTTATTCCCATCTCAGCACCATTATCCATGAGCCCTGGCCCTGCACTTACCAGCAAGTTACATGTTGAAGCCAAGTTTCAATTTATACGTGTGTCTACCTGTCTTGTCTATCTCCGGTTAACGGAACCAGTCAGGGGCAATAGAAGCAACCCGCTTTGCGATCTCCAGCTAGCAGCAAATTACTGCAAAGTCAGCCGTGATTGAATGTATTCAGTGGATCACGAACAAGTCTGCAAATGAGACATGTCTGGATTATGTTCCCCACCCCTTTCTGCTGCCATCATATTTCCCCTCAGGGCCCTAAACTCGGGAGAGCTGCAAATTCGCGGGAACCTCATCCGCCACACAATTATTGCTCCGGAGAATTCACAAGTGATGCCACAAACAGCGCNCCCCCCCCCCCCCGCCCCCAAACACAGACTGAGACTACTATCTCAGTTGAGGTAGCGACGTAATGAACAGAACAATTGTCACAGAATTTTCAGTATTACTATTATTTGGTTTATCGTTGTACTGCAGCACAAGTAATAGTTTTGTGACTTAGACTTTTGCCAAGCAGTGGAAAACAAAACTGTGGACATAGATCACTTATGCATTATAAAACCGCATTAAACGGGAAGTCCCAACTTCTGTAACTTTCCCTGCTTCCTCCCGCATTCCTTTCCGCTTCCGTGTGTTTCGAATGATACATTGAGGCCGACACTTAACGCCATCTCCCACCAATAACACGTGCTAATAATTAAGCCGTCTTCTTCACCTACGAGTAGTACACAACACTACATATACACGTCACAATATCAATACTCTGAAAACGGACAAGATACAGTGCAAACAAAAATACTGACGTTCGTTCGTGACCTGTCACATCACCTATGTTCACGCAACGTCATAACGCTCGGCAATTCGTTGCTATAGGTAAAAAGGTAACAGGCCGTGGAAGTCCATAGGGTTCCGAGACGTCGAGGCTCCCACATTTTCTAGAAAATCCGCTCATAGATGGCGGTAAGGTTGTCACTCTTACACGCCGCCCGCCTTTAACTCCCACGAAGATTCCTGGTACTCATTTCTGTTAGAGGCTGAGTCCACCTCACCGGGACTCGAACCCGCGCCCTTCGGGCTTGTAGCATAATGCCTCAACGAACTACGTTACTATGTGTCCCCAAAGTTGTCCCTGTGCTTAGCTAATTAAACACTAAGCTACGAAGGCGTATGGGGGAGTGGATGTACAGATCCACATGCTTATAGTACTATCTTGTGCAGAAAAAGAAATGCTTAGACGGAGACGAACGTCTGAAATCTGCGCCACATTTTACGGCGCACAATTCTGAAGAGTTCCCATAGTGGGGTTTTCCGTTAGTTACAACAGAATCGAAATGACGGCACAGCCTCATGACGGAAGGCAACAGCGGTGCACAACACTGAGACAAAGTGGGATTTGTTTTCTTCGGCTCAGCAACACATCAGACTGTCTACTGAGTCAAAGGCTGCCAATGTAGTGCAGTCATAAAGTCGAATATCAATCAATCAATCATGTACAGGAACCTAGCAGGAGTGGGCGTCGTGTCACAATGAACAGTGACGCTTCTCAGACAATTCAGGGACGTAGCTACGCCACTGCTCTTCCAGACAGCCCTAAAATGACGCAAATGACCTCAAATATAATTAACACAAAATCGGTTTCAGAACTTTCACAATTATCCCTTTAAGACTACAGTTATCCTGTCTTGCCTCCTCTGCGAGCTACTTCGTAATCTTAATTTCTTTTCCTTAATATCTCCGTAATCTCTTCCTTCCATCTCTTTCTTTACATCTTATATCTCCCTCCTTCATGTCCTCAATTTCTCTTTTATCTTCTCCCTTAGTCTTCTGTTTCTTTCGTCTCTTCCTCCTGTTCGGCTTTCCACCACTCCCCTTCGAGACAGGACCCATAGAACTGTGTGTTCAAAGTCTCAACGGGTCACACAATTTTAGCTGCTAGGCTCCACAGTGCACAGTGACGTCTTCCGGTCATCTGGTCACACCCTCACGGCTTCAGACTCTTGTCTTATTAACACCTTGATTTTAAATGGCTTTAGAACTTGGTAATTAATCTTCAGAGAAGTTTTAGAAAACTGGACGCTGAGGAGAATATATGTCCCTGTCCTTAATTCGTTAAATAGTTAAGCACCACGCCATGAAAACGTACAGGCGAGCGTTATTGACATCGGCATTAGATCGAGGTGAGTAGTCAGCTACACGCCCCGGCAGCTTTACCCTCATGGACAGCGCCCCGGATATCCATTGGATAAGAGGCTGGGTTCGTCCCAGAGCCGGTCTGGACGCTGTGGAGTAGAGAAAAATATCTTGTCCTTGCCAGGAATCGAACGCTGGTCGTCTAACCTTATTATCATCATCATCATCATCTTCATCATCGCGGTTTACTGTGAGTGTAATATAGAACACATAAATGCAATCTGTGGGCAGAACCTAGAGCTCTGACTGACGCAATCTCATGTATTAATCACTAACCTTGGAAGGGTAAATTGCAACCGCAGATTATAACAGAACAGTGCAAACAGCTACTTAGGCCACTGTTACACTGACAAAGTGTGACGATATCTGCGTTGCGAGTTGCGTGTCTATAGCAAGAAGGCGCACAATACGGCACAAGCTTTTTAATTTCCTGTCTCTCTGCCGAACAATACTCCTGGCAGATTCTGCACAAGTTCGTGCCCGTTCCTCACAAATTTGTCGCTGCTGACACGTTTAAAAATCGACAAATTCTAATCAATTACTTCACCTTGTCGTTTCATTTATTAGCGCTCGATGTTCCCTTCCTCCGCGTGTTCATGTTTCCTTCTATATGCATACATAGAAAGGTTCTATAAGCGAAAGCTGTTTATTGTCATTGGGCGGGTTCGGTTCACCACGGAGATGAAGCGTCGAGCGTTGACCCCTTGCATGGAAATACACGTAACTGTGTAGCAAGTCCCAAACGAGAGAACATGCTTTGATTTCAGTGTATCGTGTGTGTCCTCTGAATCCTGATAATATATTGATGTTCACGTGATTTACGATTGAATATTTTGCGTGTTCATAATTGAGGAGCTACTTGAATGTAAAAGTGGCGGCTCCGGTCTAGAAAACCGAGATTAACTGCCGTGGGAATCCGTTGCGCTGACCACCTGACACCTTCTATCCGCAAAATTTGGCATTAATTTCGCCGAAAAGCGGCGGTCGCTCTGTCGGTATAGTTCGCTTGTGGACTAAAGCCACGGTTTTTTGTATATTTGTTGGCTGCTATTCCTGGGAGATAGCGTTAAAGGCTGGCCTAGACCTGTCATTCGGTAACGTGGAGGGCTGGAAATGAATACAAAGGCAGAGGAAGTTAATGGTACCAAAGCTTAATATAAGATATGACGGGAATCCCCGATGAATTCTCAGTTTGCCGTTGCAAGTAACAGATAAATATACTTCAATAAAGCGGTATGTCTGTCAGGACAAACCTGGCTAGGATACCAATATTCATCAACCCTGCACTAACCCACGGGCAAAACTCTCCTGCTCCGGAGACCCAGCGTGACTGGTGTCCAGTTTCAGGCACCAGCAATTCCGGACAGCGACCTCCACCCGATAACTTGCACCAATAAACTCTTTTACATTTGTCCCGTCTCAACGGGCGACAGGCCATTTAATCCAGGTGTCATTTTAAAACAAATTCAGTCCGTTGGTAATTATTTAATTGTTAAAAGCGCAGTGGTAACTTCATGTACCACCTGCTTAGACAACGAAAATCTGCCCACAGAGTGTCTTTGTGTGTTCCATACGGGCATACAATAAACAGCGACTGTTTCCCTAAACAGCATTAACCGGATGGTCTTTGTAACGGAGACGTGTTTTGTGTTAGGTAGCAACTGAAATACAAACACTATTTGGATGGAGGTTGTCTTTCATAGGGACAACTTCCACTTCTGCTGCCGGGGAACGCAGTAGGTGACATGATGCATCCTTCTTCAAGATATCCTCATATCCTATCGACCAGCTAGCAGAGCAGTTAGGAGCCTAATTCAAATCCACAAGGAAAAATTTGAAATCGCAAGTTATGTCTTCCCTAGGGCCGCGCCATAGCTCAAGCGGTTAGTCGCTGGCTTCCCACCGCGGCGGCCCGGGTTCGATCCCGGGTCTGGTCAAGTGGGATTTGTGGTGGTCAAGGTAGCACTGGGGTAGGTTTTCTCCGAGTACTTCGGTTTCCCCTGCCAATCTTCATTCCACCAATTGCTCCACAATCACCCTCACCTATCATCTGGGGCTGGTACAATAGGCCAGAAGTGGCCGCAGTACAAGACACGTAGTCCCACCCCACTAGCCATAAAAAAATATCTTCCCTCCCGTACACGTTGTATTCCGAGCCCTACCAACTCCCTTACTTTGATCATCAAATTAACATCACCTGAACTGAGTGTGTTATGAAGCTGCTCTCGTACTGTTTCACTTTAATGAAGTGGACTACAAGGAGGAGCACCTGTTCCTTTTGCGAGATATGGCGGCTTCCCTTGTCAATATCACAAGATACAGTCACTAAAACTCTGATCGAAGGACTGAAGTTTACTCTTGCAGTCAGAAACGGTTCCAATCGCATCCAGAACTCTAGCTCAATACTCGCACCTCGCTTTAACAGCCATGGTTACCGTACATATTGGTGAGTGTACAGTGTAAATTTCGTTATACTGTCACGTGATTGAGCGTGAACAGAGATGAGGTTTGGATTGGTAATAGGGTTTATTGAAATCTTACAACTCGTAACTACAAGTAAGGACTATGCTGTCACTGTTCTACACCCTTCACAAATCAATAGAGGACACACTAGGTCTCTCAGTCTATTATAGTCTTCACTAGCCGTTGCTTGGTAGCGGGTTCCAGCGGCGGACTTTCTTCTTCCTCTGGGTTCCCGAACTGTCCCTGGCCTCAGCTACCAGCTTCTCACAGCAACAGCTCACAACAACTGAACCTCATCGGTTATATAACTGCAACTCCTAAATTGTCATGCTTAGAACATCTCAGCACGGACAGCACAGAAAACACTGTTCCTCTGTTGCTGTCTACATACAACTATCTAGTAATGGCCGTTGTATAGATGTTAATTTCGTGATCGTTGCCTAGCAACGGGTCTACATGTCACACTATTATCAGGAACTCTACATGTGCTTTCAAAGACACATTATTTTTTAAGTTCGAAGGAATCCAATTTTATTGAAGCAAACAGAGATTGTTCGTCTATTCTCTTCTCTTTTCTCAAACAGAGTTACATCCCTGCAGGCGAAAGACTTGATTTCCGGAAAATGGAACGAAGAGAACGGAGACTGAAAGAAGGAAAATGAAGTTTCGTCAAGCACTGAGCAGCTGGAAACAGGAAAATCGGTCCGTCAGTGCCACGATACATGAAAACAAGACGCAGATTACGTCATGGCTTGTAACGGTAATTTATTATCCCTCTGTAGCATTAAGAAAAATGGCAGGAGTTATCTTCCGTATAGCTGCAGTTGTCAGTACAATATTGGGGCCAGCAAGAATACCTCTCCGTAATGTTTTTGGTTGGTTGAGGCACTATGCTACAAGCCGGAAGGTCGCAGGTTCAAGTCCCGATGAGGTCATTGGATTTTTTTTCAATCTACCTAACCCTTCCAGCCGCACTATGCCCCTGGGGTCGACTCAGCCTCTAACAGAAATGAGTACTATGAATCTTCCTGGGAGGGTAAAGGTCGGCCAGCGCGTAAGGCTGACAACCTCACCGCCACCTGTGAGACGACTGTCTAGAAAATGTGGGAGCCTCGACGTCTCACAGCCCTACGGGCCTCCATGACTTGTTACAGGGATAGGTTTATCTTTAAGCTCTCTATATTTATTTATCCGTCCCTATTCTCTCTCTCTTTCCTCGCGTTAATTTCTTTATGTCCTCATGCTCCTTCTTCTCCGTGTTCTTTACGACTCCTCTCCCCGCTTCGTTGCGAAATTATATCTCGCAGTTCCTTATGCGTGTTGACAAGAGTTCTGTTCAGTAGATTGCACACAAAAGTAGTCATACTAGCTCGTGGGTTCGATGTTCATTTATAGCTTATTTTTCTTGTTTTGAAAAATATAAAATAGGCTTATGATATCTTCTTACAGTCTGTGTGTGTGTGTATCCCCCTTAACAACTTTTGTATGCCTGTACCGATCTTCATGAAATCTGGTATGAAAACCGTGCAATTTGAGGCTCTTTCTACAGTGTATAATTTTACTGACCTCATTACACATACATATTGTCACGTGATAGAGTGATGAGAGACGTCGTCTGGATTGGTGATCGGATTTCCTGAACACTTAAACACACATCTCGTGACTACACTTTACAGAGCGCTATCACACACAGAACAGTGTTCACTGCACTGCTCAGTAGCGACCTCCAACAGTGGACGTTCTCTGTTCTGGGGCTCACGTCCTCGAAGCCTGGAGGCCGTCACACCAACCTCCTACTCTTCTCAATGCCGTCTCAAGACTGTCCCTTAATGACAGCTGGTTCTCGTTATATAACCTCGGCACGGACCGTACAGGAAATGTCTCTTCCATTACTACGTGCTCTCTCGTTTCCAGGGACACGTGTCCACACAGCTGTTTCCTAGCAATGGTTGTTATGCTGTCACCTGTTTACATAGCTGTTACTTGGAAATGGGTCTAGATGTCACAATTCGCTTAGTGGGGGGTGGAGTCCAACTGCGTACACTCGGCACGGCGGCCACTGATTGACCTATTGTAGCCTGCCCCGGGTGCTTATGATGATGGAGAATTTGGTGGAAGGAAGATTGGTAGGGGAGACCGAAGTACTCGGAGAAAGCTTGCCAAAGCGTCACTTTGTCCACCACAAATCCCACTCGACCAGACCCGGGATCGAAACCGGGCCGCCGCGGCGGGAAGCCAGCGACTAACCGCTTGAGTTACTTAGATGTCACAATACTGAAGTGTTTGCTCTACTTGTCATATCAAACATTGTATATGCTGTAGCGAAAGGAAAGTAGACGGTTTGTTCCTCCCAGAAACTTTTGCCTTCCTACATATCTGTGGGGCTATAAGCTAAGTACTTTAGGCATTCACATCGAGACCCCTTCCCAGGCATCGCTGTGTGAATTTGAAATGCAACAGAATTGGTTCTTGAGCAGAATATAGAGGTGACCCTCTGATCCCAAAGAGGAGACCTGCCACATTGGAGCCACAAGAGACAGCATGGTGACGTAAACAAATGGGCTCGCTGAATCCCACATGAAGTCGTGTTAATGGTGTTGTTTGTGGAAGACGTACACGATTCTACAACTACATAACTGTCTGGCGATTAGAGGGCCCAATCCGGGTACACGACTGTTTAGAGATTCACTGTGATGTCGCCTGCTGCAAATGAACTGTAAATTTTTGTTTCACTCGCATTTAAACCGCATACCGCGTTACTATAGCGCCATTTTAACAGTCGAAATTGTCGGACGAGGATGTTAATGTTCGCAGCACTCCCAAGGGGTCGGAAGGGTTGGGGCAGAAATCAGCAAAGCTGCAATCCATTTAGCTGATTTTGGCAACACAGGATTACAGCTGCATCAATTACGTCCATTTTCACGAAGCGACCCTACAAGGGGATCGGACCAATAACCCGAGTGCTGTCCATTTCCACGTGCAACTGCGTGGGAGAAGGGTGAGGGGTGCACAACCTGGCTGTGTGAGCACAAGAAGGGCATTCTTTGCACCCTGCGCTCGCCGAATAAAACACTAGACGCGAGTGAACAGTACTATGTTCTGGGATGTGACGCCGTGAATTTTGATAGATGTTCGCGAAACGTATGTCAAGAAAGTAAGCATCAAGACACAGAAGGCAAGAAGAGGGAATATTGCTTGTTTGGCATACACAGTATGCGCCAAATTACAGTACTGAAACTCGCGCAACGGGGCAAAGCTCCAGCTGCACGTGTTCCCAGTAGTGAAAAGGAAGTTGTGCTGTGCAGTTGTTGGAAATGGGTCTCTCGACGGAGGAAAAAGTATTCGTAGTTGAGTATTATTTCCGCTCATACGGAAATGGTCGCCAGACAACTCGCTTCCTTGCTTTTGAGCGACCAGACGTTATCGTCCAGAAACCGCTACACAGTACACGTGTGACGATATGGTGTGCCGTCTCAGCATACGGTATATTAGGCCCCTATTTCATTGAGGATGAGGAAGGCAATGCTCTTACCGTCACCCAAGAACGCTACAGGGACATGGTGATCGGACCATTTCTTCAGGATTTGAGAAGATACTGTCGTGCAAGGGGCCTTTCCATGAATAGACAGTGGTATCAATAGCACGTTTTTTCATTTCAGTACTGTATTTTTGGCGCATACTGTACTTCCACCTAGAAGATTGAAGCTATACGTTCCTCCGAAACGTCAGTGAAATTCTACCCACCTACACGGTGTCATATCAGTCACCGATGTCAGACTCTGAAATCTAAAAAGGACTTAAGGCTTCAGCGAAGCTGCACAGACAGACAGGCGGTGGCTAGACAGAATGTAGCACTGACCGAAGGAGTAACTGTTTGTACTCTGGGGATCTACAACTCACAAGGTCGCACTCTTAAACATCATGGTCAACCTCATGAACCTGTAGTTTTACCCGCTGTTTTGTGAGGAACTGAAACTTGGAGAGCACTGTGTTCGAGAGGAGACCTAGCTGGGTTGATAATACTCATCTCAATAAAATAGGGACTGGTTTCAACTGGCTGAGGATAAGGTGCAAGTGGCTGTCTCTTGTTAACAAGGTCATGAAAACTGAGGGCGATTTTTTCGTCCAACTGAGCGGCCGTCAGCTTCTCAAGAAGAACCCTGTTCTATGAAGTTACTGAGTTGTTGGGTACCACGTCTTATCCCACCATTGCACGGTCGAGCCAGTAATCGTTTAGTTAGGAGCTGGCTTTACGCGATGACATATTAACAAATGAAAGGGTGAGGGGGGTTCAGGATGGTTTGTAGGGAAAAGACGACGGAGCACTGAGCCAATTGTTTCATTCAATGTTAAGGTGCGGCGCTAATCACTGAACACACAAAATGCACTGGACGGAAGCCAAAATTGAGACTTGTCTGTTCCGAACAAGATGGTGATATATCCATCTAGTGTCAAGCTGAAACGCTTGTGACTCACATTCCGCAGGCTCCTAGGTTCGAGCCTTGGTCTCGACACAGTTTACGATACTTTAAATTGTTATGATTTTGCAGTAAATTATGCACAGGAGACGTGTACTAAATTTGCAAAATTTGGTGTACGGTCAGTGCCACTGTGAGGAGGTCTTTAAAAACAACTGTCATGGGCTTTCTGAGGAGGTAGCAGGTTGCAGGTACATAAAATTATTGATTTACTGCGCAGTCACTAACGGCACAGAGTAGGCCCACTTGCGATATTCTGGTAACTGGAGGGACGAATATCGGATAATAAATTATTATCAATACAGGTTTACGAAACGTGCGGCTGACAGCGGGCAGACAGCCCCCCCTCCCTCAACACATGGCACCATTAGCATTTCAAACAGGCCCCCCCCCCCCTCCCACAAAACCGCGCATGAATAACACTGGACAGCACGTAATCAATATTAATTATCACTTACAGATCTATACACAGATATCTACCGGAAGGCCGCCAGTTCGATCCCCGATGAGGTGGATTTTTTTAAATTTACCTAATCCTTCCAGCCGCTGTATGGCTATTGGGTCGACTCAGCCTCTAACATAAATGAGTACCAGGAATCTTCCTGGGGTAAAAGGCAGCCAGTGCGCAAGGCTGACAACTTCACCGTCATCTGTGAGCCGATTGTCTAGAAAATGTGGGAGCCTCGACGTCTCACAACCCTATGGATCTCCACGGCCTGTTACAGGGATAGCTTTACTTAACCTCACTGCTATCTGTGAGCCGACTGTCTAGAAAATGTTGGAGCCTCGAAGTCTCACAAATATACGGGTCTTCAAGGCCTGTTGCAGGGATAGTTCTACCTTCAGTGGTTTTTTCCATGACCTCGTGAAAACATTAGGTATTTTTTTCAGGCAGATTTATAGAATAAATCTTGATACACACTCTGCACAAACCATCTCTGAGGGTAGGCAACTTTGCGCAAGAAAATTCTTGCGTGTTCAACGAGATCTCCAGCAGGATAATTCTGGTTACCACCTATGTTAAGAACAGGATATAGTAATTTTCTAACGGTGACGCGACACTCCACGTCACTGTCCGACGACGTCGCACCCAAAATGATGCGTCACAGTAACAACAAGAGTGGTAATGGCATCTTCATAAAATGTGGTTAGTTGAGATATTTTTGATCGACAGTAACAAATCAAAATTTTATTCGCGGCAAAATTACCCATCGATTAAATGCGGAGATCGCTTGTTATTACTCTGAATGTGTTTGACTTCCCGTCCGCTGTCTTAGAGCGTAACGGCTTGGAACCAAAAAGTACAATTTCACTTGTTTTGTACGGGTTTCGAACTTTGCCTCTCATGTTTAAGGGAAGACGGCACACTCAAGGTACTTCAGAACAGGATGCTGAAGGCTACATGTCGACATCAGAGAGAGAGAGAGAGAGAGCAAAAGGAATATGCAGACTATTACATAACGATGAGCTTCCTTCTTTGAACTTCTCACCAGGCGCTATGATGATGAAGAAATAAAGGCATACCAAAACTCTGCATTCTGCTACAGAGCGTGTTTATGTGTTCCGTATGGCTATCACTATAAACAGCGACTGTTTCCCTGAACAGCATTAACCGTTGGTCTCTGTAGCGGAGACGCAATGTGTTTCCTGTGAGGTACGGACTGAATCTTTATATACTACTTACATAAATTTTAGAGTTCTACGTGGTTTTTAAGTGCTCTGAAAGTCAACAGCTTCCGACCTCGGAACATTGCATCGGAGGACGCTCTATTTCGCACGAAACACTCCGCAACTCTCCGCCTCTGAGGGCCAGTCACTGAAGCACAGGCGGGCTCACACTTCAGATACGTTAACTCAGAAACATAAAGGTTTTCTTTGTCTCATTTGTCGGTAGTTCTCCAACAATGCTACAGAACGCCACACCTTAATTATTTCCTTTCCGATCCCTACAAATTCCAGTTCATTCATGACGAAAGTTTTTATCCTCAGAGCGAAGTGGTTCCCTGTGCAGCTGCCAACAATGCAGGAGCCGTATGTTTTCTCTTCACTTACATTATTTTAACTAATAGAGATAAATTGAAAAGTAAGAGAACTTTGAAGCTGGGCACACAAACCTCTTCTCTCTCCGTCTACAGCCTGCTTTGTGGCGGTCAGTAAACGTCAAACACTATTACCACTCTCTCTACTTATTCACCACGAAAAGAGGAAATAAATATTCCAAGCACAGTGTTGGGGGGAGGGGGATCGAGTGGAACCCGCAGTTCTGTTCTGGGGTGGCAAGACAAGGGCCGCGCGCCAAGTGGAATTCTGATTAACCCCTTTTCTCTAGCGCCGCTGTAGATTTACCATTCACCCTTTAAACCTCCCCCTACTCTACCCCATCCCCCAAAACTTTCTCATGACATTTAGGGGTCAGGTCTCAGAGCTCCACGCTTCCGTATTGAGAATCTTATGGGTCGAGTCTGTGTTAATATTTCATGAGGACGAACGAAGGAGAAGTAACAGGTGGCTCACCACTGCGGCAACATCACCAAACTGAGGGCGAACAACAAAAGGAAGCAGAAGGGACAACAAAAGCGGATTGCTCCACGATCATTCACTATGCGGGAGGGGTAGTGACTGAAAGAGCGGCCTATGTCCACGTTGAGATCAGGAAAGCCAATTTCGGTTTCCGAGCGTGTGGCAGTTCTCGGGGAGGGGGGAAGACGTGAGAAAAGTAATATTTATTTATTCGCGGTTTATTTAACGAAGCTCCCAGTTAATCAGATTATATTACTAAGACCTCGTGCTTAGTGGATTTGACTCAGTGTGTCTGGTACATGGTTACCGATATTTCGAAAGTACATACTGCCTTCATCTACAGGATATCACTTTTACAGTGAAGATGGATGAAGCGTGTTCCTCTGAAACGTCGCTAGCCACTACCGGACTTGACGGCAGTACTTCCCAGGAGACAATCGTCTCAACACCAGTATGCGTGGTCATGAACAGCCGAAATCTCAGAAGGAATCATTTCCTTTGCTTCAGGCAAATGAATTAACTTCGGTTTTGTACAAAAACCGTTAAGGAACAAAGTTTGGAGTTTCTGATCAACAAAAGAAAATAATTCGAGTTATGTTAATTGCTGAAAGAAACGTCATCCTGAACTTCGGGTACTTTGGACTACATCTGCAGCTTCCAGTACAAAATGTACACGGAATTGGAAGATGTCGTGGCCAATCTGACTTGTTAGCACAGTCGGGATTACGATATCAGAACTGTGTCAATGCAAAAGCTTTCTCTCATATGGAAGACCTGACACAATTCCGTTTGACCATAGCTTTGTCACACTCTTAGAAGCCAGAATACAGCGGTTACTTGCCCACAGCTGACGGCTTACAAAGTAAAGCTGCGGTCACCGAACCACGGACGTCAGACAGTTCTACTTCAGCAGCCAACTCTATGACTAATGAATCGCCAAAAACTGAACTCCGCGGCCTAAGTCCGCAAGCGAACTATACCCACCGAGAGATCGCCGCTTGTCGGCGAAGTTAGTGCCAACTTTAGCGGATAGATGGTGTCGCGTGGTCAGCGCAACGAATCCCCAAGGCCGGTAATTTCGGGTTTCTACACCGAAGCCGCTATTTCCTTGACGTAGCTCCTCAATTATCGTCACGAGGCTGAGTGGACCCGGTTCCAGACCCAATAATTCTCAGAAAATCTGGTAGCGCCGGGAATTGAACAAGGGACCTCTGGATCTGTAGCCAGGAACTCTGACCACTAGACCACAGAGGCGGTCTCTTATGCGCCTAATTATAAACTTACCCAACTCAGCATTCGTGTCCGATTATGCTGATTGCTTGGCTTACATTTCGACCCTGAAGATGGAGGAGATATATTTCCCCGAAACACCGAAATTTCTTAAGACTATAGGGCATTACAACCCAGAAAACTGTACTCTTCATGGTCACTCAACATAAATTAGTTGTGTTCTATAATTTGCAGTTAGTCAATACGGTCTTTGGTTTTGGTTGGGATGCCCAGAGAAGCGAAGTGCTGATTTCGTAAAGTAGATATAAATGCTTCTTTGACACCACGGAGCTCCAAATTAATTTAAATTGCTTTTAAAACCGGATTCTTATCTCACAGAAACCGCAATACTACAACGTAATTTTATTCGCGTAAATTATACGAAGGGCACAAATTCAATGTGTGTTGAGAAGCAGGTGGCATATATATAATTACTACTCTGCTTTCAAGTTTCACAGTAACTATCAGAAGAGGCAAGCATAAAATTTCGAAGTGAAACCCAACCTTCACTGAATGTTCCACGGGGCAAATCCGTCGAGAGCAGATACCCGTAACTTCCGGCGATCAATACACATCACCCAGTATGAAGTCCTCAGTCTACAGTAATAGGGCACTAATAAGCGGTAATGGAGTGCTTCATAAATGCAGGAATATATGAGCTTGGCACGCGGATACCCTCCACAGGCGACACTTGTTAGCTCTCAGACCATAGCGGTAACTATGTGTACCATCTGCTTTAATATATCGAAACTCTGCATTCTGCCCACACAATGCATTTCTGTGTTCCGTATGGTTCTCACATAAACAGTGACTGTTTCCCTAAACAGCATTAACCTGTTTGTCTCTGTAGCGGAGACGTAATGTGTTTCCTGTGAGGTACGAACTGGATTTATATACTTAGACGGCCTTCAGGAAAGTCACCCGTGAGGTGGCTGGGTCGAATACCTCCACCGTGACCCTGCGAGTCGTAGGCGGCGACGAGAAGGGAAGTCTCAAATCTGAGACAGTAAAGTACGGTCACGAATCCCAAGGGACTCGGACCTGAAAAAGACTGCGCTGGCAAGGGTCAGCAGCATATACAAAATATAGACCCATCCTCTCGTCAGAGAGGGCGCCCCACAAAAACAAGACTGTAACTGTCATACAGCAATGAATATCTGGTCATGAGCCCCAGATGTGACTCAACACCAAGACTTACCGACTGACTGACCGTCAGTCGCAATGTGACTTTGACTTTGAGTCTGACTGGAAACCTGGAAATTTCCAAAGGTCTACATGACTTTCAACCTTCCGTATGCATGCGATTATATAATAGAATTGTACAGGAAGCAATCAGAAGTCATACAAAATCATGAGTATGGACACGTTCGCGGCATAGGACAAGGCAAAACCAAAGAAAAATCGCCCTAGAATTTCCAACACGGAAGAAATAAAATTTGTAACAATAATTTTATTTCTTTGATATTAATATTTGTCATATTTCCTTCATTTGCTTCATTTCCGATATGTTACCAAAAATCCAAGTGTGGGGGTGGGCATAGCCTGTATCACACCACCACCCCCTCCATCCATTTTTCATCCAGCACCAAACACGCAGGACGAGAAGTTCGGTTATGGCCCGGATATTCGTCGCGTCCTGCTCGTCACGTGGAGAGGGCTCGCCTGTGTGAGGCGATAACACACGTCTGTTATTTGCTGAATACATAAATAGACCCGTGAGTGAGTCCCAGCGAGAGTGTCCGCCCGCCAGAACTGATACCTGTGGGGTCATTTCACGCGTATCACCACGCCCCCTACCCCACAACTCAACCCAGTTCGGTTTACGGTTATCTTCCCTAATGTTCATTTCGGCGACACAAATCTAATCACTAAAACAGAAACAAAATATTGAAAACAGAGCAAGCGCACTTCATCAGTTGTTATTAACTGACACACATAATTATGTTCCCTCATTGCGTGCCCAAGTGTTTCAAAAACACATGCCACATATTTCAGTGGCGTTATGCAACCCAGATATGTCAGCGGCGTTGCACAGCTTGTCTGAAGCGCACTCCAGGTACGTCAGTGTGTAACATACTTCTCGCTCTCCTTTTCGTTACGTAAGCCACTTAAGCGAATATCACAAAATTGCCCATAATCCAAACCCGGCATCTCACACAATTTCACATTTCGGTCTTAAGGATAGCAGGACCGGTTTGTACTCCGGTTGGAAGCTGTTAAGGTTTCGGAGGAATTTACCGACTCTGTAATCAGGATAAAGGTATCAGGATGGGAGCAGTATCTTATGTTCCTTCGAATCAGTGGTACTAACCTATAAGATTGTAACATGAAAATCAGATCGCCTGCTTAAGAACTCTAGGGAGTCGATTAATCAATACATTCACATTATTATCAATATCTTTAAGAAGCTGCCCCTTTTAACTTTGCATCATTAAAGGGGCTTAACTGGGAAGATAATACTAAAATGAGTCTTACACTAATAGCATAAGAATATCTGGATTAAATTACTGTCAACATTCGAGCGAAGAAACTGCAGCCACTTTCTGAAAAATGAAAGAGCGTTAGCAACAGCAACCATAGAGAATTTGAGCAGTGTGTTCATGCCCCTTACCTCACTGTACACGGGGGCCGTCTGTCTGGGGGTCCACTGGGTCTAACCTGTAAAGAAGAGAATGCAGCATTGACTAGGTATCTGCCGAAACTCTGCCCCAAAACCCAGACATTATAACATAAGTTCCACCTGTTGAATCGTGTGGCGCCCTATCCCAAGGGAAGGACATGTGTGGAGAGTGGCCGATGAGAATATCCGGAACTCAGAGGGATGAAGCAACATGAGGACGAGGGTAACTGCCTAACGAGGAGCTTCATAATCCCATATTATTAGAAACTGCAATGGGCGGGGCATGTAGAACACATCTGCACCTGAGAAATGCATGAAATATTTAAGTTACGTTAACCTGAAAGTAAAAGATCAATTGGGAGACCCAGGTGTGGATGGATGAAAGTATAAAGATGATTCTTAAGGAAACGGGATGTGAAATTGTGGACTGGATTAATCTGGCTCAGGATAGGGTACAGTGTGAGATATTGTGAACATGGTAGATCTCCGAGTTCCATAAAAGGTCAGGAATTCTGAAGAGATGAGCGAATATCAGCTTTTAAATAAACATCTGTCTCATGAAATCAGTTCTAAGGCTGTTAATACTTTCGAAGGCAGCACATGGCTCTGTGAATTGTTAAGAGCTGTGAGTCCAGAAAGTTCACAGAAACGTAAGAATGGCGAACGTTCTATTCCGGACAGAAAAGTTGCCCCCGTGTAAAGAAGCACTACGCCTTTCCCGAAACAACACTAATAGGCTGGCCCTACAGTGAAGACGCGCTGTTTCCTACGAGGTAAGAACTGAACTCAAACTTCATTAACCGGTTCGAATACTCAAATAATCACAAATATAAATTTATGTATGTTTTTCACGCCTGTATGCGTGCATAGGTATGTATTCTCTTCGCAAATGTTATGCCAGCTTCAGCGGATAGAGGGTGTCGCGTGGTCAGCGCAAACAATCCTCACGGCCGTTAATTTCAGTTTTCTTGATCGGAGCCGCTATTTCCTTGAAATAGCTCCTCGATTATCCTCAGCAAGGCTGAGTGGACACCGTTCCAGACCCATTACTCCTCAGAAAAAAAAACTGGTAGCGCCGGGAATCATATCCGGGACCTCTGGATCTGTAGCCAGGAACTCTGACTTCTAGACCACAGAGGTGGTCCATAGAAAGAAAGCTCTCTAAGAATAAATAAAGGTAAAGTTGTCCCTGTACTTAACTAATTAAGCACTACGCCATGAAGACGTATGGGGGAATGGATGTACAGATCCATATTTTCTTGACCTCGGCACTAGTTGGAAGTAAGTGGTCTACTTCACGCTCCGCCCGCTTTACCCCCGGGGAAAGTGCCCCGGTACCTATTGGATAGGAGGCTGGGTGGGCCCCAGAGCCGGTCTGGACGACGTGGAGAAGAGAAAAATTTTGACCCTACCGGGACTCGAACTCCGACCCCTCCGTCGTCCAGCCCGTAGCCAGTCGCTATACCGACTGAGTTATCCCGACTCCCATGTAAAAATAAATACGTACACTTCTTTCAGACAAAGCAACGGCCAGGTAGGGACTGGCGTTAGGGTTCGCGTGTTTAATGCCGGACTGCTGGCTAGAAAGCAGTTTGCAAACACAAGGTCCTGCGACCGGCCAGCTTGATCAAGGTTTTCAGTGGGTTCCCTCTGTCTTAAAGCAAGTGCTGAGGCGGTTCCCAAGTTCCCAGTTGCTACAGCGCATTTCTAATGCAGGCTTCACCACTTAAATTCAACAAAATTAAGTTCCGTTGCTGTCAAAGTCACATTTTTTTCCCTTCAAATTAAGCAGTTCAATACTAATTCAGAAAAGCAAAACCCCGCGGCCCCTGTCCCAAGCAACTGCTTCTAACCATCATAACGTCTTCACTTTCACACTTCGCTATCAGAAGGACGAGAGGGCGAAGCCTGGGAACATTCTAAGAACATGGTGCTCTTTCTCACCCCACAATAAAATATTTCTCGCTTCTCGCATGACTTTTCACCTTTCACTTTAGCCTACTCTTCTACCACACTTTCACCCCTCCTCTCTCGTTTTTATGATGAAGGGGCACTGTGTTTCCTGTGAGGTACGAACTGTGTTATATGCATGAACCTCAGGCTCCAAAGAAAGAATCAGATCAGACGCGTCTGTAAACAAGGCACCGCGATTTCCGGCAGGCCAAGTTCTCCGAACTCGGTAATTAACTACTTCATGTCTTCTCTACATTTTCAGATGGCGTTGCGTTTTCACGATATGCAGACAGCCGGGCTGAAGCAGTCATGTTGACGGTAACTAGCAACAGATATATGTATACAAGACAGACCAGACACGGAAGCAGGCATGAATGAGAGTGAAACAGGAAGCAAATCACAAGCTCTGTAGGATCATGGGGTGTAGCGGCGGGAACACGGCGGACCGAAGCTACATGGAACAAGAGTCCTGCTGCTTGAGAAGCTGACAGTCACACAGCTGGTGAGAAATCTTCAAGTCCTCTACCGTGTTCTCAACAGCGGGACCGTATCTTGTGCCAGATGAATCCACTCTATATCCTCTCATGATTAAAAAGGTAAATTTATCCTTGTGCTTAATTATGCCATGAAGACATATGTGGGAGTGGAGGTATAACTCCACCATTGTTAACCTCGACACTAGATAGTGGTGTGTAGTCAGCTTCACGTCCCGGCCGCTTTACTACGAGAATAGAGCTCCCGGTATCCATTGGCCAGGATGCTGGGTAGGCCAAAGAGCTGGTCTAGACACTGCGGAGAAGAGAAAAATGTCTTGCCCTTACAGGGAATCGAACCCCGCTGGTGTAGATCGCAGTACAGCCGTTATACTGACTGAGCTATCCCACCGGCTCCCCACCCATTATTTCTGAACTAAAATTATATACGCTTCACCTTTCCAGTGCATGCTACATGCACTAGTAATCTCATCTCCTTGGTTTAACTCAAATATATTAATATGTAATCATCGTTTACTGCTTCCTACTGCGGACCTAACAGAAAACACCCAAAGATATTATCGAATTCATTCCGTACTATTACCAATATGTACGGTAGTCACGGCTATTAAAGCGATGTGCAAGTTTTGCGGCAAGGTTTCTTTTTGTATGAAATTCAATTCCTCATTTCAAATGTTTTAAATAAGATCAACAGACTTTAATTTCTCACTTTTTGTCATTCCTTCTTTCAGGTTTCAGCCACGGTACGTTCTGATACTGCCAGTGAAGGCGGAGGTTGTAGGACGGGTTGCCTAGCTTCATATTGTCCATCAACGTAGATATATAGGACGGCTTCGCGTACATTAAATACGAAACTATGGATCTCTCTTTAAACGTGTGGTGCATTTTTCTTTTTGGAATTGGCACATGAATCACGTTTTCCCATGTTGCTGCACAAATCAGATTCAAACGCAGAGCTGCACTCCATCTACCAATAGCTACGGTATCAGTGAAACGCGGTAAGCTGTCTGCCTTCCCCAAACTAATGTTCTGTAGGCTGGGGAAAAAATTACTGCGGCTTGCGATTCCAATATAATATACACATACACGATCATATATTTCGTTTTCATCCCCCCCCCCCATAGAATTTATCTGACAGTTGTCAACACCGCACCCGCTACACAATTGTTTTGTCTCTCACATCCCCTCGGGACAGGATTAAGAGCCGGTTTTATGAAACAGTTCGACGGGGAAGCTTCATACTGCAACGCACACAATCCATAAATCGATTCGGATCAACCAAAGGGATTTATCGGAGGGGGGGGGTTACCTCCCTGGTAACTTCTATACCGTGCGAGAATCCCCGCAAAGATGACAGCTGACTGCGAGACACAGGGTTGTTGGGGGAGTGGTGGTAAAGCTCCATCATTCTTAACATCGGCACTAGATACAGGAAAATTGTTAGCTTCACGCCCCGGCCGCTGTACCTCCCGGGTAAGCATCCCTCGGTCCTCGTTTTATAGGAGGCTGGATTGGTCTCGGAGTCGGCCTGGTAGCTATGGAGATGAGAAAAAACTATTGCCCTTGCAGGAAATCGAACCCCACTTCCTCGGTCATCCAGCGTGTGTGTCAGCCGCTTTACTCACTGAGCTATCCCTGCTCAGAACCGGTGCAATTTGGCATTGTCTCGATTGCTTTGCTCTGAGTCCTGTACATAGGCTTCCCTTTCTTACTCGTATATTTACCAGACTAAACGGCGTCATGTCCCGGAAGACGTTAAGCGTCAGCACTGTTTCTACGCGTAGTTCGTGTGTTTATTGTTCACAACTGCAAATGGGCGAGGTTGTGTGACTGACTGACGCGGTGGGATACGGAGTTGCCTGCTGGCCTGATCCAGCCACCTGATTGGCTATCTTCTGGGACGTGATCATTAGCAACTGCTTTCCTGTTCTCCCCATCGCGTTCCGTAGGACAATAGCATAACTTCACTCCACTGCCCCGCGTGTATACACTGAGCAGTGCTTCAAAAGCTGACAGTAGCTCACCTAGTCAAAAAATTCCGCCTTTTATTGAAAACGAAGCTTATTACCATGGTCACGAGAGTTCACCACTGGGTCATATTCCGAGCCAGATTAATCCAATCTACGTATTCACAAACTGTTTCCTCAAGATCCATTTTAATAAAATCGCCCCATCTATTCTTAGGTCTTGCCTTTAGGTTTCCTGCGCGCCCTTAATGAGTTGCTTTCCAACTCCTTCGTCGGGGTCTCTTACCGACAGGGGTAGGGTTCGAGACTTATTCAGAAAAAACAGCAAACCGGTTCACGTGCCCACAGGCTGTGCTGTGCGTGGGTGTTTCAAGACTTAGCGTCAGAGCCCTCTGCAGTGCGGCATGATGGCCCTTCAGGGCACGAGAGAACCACGCCCTACGCAATGCATTATAATTTATATCTTTTTTTTATTGCTAGTGGGGTGGGACTAAGTCCCTTGTACTGCGGCCACTTCTGGCCCATTGTACCAGCCCCAGATGATAGGTGAGGGTGATTAAGGAGCAATTGGAATGAAGATTGGCAGGGGAAACCGAAGTACTCAGAGAAAACCTGCCCCAGCGCCACTTTGTCCACCACAAATCCCACTTGACCAGACCGGGGATCGAACCAGGGCCGCCGTGGTGGGAAGCCAGCGACTAACCGCTTGAGCTATGGCGTGGCCTAATTTATATCATACGCACAGTGTTATCGAGAGCTGGGGTAGCTCAGTCAGCTAGTGGTCATTCATTCTCTTCTCCACAGTGTCTAGACTTGCTCTAGTGCCTCACCCATACACCTATCCAATGGGTACTGGGGGTAAGGCGGCCGGGACCGCCCACCTCTGTCCAGTATCGAAGGTTAAGAACTCGCGGAGCTATACCAGTGCATGCCGCCAATATTCTGTCCAAAAAGGGCAAGCCAGTTTTTCCAAAGGGGGAAACAAAAAAAAAATCCTACAAATTTACGTCTAAACCGTTTAACAATGTTATTACTGAAACTGATAAAAAGTTAAATTCAGAGGTATAATTATTTTTACATTCGTTTTAATTTATCGATCATATTTAGCGTATTTCTTTCTTTTCTTCAATTTCGATTTATTTTTCAGAAATGCAAACAAGCGGATGCCTTGTTCTCCGCGCCAGCAGCCATAGCGATGTCTTCACAAAGTGGCATTAAGTCCCAGGGACTTGCCTTTACGAGTACAGAATGTCGTCATGCTTACGTCAGCTGCGATAGGAACCTGGTATATACATATAACGTACAGAGCGTAATGGATTTCTGTCTCCAGAAGCTGCACTGTTCATATTAATTGTTTTCATCAGACACTCCACCCGCTCGCCGTGTGAGCGTAGTTACGGGGAGTCATTAAGCCAAATGAAGCAATTCACACGCTGTAGCTACTGCTGCATCCAGTTGTAGGCCCTGTCATTACGAAATTAGCCGCAAGATAGCACTGACATCTGCGAACACCTGCGCACACAAAGCACGACCACAATAACCGCAGTCTACATCGATTCACTTTTACCGGAATTCGGTTGGAAATCTTGTAGGAAAGATCCCACTTGCAAGACCAGGGCGTAGATGGGAAGACGTCAAAATTAATCTTACAAGATTAGGGTGAATTAGTATTTATTACGGGATGGTGCACTTACGGGTTCCGAAGAATCAGTTTACAGAGATACAACATATATATACATACAAGCCATTTATGGCCAAGATGTTAATTTGCCCGTGTTTGACGGCAATGGTTCATTGGTTATCACTAACCCTTTAAAATACACTGGTAATTTTTTTTAATTCGCTTGGTGGGGGGTGGAGTCCAACTGGGTCCACTCGGCACGGCGGCCACTGATTGGCCTATTGTACCTGCCCCGGGTGATTATGATGATGGAGAGTTTGGTGGAATGAAGATTGGCAGGGGAAACCGAAGTACTCGGAGAAAACCCGCCCCAGGGCCACTTTGTCCACCACAAATCCCACTTGACCAGACCCGGGATCAAACCCGGGCCGCCGCGATGGGAAGCCAGCGACTAACCACTTGAGCTATGGCGCGGCCTAAATACACTGGTAACTATATGTACCACGCGTTTTAGACCACTGTAGGTCGAGGTGCAAGGGCCGAGAAGGCCCACCCCTTATACATTCATACTTCCCTAACAGCAGTATTCAACTGGTCTTTGCAATGGAGACGCAGTGTTTTTTCTGTGAGACAGGAACAGGATTTCTATATAATTAGAAGAGTTGATGCCTCAGGACAGCTGAACCGAGAACTGCATCTACATAGCAGGCAACTCCTACCGTCTCTCTTCAGCTTCCAGACGGCCAACGCTCGTGAAAGAACAATGTTGTTGTTGTTGGGGCTTGGGACACTCGGGTGCCAACCATCGTGTCAGTGGGTTGCATACTTTAGGAGCGCAGTGGCACGGACTGGTGCATTGAGCGTGCGGGGGGGTCTGCCCCCAGCAACCCCCTCCCCCACTAGTGACCAGCCACTCACATACGCAGCATCAGGCCAGCAAATCATCTGAGTATGACGAGTGAAAACGATCGTAAATAAACCGAATACACCACATTTCATCTGCGACAACGAGACGTCAACTACACGTCTAATTAACCCTTTAGAGCACCACCTGCTTTAACGTTAAAAAGATCTGCATTCTGCCCACACAGTGTATTTGTGTGTTCCGTATGGTTCTCACAATAAACAGCGATTACTTCCCTAAACAGCAGTAACCGGTTGGGCTTTGTAGCGGAGACGTAATGTGTTTCCTGTGAGGTACGGACTGAATTTTTATATTGCATTTCTACCCCACGTTGCACTGCATGCTTCACAGGCAGCCCTCTCATTGGTAACATCAAAATTTCGCCCTAATATAGCCCTCCCAACGTTAGCAAAAATTTTTCTATAACGCACCCTTCAAGCGTCATAAAAATATTTAAAATAATCCGATTATATGCTCTACCTATACCAGAAAGACAAGCGGGCACTGCCTGGGAACCTTCAAAATAGGAGATAGAGTTTCTTCCCCCCCCCCCCCACTTATTTTTATTCTTCTTCTTCTTTGTATGGTCCTAACAACATACTTCGAAGAGTTGGAGGGTACCAAAAGTTCTTGCTAAAACGATAGGGGCGTGTAGCTGACCACTCATCTCCATCTAGTGTCGAGGTCAAGGAAAGTGGAGCTATACCTCTAGATGTCTTCATAGGCCACATGGACGACTTTGCCTTCAAAGAGTTGGAATATACGTACAGCGCGCGTACAGTCCTGCCTGTGCATTGCGAACCTGTTCCCTTCGTTTGCTGAAAACAATCTACTAGCACCAAACAGGGTGGCCTGGAGGTAACGCTCCAGACATATATATTCGGGAGGCGCTCCTTTCAGATCTCGGCCGGAACCCCTGCCATCTCGACCGATGTCTTTCGTGGGTTTCCTCAGTCCTTCCGGGGAAATTCATGGGTAAGTACCTCGACTAAACCATGTCTGTCTCCTTCCAAATTCTTTCCAACTTATCTAGTGTCCTACCATCCGATACTGACACCGCCGTTAAACAATTAAGAAGATAAGAATCTAGTAACTTTCTAATGATGGTATAACGATCTAATCACCACATGATGATATGTCGGAAGAGTGACGCTCTATAACTAAAGCCCCCTCCCCCTTCGATTAATTCATTCATACCGTACAAACCACATCAGTTAGCGGCCTCCGTAGTCTAGAGGTAACGTTCCCACCTCATGACTCGTAGTACGCGGGTTCAAATACCCGGCGGAGGTCGTCGATTTTTAAGGGCGGAAAAATTCAGGGAACAAGTCCTCCGGGAGGGACTTTAAGCCGTGGGTCCCGTGTCGTAGCTTTACGGCACGTAAAAGAACCTCATACCTCCAAAGGAGGTCACTGAGCAAAATTGCGGACATTTGCCGCCCCACAGCAGTCACTAATACCTCCGGTAGATGGGGGAAGCATTATAGATACCTCTCAGCCAGTAGAGCCGGTCTCGCTGGCTGGGCGGGACTGATGGTAAGCACCAATACCGGCAGGATATAGAGGCTGGTAGAAATCATAGAGGGAAGCACAATGTACAACTACAGGTCTAAGTGCATGGGGAAACCCACCCTCTCTAATAACTAACTAACTAACTAACTAACTAACTAACTAACCACATCAGTTAACGAAGTCGACAAAATTTACTGCGCAGTTTGTTCAAAATGACCAAGTCAAAGAAGACGGACTGTATTTATAACGAACGAGGAAACTGAATGTAACTTCACGCGAAGGCAAGGCTTTATTAACGGACGCCACTGCAATTCATACGAATTTATCGCTTCGAAATGGGGATTGTATTAAATACTGGTAACAAAGGGTGCGGTGGAATACTGAAGAGATTTTCTGAGGGTTAAAACGCGACTACACTACAGAATTGTGATATAAAATCTTGAGAACTGTTGCGAGGAGATTCTGAATTAGCATACTCCCACGTGTCTACCGGGTGGACAACGCGTTTGTACATGACGACAACCCACAAGCCTCATATGCCTACCGAGGGAAGGGATTTTGAATCGAACCGAGCACCTTCACGCTACGAGACCCCCTAGTGATACTTCTGCGTGGATTTACTGAATAGTTCCCAGAATTGAAGACTGAATTCTTATTGAGAACACTCGGCTTCAAACCCCGTGGTAGACGCAGTTTCTTCGAGTATCCCCCGCTAATCACCATTTCCCTCATTATCTCATACTGGTACATCACCGCTCTCTGATATGTTTACAGTTCTGATCAGGCACCGCATTTTCACATCTTCGAATTTAAGTTGGGGGCTTCATCTCTGACCAGTCACGTGACCGGTTACAGA
The DNA here is from genome assembly GCF_002891405.2 of Cryptotermes secundus. Lineage (NCBI taxonomy): Eukaryota > Metazoa > Arthropoda > Insecta > Blattodea > Kalotermitidae > Cryptotermes > Cryptotermes secundus. The sequence goes on along the minus strand of NW_019743656.1, from coordinate 850,981 downwards.
GGGAGGAAGTTGTTTTTAAGCTGAAATAATAAGTTACCTTACGTGTACAATAAACTACTTCAAATTAGTTATCCGTAAGTTCAAGACCGAAAGGATGTGACAATGTGCTGCGTGCTCAGGGCTATCGCACAAGTGACAGGGAGGGGGGAAATGAGTACTGAACAATAGTAGAAATGTGACTGGAAGGAAAACAGCGTTCAAAAATGGGTCTTTTAACATCGGAGCTACTGATTTCTCGGATGCGACGCCGTGTATTCTGGTACATGGTTTCGGAGGTTCCTCTGTCGTCATCTTCAAGGAGAATGGAGATGGAGGTACCACGCTCCTCCGGAACGATGCCTTAGGATATACCAGACTGCAAGGCGTGACGTCACAGGAGACAGTAATCTGTCATTAAATGTCTTATGAAGGAAGCCATTAAAGTTTCCTGTATTAAGTTGGCCATTTACGGGCAATTTTGCAATACTAACAGTTTAATAGTTCATTCGGTTCCTTGGGGCACGGATTTGTGTTTCTGCTCATTAATTAGAGCTTCATATTGCCATATGTTCGGCTTTCCCAGAGGCGGTGAAATTTCCGCGCAGCTGAAACTTTGTTCCCGAACCAGGAAGCCCAAGTTTGTGGATTACAAGAGGCAACTTCTGTAAGCGTTGATTAGGCAGTCTCTGTGCATGAACAGCTCGGACAGCTCGCGACATTCCCCGCTAAGGCAATGTTACACCGTGTCTCATGTACTTAACATACAGGTCTCTTTTTGACGTCGTGCAGTTACGTAGACAGGTGCCAACGTTACGAAAGCAAATACTGTCGTCTTGAGGGCACCCTGAAGACGAAGATGCCATCTTCCTCCGAAACGTTGGTACCTATCAAGCTACACGGCGTCACAAGGCCATAATACTAACTATACGCAGCAGTGAGAAATTTCGGGTTGCATACCGACTGAACTGTTTACCAGCGTTGATAAGCTATCTCCTGTTTACTGCAGTGACGCCGCACAGTAACAGCTTTATGAAATAAACGGTCGCCTAACAACAAAAGCAGCGGTGGACGTAAATCGCTTTTGCACTATAATAACTGGATACGGCTGTTGGATTTAGGGGGCGGTGACTTCCTGATTCCAAGGTCGTATAATTGGAAGACAGCCCGATGTTTCGGAGGAACATACCCTATTGATGGAGTGGACTCAGATTCATTACTGTTTAGACCCTGAAGATGGAGGCGTTACGTTTCTGTAATACGTTCAGGCTCTCTCTCTCTCTCTCTCTGAGTTATACGGCATTATAAACCAGAAGACAATACTGTCCACTGGATGTCGTTGCCTAGCAACAAGATCGAAAACGTAAAATAAACGGACAGACGAGTTCATGGCCGTACAAAATAGAAGAGTCCGATAAGTTAGCCAACCTGTGGGCCCGTTATTGCCCACGGATTGAGATCCCACTGCTGCGACATCAGTCAATCCAGGCTTTCTGGAGTTACAAGGGCGACCGGAACCCCCAGTTCACTGCGTCACAACAGATATAGGTGACGTCACACAGCCCCCAACATGGGGCGACGTGATCACTGCCCAACGGATACAGACGGCTGGGCCCACAATGTTATGCAAATCCCGGACGAATAACAGACGCCCAACCGAAACATGTTCGGGTTAGGTTTACAAAGCCAATGTGACGCCACGGTAGGTAGAAACCGGGAGAGGGGGCGAGGGTGGGGGTACAGCGGCAAGCTGAGAACATGCTCCGTTTCGAACATACAAGGAATGCTGTAAGCGGGCAGGTTGGCATAGCGGTAACGCTCTGTATAGCTATTAGCAGCGTCTTGGAACCCTCCCCCCCATGTACGTACGTGTAGGAACTGTATCCAGAAATTGGGCGCGAAGTCAGGAGATGTTTGTGGAACTGAGGGCACTTCAGAACAGGGTGTTGAGGAGCACACTTGCACCTAACAGGCGGGTGGAGAAAATTACGTAACAAGGAGATCAGACGACTGGGGCATGTAGCACGCATGGAGAATATAATTGCACGAGTATAAAATTGTAATCACTAAATCTGAAAAGGGCCGGTCACGGTAGCCGAGCGGTCTAAGGCATATACTGTCTTCGCTCGCTTGGAAACCGGGATCGTGGGTTCGAATCCCACTCAGGGCATGGATGTTCAGTTTGTGTGTGTGCGTTTTTCTGTGTTTGTGTACAGGTAGAGGCCTTGCGGCGAGCTGACCACCCGCCCAAGGAGTCCTACCGAATGTGTAAGATCTAGAAAAACGAAGTGAACGGAGAAATTCATGGAGGTAGGCCTAGGCCCACTGGGGCTGTAGTGCCAAGGGGGGGGGGAACTGAAAAGGAGGCAACATGTAGCAGACTAGTTATTTGCTTCGTTGTTGACTCCCATGTTTCGAAATACTTCTTTATGCTGTCGGGGAAATTTCACTTCTGTTATCAGTCACATACGTGTGAAAAATCTGGCACGAAGGCACAGTTTTACTACATTTGTGCAATATTTTATTGCGTATGTAATGTTTGAGGTTTCTACGGCAGTGACTATAAAGAATGCCGTTTTCTGGGTTGTGGCGCCGTGTAGATCTACAGCCACTTCACACGCTGGTTCCTAGCTCGCGGATTTTCCTACTCTGAAGATGGAGACGATACGATCCTCCGAAACGTCGATTTACACTAGATCTACACGGCACCACATCCCAGAAGACGGCATTCTTTTACTGCGTAGTTGAGCACCAGCAAGGTACACAGTAGGCGCGGTGTGCATATTCTGATGGGGGTTTTATGGTGAAGAGTTGGCAAACAGGTGAGTATCGCCTGCCACTGTTTTGTTTTGCGATCAGATTTGCAGCACGCATACAATGGCCGACTCAGGCCTCTCACTTCTGCGTCAATATTTAATTGCCACTGCGTTTGCTGACCCGTGTAAACACATTATTGAAATGAACGGCTCACATTGGTGTATACACCGCTGCGGGTTGCATAACTAAAAAGACGATGCCCATTTTTCCCGTGATTGAGGCAACTATGTGTTGCTGCCAGGTCGTGTGGCCATGCTAGGGGTTCCGCCTGATTTGTTCCTGTTCTCAGAATCCTTTCGTCCATGTCTCCTTCTTTCTCTGCCTTTCAGCTAGTTGCTGCGCGACCACAGTGCAGAAGCGATCCATGTACACACCAGCTTCGCGTGTACCACCGGTTTCAACATTTAAACTCTTTAATTTTGCCCTCCCCTCATATTTGTGAGTTTCCTATCATCGCTTTCATAAGCACTGTGGTATATTCGCTCAAAGCAAGAATTATGGAGTCACAACAAACGGCCGTTACTAGGCAGCGGCCCATAAACAACAGGAACGGTGTTTTCAGAGCAGTCCTTCCCGATGGCTTCTCACGCAATAATGGAATACGTCATGCCATCGCTAAACAATAATTACCCTGCAACAGAGGAACGGTGTTTTCTACGCGGTCCGCGCCGAGATGTTATAAGCAGGACAAGTTAGCAGTTTCAGTCAGCCAGAGAACTGCTGAGGTTCAGCCGCTATGAGCTGTTATTGCTAGAAGCTGGTAGCTGAGGCCGGGGACAGTTCGGGAACCCAGGGGAAGGAGTTCGTCCGCCGTTGAAAGCAGGTGCCAAGCAACGGCAGTGAAAGCGTACTGTGGACACTAGTGTGTGTGTGTGTGCGCATGTGTGTAACGGTTAATTGTGAAGTGCAGTTACGTATTGTATCATAGAGCCCAGTATATCCAGCCATTTACCGAAAACCCGTCTATAGACACCTGCGTACATGTGACAATATCATTAACTTACCAGTCTTTGTAACAGATACATGATGCTTTCTTCGAGGTAAAATCTTAATTTTTAAATATTTAGTTAAATTTAGGTAAACTTCGGCTTCATAAACTTCTTGGTTTTCCTCCGTATTCGAGGTAAATTTGAATTTTTAAATATTTAGTTAAATTTAGGTAAACTTTCGGCTTCATAAACTTCTTGGTTTTCCTCCGTCTTCAAGGGTCCCAAGTTCCAAGTCGCTACTGCATGCTTTTCGTTCTTCCCCTCCCTTACTTAAATTAGCCACAATTAAGCTCCCTGTGCTGTAAAGGCCATTAAATTAGATTCGAAAATTACAAGAGAAAATGAAAATGTCGCGACTCTTGCACCAAGCCCCAAACAGTATAACTCGTAACTTTTCCATGACCTGCCCCTTAAACCCACACTCCTGCTATTCACTGCTCTATGTTTTTCCCTTGATGCTCGGAAGGGCTACATTAAACCCGTGCTTAACAAATGCCAGGCGGCCCATGACACACTGAACCTTCACTGAACTGTGTGCCTGTCGAGAGGATTACTCGTCTGCATCCAAACTGAACACAAGAAGCGGCAGAACCTGACGGCGAAGTTGCGAGAAACTCCGGTCTGTCCGCCAGCGGTGCGAGCGCTGCCAGGGAAATTCTGAAATATCTTCTTAAGAACTTGACGGCCGCTCAGCTACTCAAGAATCACCCTCATTCAAGCACTCATTACCGCCTTTCTGTCTAAAAATCTTACCCTCAGCCTTTTCGACTATAATATTTCTTGTCCTTCCCATGCATGCTATATGCTCCGTCCAGCTTATCCTTCTTGAGTCAAGCAACTTTATGTGGCACGTAGACCCACTGCCAAGTAACAGCTGTGTGAACAGGCGACAGTACATGCTAGGAAACAGCTCTCTGGACACGTTGTTTCCCCGGCAACAAGAGAACATGTATTAATGAAAGAAACGTTTTTTGTGCGGTCCTTGCTGGGGCTATATAAAGAGGACTAGTAGTTCTGAGAAGTGAGCTCACCACTGGAAATTTTCCAAGGCGCACACCGGTCCGCGACTTGCACACAGCTTTCAACTTTCCGTATGTCTACGATTATATAACAAAATTGTGCAGACGACAGGCATAAGTCATACAAAATCATGATAATGAACATGTTCGCGGTATAGGGCAAGGTGAGGCCAGACAAGGAAAATATAAGAGGCTTAAACTTGGCGGTGATCAAGCTTACGACCGATCAAATGACTAAGCTGCCGTTGTAGCGTAAGATATGTAACTTAGGCATGATTTGCTCTGTAAAGCCTGTACTGACAGAGGACTTGTGTGTAGTGCAAAAGGAAGGATTTTCGTTAACATGCTATATGTGCAAAATAAACACTTGACGAAAAGCCTAGCGTATTCATAAGAGAGTCATCTTCTCGTCAGAGAGGATGTTACGTAAGGACTATTACCGCAAGACTTCAGTTGGGGAAAAGAATCTCTGGTCGTGGGCCTCAAGGGGCTGACGCCAAGACGAGCTGCCTCGCGGTAAACCACCAGTCGTATAGTAACTCTGACTCTGACTCTGACTCTGACTCTCTGAGAAGTGAGAAGCTGGTAGCTGAGGCCGGGAAAGTTCGGGAACCCAGAAGAATGGAAGAGTCCGCCGTTGAAGCCGCTACCAAGCAACGGCTAGTGAATACTGAGAAGACCTTAGTGATCTTTGGAATGTGTAATTCAGTGAGACTGTCGTAGTTACTTGTAGTTACATTCTATAAGTTTTCAATAAATCCAGCTATTAGCGGTAGCGTAGCTACTGGCAGGGCCTCCCTTGCTGGGCAGGTCAAAGGGTAGGCATCAGACGAAGAGAGACACCAAAAACTGATGCCGGAAGCAGCGTCATCAGCAGCGACTTGAAGCACAGAGCAAATGATGCTCGAGATGGTTCAAGTTCGTATAGCAACAGGCGTGACCAGAGTGGTTTGAACGGCTGCTGTACTGCGGTGTGGAAAGCAAATGGAAAAACTACCACATTATCACTTTTCCTGGATAGTCTCTTTCCAAAAAGAGAAGATCGCATTAAGTGGAGGAACTGTTTTGGAAGAGACTGCGGACCTGTCGTCTGACAGTTACTGGTGATGATGAAACCCGATTACGAGCCTCTACACGCCCATGTCACTTGTTCAGCAGCTCTGGCCTACAAAGTGTATTTAGGCACGTGAAAGGCATCAAAAGAAGAAAATCCAGGACTGCGTTCAGAGAAGAGGAACGAGTTGTCGAGAAACGCCTGTCTTATCAAAAACCTTCAGCACATTTGCGCTGGCAAGCTCCTCAGACAATAGCAAGGCGTCCTTTACAGTAGCCACAAGTGACGGTTTACTGACTGACCGAAGACAGCACAACATGCATTGTCTCACAACGAACGATAGGCTACCCCGAAACGTTAGCATCTATTTGCCTAGCTACACGGCGTCACTTTCAGCAAGTCAGCTCTGACGGTAGCGCTTCTGTCCTGTATTGAGGAGGCGCCTTCGTCGAATCTTGGCCAGGACAGAGGCTATTTTCGCGGTTTAACTCAGCCCCTTGAGGTGAAACGTCAGAAATTTATTTTGAAATAGTCCACGACCATATCCTTCCACATCCTGTTAAATTAATCATTCATTAAGCATAATACACGTCTCGACGCTGTATTATCCGAGCTCCTTAAAGAGCAGATAAATAAGCTAAAAGAAACAGACGAGTAATCTTGTAACCGCTGAGATAACCACAGGTATCTCGATCGTAAAGGAATGAGCCTCGTAATAGGGAAGCAGTCAGTTTCGATACAAATTCCTCCAATGAATAGTAACATTCATGAAATCATTACTGAAGTACAGTAAACCCTTGCTAATCAGGTTACAGTTAGTCCGGATCGAAATATGAAAAATGAAAAATGCTTATGACAGTTGAGTAGATACTTCAAAGGACACGGGGCATTTACGAAGGCAGATGAGTCACTTGTCTGTACAGATAAAACTTGACAGTTTCTTCAAACCTGCATTGCTAGGTTCAAAAACAAATACAACTTCCGAGTCTTCTATCGATGGATAAATGTATTGTCTTTCTAGAAAGAAATCCGTGATTTAGTTCGCAAGGGAACTATATCGACCGAGAGGCCGCCGCTTGTCGGCGAAGTTAGTGCCAACCTCAGTGTATAGTGTGTGTCACATGGTCAGCGTAACGAATCTCCACGGCCATTAATTTCGGTTTTATAAACCGGAGCGACTATTCCTTTGAAATCGCTCCTCAATTATCATCACGAGGCTGAGTGGACTCCGTTCCAGACGCACTACTTCTCAGAAAATCTGGCAGCGCCGGGAATCGAACCCGGGACTTCTGGATCTGTAGCCAGGAACTCTGACCACAGAGGCGGTCATTGTCTATCTATAATTTTGATAAAAAAGGCTCTACAGTGACATTTATCTATTTTCATCAGCACTACTTATATCTTTAAATTTTCCATTCGTGTTCTAATTGTTTTTGTCCATCAGATGTAACTTGTGTTTCACTAATCCGAAAGCCCCCCTCCCAATTAATTCGGATAAGCGAGAGTTTGCTGTATTTGCAGGAAATATCCTGTACGAGGATCAAACTGGAGACGTCACTCGTGCCCCACATTCGGGCTTGGCTGCTCTTTGCCTTCGACGCAGTTCCTCTGATATGTGTAAGTTGGCAGCAGTGATGCCTAGACTCTAGAAGTGAGTTCGTATTGAAAGACACACTTCGTCTTGAAAGACGACGGCAAATTCAGAAGTTATAATCCTTCAACCACCGATCTCTTCGTAGCGGAAAATTCTTTCAACGGGAAACACGGTGGAGTGGAATTGTCATTAGATCAAATTTAAGCGCACGGAACTGAAGGAAGCCGAATATCCTCCCCCCCCTCCACCATCTCTTAAATAAAGTTTGCAAGTTCCTTTATAAACTTAGAGCAAAGTTTTTCTCTGCATCAAATTTTTATGGAGCCTCGTAAGTTGGGAAAACTTATGTAACACTTCGTCACAAAACCGACTTTCAGACAGACCAAGTTCATCCTGGCACAAGGCTACTTGTGTCTGCTTCCCACAAACGGAACTCCCCACGCAGTTCAAATTGGGGCGCCTAATAAGGCGAACACGAACACACGCTCTATGCTGTATGAAACCGTATGACGGGGCAATCCTGTCACAGTATCTGAATAATACTCGACCTGATTCAACTGAAGATAGAAGCAATATATTCCCCCGAAACGCTGGAACCTACCTACCAGACTACACTGTGTCACACTTCAATTTTCATTCACACGAAAACCTCAGACACCGTAGGCCGACGTAATAAATGAAGTTTAATCGTGGTTTTAATTGGTTTTCTCCAATAAGGGGAATTGTAAACAAATTCTCACACGACACCAATAATTTACGCACGGAAAAGGGAACACCGTTACCTCAGTTATATTAGAGCTTGGTTGTAGTGGCGCACATTTCAGACTATGTGAGTTCCACATCGAACTGCGCACCTCGCTTGTCTTTCTGCCCATTTCTTCCAGAAACACGTCAGTGGCGACACGAGGGAGACTAGGGTAGTAGCAGGGGAGCCCCTAGATACAGAACCTCTCTACCCGAGGAGTGGGGGCCATCAAACAGATGGTGGTGATTCCACGAAGAAATGCCTAGAAAGGAAGTTTTAGAACGTTTTAAATGTTAAAAGTCTGTCAGGTAAGCTACTCGAAGTTCGAGGTAAGTGGGGAAGGAAGCAATGTTAATGGAATGGATATTTCATTTCGTGATAATAATCAAGCGGATATATTTTCGCGGCTTATTATTTTACGATGCTCACACGCTAAGGCTATGCAACGTCGAATGATAGGATGGATCGTGAGATTGAAAGCGTCTAGGAAGAAGTGGTCGTGGCCTAATCGAGGTGACAATTGTGTGAAGGAAGTGAGAAGAACCAGGAACAACCTTACTCAATATAGCCGGTGTCCAGGCCAAAGGTTCGAACCTAGGACCTCCCAAAACGGAGCTACTGCGTTACGTTACGTCATAACTGTGCTTCCTGTAATGGACTCCGCCATGCGGAAGCCGGGTGGGGTGGGGGTGGGGGGCCTCTTCGTGCAATACCACAACAAAATATAGAAGATACAGATCTTGTGAAGGCTCATGAGGGACCACTGGCAGGCTTTTCTGAACAAGGTAGTGGGCCAATAGGACCCATAAGATGCGAGGAATTTCTTAAGTAGCTGAGAGACTATGAGCTTATCAAGCAGGACTGTCCTCAATAAAGTTAATTAGTTATTCAGTGCTGGAGGGGCTATTGTGAACACGGTTACGAACCTTCCGGTTGCATGAAATGTCGTGAAATGTTGAGTTACCGAGGCCCCGTGTTCAGATCTCGTAAAGGTATAATTAACAGTTATTTCTTTTTCTTCGTACCTTTAACTTGTTGATCTCATTAAGCAGAAACTACTATGAGGGTTATCTGTCTGCAATACGTTGCAGTCCTACACTTCAGTGATTTCCCGCTTCGCTCTTCACTTTGCTTCATATTCGTACTAGAGCATATTATCCCCCGTTATAATTTCTCAGAAAGTTCCCTTACATTAAGTCAGTACTTAAATCTATGCAAATATTCCTGAAAAACAGTCACGGTGCGCTGTAAACACTCATATATTAATGAGAAGCCACTTCTACATTCTGGGACNTGATTCATTTTTTTCAGAATCTAATTATCATATAATTAAAGCTTATTACAAATCCCTGATTCTGAGAAAGGCATTTTCGTCTTGTTTTCGTGCTCCAAATTGCTTTCAAATTGCTCGGCCCAGGGGCTCAGGTGTCCTCTGTTATGAGAGGGGCCCTTAGTAATGAATCTAAGAAACCTGACGTTGAAGAGAACGGAGCTACAGAAGAAATCACTGTTCGTTTCTTCCTACTTCATCCATACAGAGCATAACTTTCAGAACTACTGGGTTTTTGGACTTTGTCCATCGTCCGGTGTTCCTGAAACTAGAAACCACAAAGTTTCGGAAACTGCATCTGTTTCTGTCTTCATGTGAGGGCAGAGATACCTACTCTGTTTCTAGAATACCGGACGATGATCAAAGTCCAAAAACCCAGTAGTTCTGAATGTTATACACCATCGTCAGAACCCTTCAGATTCTACTAGACTATAACACTGACCATCTGAAGCCTGTCGAGTCTGAGTCTTATGTTACGACCGACGGTCAGTGTTTGAATAAAGCACTCTCAGCCAGCTGCGGGTCTGTTAATGTGAGGTGCTCTCTCTCACGTGAGGACGGGTCTGCCGTTTACAATCGCTGCTGGCCCTCGCCAGTGCAGTTATTCTCGGGTCCGAGTCCCGTGGGAATCCCGACCATATTTTACTGTTTCAGATTCGAGACTTCCATTTTTGTCGCCTCTTACGATTCGCAGGGCTACTGTGGAAGTATTGGAACCCGCCTCCACACGGGATATTTGAAGCCTGTCAAAGTCAAAGTCACATTGCGACTGACGGTCAGTCAGTAAGCCTTGGTGTCGAGCTCCATCTGGGGCTAATGACCAGATATTAATTATTACCGGTTGACAGTTACGGTCTTGTTTTTGTGGGGCGCCCTCTCTGACGAGAGGACGGGTCTGTGTTTTGCATATGCTGCTGGCCCCTGCCAGCGCGGCCTTTCTCGGGTCCGAGTCCCTTGGGACTCGCGACCATATTTTACTGTCTCAGATTTGAGACTTCCCTTTTCGTCGCCTCCTACGACTCGCAGGGTCATGGTGGAGGTATTCGACCCCGCCTCCTCACGGGGTTGAAGCCTGAATTTCATGGAAATAATTTAAACATGCAGTCCGTACCTCATAGGGAACATATTATGTCTCCGCTATAGAGACCAACCGGTTAATGCTGTTTAGGGCAACAGTTGTTGTTTATTGTCAGACCAACACGGAACAGATGAACACACTGTGTGGGTGAAAGTCATAGTATATGAATGTTAAAGCAGGTGGTACATATAATTACCACTGGGCTTTTTAAACTGTTAAATCGAACACAATAAACTGAACGTCGATTCGTACGGAAGAACATGTACTTCACACCCCTGACTGGGTTGAAAGTTTTTTGTTTCCGAACGCGATTTAAACTCAAATAGGACGCTGCTGTCGAGGATACTGGAACCAGACGTAAGCCTGCAAATCATTTCCACAAGTTTGGATAACATTTTTGCACTCGGATATTAATTTTCCCACCGTTATGTATGTGATCTATTAATTCTGTTTCTGTGGCTGTACAGTCTGTTCGTAATAAACATATGTCAACATGCGCAGGGCAAGACCAGCTGGCAAAATGGTAACGGTCTAGACGTGTACTGAGATGGTGCTCAGTTCAAATTCCTGCCGCACATCGCCTATGCCGACTCCGGCTTTCCGTCATTTTCCTTACTTCTCCAAAAAAATTCTGGTAAATTACTTACATCAGGCTACATTATCCTCCTTCCAAATCCTTCCCAATTCATCACTGATTGATCATCCTACCACTCCAGACTATAATGGGGCGTACCCGGTAGCGTATTTCATTTAGGCACTATGTTCCAAGCCGGAAGGACGCGGGTTTGTTTTCCGATGAGTTCACTGTCTTTTCAATTGACCTAATACTACCAAACGCACTACGGCCCTGGGGTCGACTCAGCCTCTGTCAGAAATGAGTACCAGAGATCTTCCTGGGGGTAAAGGGGTAAAGGTCACGAACGAGTGAGCAGTCTTTTGTGTCAGTGTACCGCGTCTATTCTGCGAGTACGGATGACGATTTGATGTGTATATGTGAAGTTTAACATACTATATAAAAGTGGCGACTTAAGATTGACAATTTATGCTTGATATTCGTGAGATATGGCATTAAATATCGTCTTCGACGTGTAATTCGATAATATGTGGGACTGAAAAGGAATGCGGGAAGGAAGTGGGGGGGGGAAATATTATATAACAAATGAGACTTTCCTCTTTAATTCTCAGCTTGTTGCACTGGTAACAATGCAAGCAAGCAACTTTGGCTTCCCTGAGAGAAGAAGACTATGTTGATCAACTCCGGGTCAACATGTCTGAATCTACGGCTGTTTTCACTAACCCAGTTCGTCCGAACGCAGAAAAACATCCATTCATTTACTGCACAACCTGCAACTTTCAATTGTTTGGAGCCAGATGCTGGACCTGCAGATTAATTTATTAGTGGGTTAAATGAAATTCATACAAATGAGCACGCCTTACTTCAGTTGATCTGTTCTATGAACTTTGCTGAGGCACGTGGTAGTAAGTGTGGTTACATAACTTGCCACCAGAGGCGACAGAGATGCGATTAATTTTCGTCGCAGTGCTCGATGGTCTACTCGCGGTTCTTCTAAGGTTTCTGAGCCCATTACATGGCAATGGTAATTATATATACCGCTTTCATTAACGTTAAATGACACCGCAAGATTTTACATTTGAGGTTGAATGTTTCTCACAGCAAACAGCGGTCATTTCCCCTCACACATTAACCGCTTAATCGCTGTAATGTGGCTTACTTGAGACAGCAATTAAACATCTAAACTTTATTTAGAGCAGCTGCAGCTTCTAAACGGCATTTACATCCATATATAAATAAGTACACAGACTGTACAACACGTACACGCTGCTGGTTTCATTCAGCTTCCCATTTGAGCTCGTGACCTTGTTAAAGAAATCAGGCATTGTTATTGTCCCACCTGGTATTGTCACCACAACCTGACGTTTCTATAGCAGGAAACACAAATCGAATACTGTGTCTCATTTTGACGTGAACACTAAAATCAACAATTCCACATACTTCAAAGCATTCAGAGACCATGAAGTTTTATCCATACAAAGGCCTCACACCTTTATACTTCCTTCAATTCCCGCTTAAATTTTTAATTCAGGCGAGTTTACGTCTATTGCCACCCTGAGTATCAATGGCGATGTCGTCTGTATATATTATGACATGACGCCTGAAAGCCGGAATAATGGATTCAGAGTAGGTGTTCATTGCTAGGCAGTGACTTGATAAACACGTTCTCCCTGCAAAGAATGATCAAACAACAATCGAGGCATCGTTTCGCCATAATGACGGAAACAGTGTTTTCTTTTGGGTCCGCTCCGAGGCTATGTAACGAGGATCGCAGGCCAGCTGAAACAATAACTGAGGCAGTCTCTTGAGATGGCAGTCGAAGATGATTGAGTAGAGATGGCAACATGTTGGGAGAGTTGACTTGGAAGTCCGGGAATGAAAAGAAGGCCTTGTGTGAACTGTAGTTACAGTGAGAGTGTTATAAATCCGTAGCCAGGATTCGACTATGAAGACTGAGAAGACTTAGTGTGCCCTAATGACTAGTGATTTATGTATTGTGGAGATCAGCGATAGCTCTATAATTAATTGTAGTTACGAGTGGTGTGTTTAAGTGGAAAATAAACCTAATAGCCAGTCCATACCCCATCTAATAGTCACCCGTACACGTGACTATCTTATGTGTTAGGCATTGACGGACAGAGTCAACATTTAAAATTCCGATTTCATTAATAGTCTCTATCTTTGAGATTGTATCCTCTCTCGGCCCTGTAACTTCGAGATAAACACCTCGATGGATCACGCTGAACAGTTTCCGGTCATCACAGACACCAATTTCACATTCAGTAACTTTATATTTCAACATCCCGTTGCACCGTATATATCTGGCTTTTGGAGCTTTTGTGCTGTCTATGTGCAACGTCGTTCACCATTATTTCTTGTTGGTGACCCTCATAACCAAAATAACCAGGGGCAACTACAATATGAGAAGAGAGAACCGCATTAAAGTGAGCAGCACGGTTCTTAACCATAACAAACTGGGCACCCGAATATGGCCAGTTAGGCTGAAACATCTACTGTCCAATAAAGGAATACAAAGAAAGAATAGTGAACGACGTTGCATATATAGGGCACAAGAGCTCCAGAATTCACATTCGGTGCGGTCACTATTGTCCACTGTGCATATTCATGACAAACAAAGAACAAAGGCTGTACTGACAATCAGAAATAGTGTGGACACAAGAAGCCACGTTGGATGCAAACTGATTACATCAGCAAGAACTGGGCAGAAATTCGGATCGAGTTATGAGGCTGACTGAGCTATATATGGAGCTACAGCTGTAATCAGACCAGAGGCTATTGGTGTCCATAGAAAACAACCGCAGTGTGTGATACAGAAACGAAAATTCGGGGGAACACAACAAGCAAGCGACCTGGTACGTCAGTTTCGAGCATGGAAGTTACCCAGGATGTGAGCAATCCTCATTAGCCTGGGTGTTCGTAAACAAATTTGATGATTCAGAGTAGGTAGCGTGTTTTGTGGATTTGCCGCGAGCAAGGTCAGTGGAATCTTGATTTTCATGTATTTTTGGGGTGTCCAAAGCAAGGGAGTTTAATCTCAATGAATTTAAGTATGTAGGGCTGCAAGAGAAGCACGCAGTAGCAACTCGGAACTAAGGATCCATCTCAGCATTTGCTTGAAGACATAGGAAAACTACTGTCTGGAACTAGCAGGTCTAGAAACGTGCTGACATCTAGCCAGCAGTCCGATAGCTAAAGAATACAAAATGGTTCCACATGTCTCCTGGACAAGTGGGATGTTGCTTTATTGTTACGAACACAAAGCCATGGCGCCGAAAAATACTGGGTTTGATAGAGAAAAGAAAACAACTTCCACAAAAGGTGTAATATTTCAGAACTTATTTTTGAACACAAGGGGATAAGAATTTCTAGGTGTATAATTAATCATTTCAGTCCGTACCTCACAGAAAATACATTACGTCTCCATGACAACCACCAACCGATTCATGCTCTTTAAGGAGAATAATAAGGAACAGATGAATACACTGTGTGGGTAGAATGCAGAGTTGTTTAATGTTACAGCAGGTGGTACATATAGTTACCGCTGGGCTTCATAAGAGCTAACCACAGTGAGACGAATAAACAGTTTATGAATTTAACTGCACTGAATAACAAAAATGACGCAGACATGTGGAATCACAAAGGCATACGAACTTTTGAGTCGGAAATCCTAAACACGTCACTTTGGAGACCAGGCGTTATTAAGACGCGTTCAAACGACCAACTCTGAGCAATGCTTAGTGGTATCACTGCTGTACATTGCCGGCAATGCCGACGGAATGTTTTGCCACGGTAACTAGTTTCCGAGACACACGGCAGTACCCACAGACAATGCGGCAGACTGGCCGCGTGACGGGCGCCGTAAGCAGTGTGCACACACACACATTAATGGAACATCGGAATTGCTGTATCAAGCCAAATGAATGGTTTGAATGAGCGGCCCGTGGCTTCAAGACAATCAATTCATGCGGTTCTATTGAAGCTATAGTCGATAAGTACATACACACATACGAACTGATAACATAAAGATAAAGCGAGTGAATAAATGTGTGTTGACAGTCTCGTGTGTCTGTGTGTCTATGTGCGTGGTATTGACGACAGGTTGGTACGGGTTACCTATCACAGTCAGCATTACTAGCGCAGAACGGGACCAAAGATAATTGTCATGTGACTGATTGAATATAGACAGGGTTTGGATTGGTGATCGGATTTACTGAACACTTATAGAACATAAGAACAAATAATTAGACGGTGTCGCTGAGTTACTCCGAAGATCGTTGGTAACTATAGCACATTTAAAGTCTTCTCAGTCCTGACAGCCGTTGCTTCGTAGCGGCTTCCAAATACGGACGTTCTTCTTGCTGTGTTCCCGAACTATCCCCGGCCTCAGTTAACAGCTTCTGATCTCTCTCAACTGCAACTCTCAACCGAACTACGTGTGCTAGTTCTCATTATATAACCCAGGCACGGACCGCACAGAGATCTTCTTTACCATTACTGCGTGTTGTCTCTTTGCCAGGAAAACGTGCCCATAGAGCTTTTCCATAATAACGGCTGTTGTAATATCATCACCTGCCACATTATGAGCAATGTAAACTTCCTACTTGTCTGTTACCGACTGATAATTGGAAATTAACTGGATCCATGTTGTGGAAGGAATTGAACCTGAGCGCATTCCAAAACACACAGGTAGGCCGCACACCGGCGTCCGTCAAGACATGTAACAGTCAACACACGATGTCTGCGACATGACGCAAAGAAAGGAGCGCAGTTGAAACGAATGAGATTATGAAAACCGCCGCACACCGGTCTGAGTCATGACGTCAGCTTCATGACTCAGACCGGTGTGCGGCGCTTTTCATCTCATTCAACTGCGTTCCTTTCTTTGTGTCATGTCACAGACATCATGTCTTGACGCATGCCGGTGTGCGGCCTACCTTAACGGATTGCATAGAACTACATCCATTGGACGACCGAAGTTACGCTCGAAGGTTCAACAGAGGACAGGATCGAGAGATCCGAACCTTGATATTGATGATTTTTCGCAGACACGCACGTAGGGCTGTATGTGTACTGCTTTGCAATCTGAACAAAGTCAGGAAAGTGGCGACGGTGTTTAGGACATCTCCGCAGTACCAAATTTCATGAAAATCTATTCTGTTGTTACGGATGGACAGAGAAGATATGACAGATTTCTAATGTGTATATATTTACAACTTCTTGTTCCAAACGCACCAAAAAGAGTGATTTCAGAATACCTTCACTTGCAGCTCTTAAACAGAAGATGAAGTTTTCTTGTTACCGACTGCAGCTACTGCACGCACAGTGGAGTGAGGGCTCGCAACGAAGCGCCCCGGGGGTGAATCGATACGTAGTTAAGACGCAAAGGGAGGGGGGGGGGGGTCGACCGAGGAATAAGAGATTGGATTCCAAGGGTGAGGGAAACATGGGCGACTGGGAAGGGATGAAGGAGCTTGACAAGGAAATTAGGGTGGCAATGTGAACAAGCAATAGCATGAATGATTCAGATCGGGTAAGAGACGAATACATCGACAAGGAAGTGCAGAATAGGATTAACTTGGGAATAAATATGGCTCTTACTTTAAGAAAGTGAAAAGAGAAATGCGATTGGAATGAAAGTAGATCTGGTGTGAAAATGCAAGGAAGTTTGTTTTCTTTGTGGGACAGGAGTGTGGGCGGGAAGATTTTGTCTGGATACGAAATGTAACTACATGTCACACTGTGCCTTAGCATGCAGCAAATTTACATTTTGCCTCACAGAGTATATTTACCTTTATCATAAGGTTCTCACATTAAAGAATGGTTGTTTCTGTAAACAACATAAACCGATTGGTCTCTTTCATGAAGACGGAGTGTTATTTTTTCTTTTGTTAGATGGAAAATCAAGTTCTTAAATATTATTTATATAAAATGCACGTTTGAAGGAGTTAAATATCTAGAAATATCCTTTCTGTCCTTCTGTTTACGTCGCTGGTTTGCAGGTTGTGACCTCTGACACGCTTACACCATTAGAATTGTCACTGAACATAACTCTGGGTATCTTGTGTATACAGATAAAACTGTTTGTTTGCTGTTTCCTACAGCGGACTTAACAGAACACACTCCGTACTCTTACCAATATGTACGGTAGCCACGGCTATTAAAGCGATATGCAAGAGTTGCGGTAGAGATTTTGGGTGCGATTGAATCCTCATACTCAATCTTTTTAATTACGCAAGCAAAGTTGTTACTTTATTTGAGTTAAAGTTTTAAATTCCGTATGCTGTGCTATTGTGAGCCGGGATAGCGCAGTCGGTATAGCGACTAGCTACTGGCTGGACGACCGAGGGGTCCAAGTTCGAGTTCCGGTGGGATGTAAAATTTTCCCTTCTCAACGTCGTTCAGACCGGCTCTGGGGTCCACCCAGCCTCATATTCAATGAGTACCGGGGGCTCTTTCCCCTGGGGGTAAAGGGGCCGAGGCGTGAAGCTGACTACTCACCTCCAACTAGTGCCGAGGACAAGAAAACGTGGGTCTATACATCCACTCCCCAATACGCCTTCATGGCGTAGGGAAAACTTTGCTTTACCGCTTACCTTAGTTAGTTAGTTATTTAGAGAGGGTGGGTTTCCCCATGCACCGCGACCAGTTTGATCTATTGTGCTTCCCTCTATAATATTCTACCAGTCTCTATACCCTACCGATACTGGTGCTTACCATCAGTCCCGACCAAGCCAGCGAGTTCGGCCTCTACTGGCTTGGCGGTATCTATAATGCTTCCCCCATCTATCAGAGGCGTTAAAGACTACTGTTGGGCGGGAAATGTCCTTGAATTTGGCTCAGTGACCTCCTTAGGAGATATGAGGTTCTTTTACGTGCCGTAAAGCTACGACACGGGACCCACGGCTTAAAGTCCCCCCTGGAGGACTTGTTCCCTGAATTTTTCCGCCCTTAAAAATTCCACGACCTCCGCCGGGTTTGAACCCGCGTACTACGAGTCATGATGTGGAAACGTTACCTCTAGACTACGGAGGCCGCTTACCGCTTACCTTACTATGTGATATTTACAAGAGAAAAGGAGCCATATCCCGGGCGAATAACGGCTGTTTCTCTTACGTACCATCCGTTGCTAACCTGTCACAAAGCGGCCACACGAACGCAATACAGCCAACATCGCGACAGAAACATGTGACACGAGAAGCACACATAACGGCAGTCAACTTTCTGGTGATAATGGTGCACAGGAGCAAGGAGATCACAGGAATGCTTTGTGTAGCACATTCCAGCTAATTCTCTGTCTAAAGTCTATATCTGATTGTGACACTCCGGGAGGGACAAGTCATCTTACAGACAGGATTTAGACATTACATTAGTGCAGCGACATGATGATAGATGTCTCTTCGGGTTTCTNCCCCCCCCCCCGGCAAATGTTTACATATTACAGAAATTTGTAATGTCAGCAGAACATGATGTTGGCTTGTAGACAGATTTCCACTGCGCCTTGCATACATACACCTCAGAGCTTTGCCACTCTACATAAATCAACGTAACAAATGATCTCCACTCAGTACAAACTTCCTTCAAATCTTCGAAATCTGCAGCTGACCTAATGACACTTCACAATTCCTACCTCACCGACAACAGTGTACAAATGTTCGAAAAGCAACCGGTTAATGCTGTTTATGGAATCAGTCGCTATTTATTATGAGAACCATACGGAACACACAGATGCACTCTGTGGATAGAATGCAGAGTTCTACTATATATACAAATCCAGTCCGAACCTCACAGAAAACACATCACGTCTCCGCTACAGAGCCCAACCGGTTAATGCTGTTTAGGGAAACAGTCGCTGTTTACCGTGAGAACCGTACGGAACACGCAAATACACTGCGTGGGCAAAATACGAAGAATTATGAATACTGAAACACCACTGTGGTATAAGTTTTTAAAATGCATCCATTCCTTTCTAGCATGAAAGTCGTTTCCTGTAATATCTATGTAGATGATAGACGGACCTGCTAGAGCCCGGGGTGGGAGGACGTGGATGCCAGATATGGAGCTTAGCGGCCGACTGCCGACACGGGGAAACTACTTATCCCTCACTGCACGTTACCAATATGATTGTGACATGTTCACTGGATTCAGCTGCTCAGGATAGGGTCTAGAGGCGGCCACTTGTGAAGGCGGCAATGAAACTTCGGGTTCCGTAACACAGGGGGAATATCCTGACTAGCAGAGCAACTATCAGCTTCTTAAGGACTCCGCCCCAAGGAAATAGGTGTGTATTGGAGCAGGTGTGACCTCTACCAGCCGTAACACTGGTTGCGGAACACAGGCGGTAAAGCTCTTCTCTGATGCATTAGGCTCTACGTCAGGCCACTGTGAAGAATCCTGTCTCTTTGGCTGTAACGCCGTGTAGTCTGATGGAAGTTTAGTGATGTTTCGGACGAACGCACTGTCTCCATTTTCAGGGCCGAAAAGTAAGTACGGTAAGTAAGCAGGGACTTAAGTACTCTGTTAAGGCCGCGCCATAAGCTCAAGCGGTTAGTCGCTGGCTTCCCACCGCGGGGGCCCGGGTTCAATCCCGGATCTGGTCAAGTGGGATTTGTGGTGGACAAAGAGGCACTGGAGCAAGTTTTTATCCGAGTACTTCGATTTCTCCTGCCACTCTTCATTCCACCAATTGCTCCACAATCACCCTCACCTGTCATCTGGGGCTGGTACAATAGGCCAGAAGTGGCCGCAGTACAAGGGACTTAGTCCCACCCCACTAGCAATAAAAAAATTAAGTACTCTGTTACTATGCTTGTTTGCTAGCTGAGCTTTCTCTTCGACACTGAAGATTGAGGCAGACCGTTCCTCCGAAACGTCAGTAAACTTTTACCACATTACATGGCGTCACATCCCATAAGATGGAGCTGTTCCATGGAGCTCATAATGCAATTTCCTCCTTTCGCTTGTTATCCCTTAATGCCACAATAAATGTCTTAATTAAACGGACCACTTTACCTCGTCTGCAGAAAACGTCTGAATGGATTTCCAATACGCTGATGTGCGGGTTGCTGTAAAGCCCTACTCGGGGGCGCCGGCTTCTCTATTAAAGATTTCAGGACTTAATAAGTTTGTGTTGTATTAAAGAGAAGCAACAAAACAACTCGGTAAGCGCGCATATTAACAGGCGACTGCACGGAAGGTAGCAATTTAAATGTGTTATATTTAAGTACATAGGCTTTACGGCATACAGCGCTGTGACACTGCAGCTTAGCCAGCCAAGCCATGAGACAGGGTTCAACGCGAAAGCAGTAGAAATGGTGAAATAGAACTGCACGGCGTCACAGCCTGTGAGTTCCAACAAGCTTTGGCAATTCTGACGAATTCATTCAATTCTGCTTAACTATCCAAAAAATCGACGAGCCTTACAGAAAGAATCCAATTGAACTTAAAATGTGTGTTTAGCTCTTCGACTTTTATTAGAAACGTTTTCCGTCAGATATATAATTACTGTTTACTCTTGAAATATATGCAGAATCTAATGAAGGTCATTACTGTTGTCACTAACTCCATGGAGCAGAGCCCTTCTCTAGAAGCTGACAGTCGCTCAGCTACTCAAGAATTTCCTAGCACTTTATGGGACTCGGAAGTTTCATTACCGTGTTCACAGGAGCCAAAAACTGATCCCTATCCTGAGTTAGATCCATTCCATTCCAACCCATCCTATGTCTCTAAGAGCCATTTTCAATGTTATCGTCCCACCTATGTCCATGTCTTCCCAGTGGGCTTTTTCTTCTGATTTTTCTACCAAAATTTATATGCATTTTCCTCTTCTCCCCCATTCGTGCTACATGACCGGCCTATCTAATCCTCCTTGACTGGATCATTCTAATTATACTTGGCGAAGAGTACAAGTTATGAAGCTCCTCATTATGCAGTTTCCTCCAACCTCCTGTCATTTCATCTCTCTTCGGTCCACATATTCTCCTCAACACCCTCAGTCTGTGTTCCTCCCTTAATGTCAGAGACCAAGGTCACCAAAATTAGCATCACTGTAGAATCACACAACACGGACAGCCCACGGAGATAGCATTCCGTACTCTGCTAGATAGTCACTGACGTTTCGGTGGAACCTGCTAACTACATCTTCACAGTAACAGATGTTCTGTGCCTATCTACTGGATTGTACAGCGTCACATTAGAGAAAACAGTGAGTTTAATATTGCCCAAGGAGATCCTCAAATTTCTTACAAGATCTCTTCTTTCCTTTTAAACGTTTCGCACAGATTTCAGATGAAAACCGTTCTGAAATAATGAGCAGAGAAGGGCTGAGGCTGACGCAAGTTAAGCTCACCGCTGATATACAGCCCAGCGATAATGAACTTAGGAATTGCTCGCAATTAGTAAGGCTTCTGCAGTCGGCCCGCGCGTGCAACTTCAGCGGGGGCTCCCACACCTGTCTCGACACGGTGACAGTTCTCACAGAGAGATGAGTCATGCGCGCGCACGCACGCACATCATCTTCGAAACATAATGGCTGGACCCCCTCGGCGTTTATGATACATCTCATCTCGTATGCCCGCAAGCATTGCGCCTGCTGAGAATTCTCATTATTAGCTGCTGCACGAGCTTCCGTAATATTAGGTGCCTCTGGTTTCTCCCGTGCGCCTTTCCAGTCTGACATGTTACCGAATGATACATAGAGGACGACGTTTAGCGCTATCTCCCACTGACAATATGCACAAACACAAACCGTCTCTCTTATATAGCACACTCGTCTCACATCTGCACATGAAAATATTATGATGAATCAGTTTTCGAATATTGACGCTTTCCACCGGGATAGGGCAATCAGTATAGCGACTAGCTACGGGCTTGGAGGGGTTGGAGTTCCAGTCCCGGTAGGGTCAATAATTCTCTTCCCGACGTCGTTCAAACCGGCTCTGGGGTCCACCCAGCATCCTATCCAATGAGCACCGGGGGATAAAGCGGCCTGGGAGTGAAGCTGATCACTCACCTCCAGCTAGTGTCGAGGTCAAGAAAATATGGATCTATACACCCACTCCCCCATACGTCTTCATGGTGTAGTGCTTAATTAGTTAAGCACAGGGACAATTTTACCTTCGTACCTTTTACAGGCGTTTTACACGCTTTCAATTCTGAAACTGATATAAATAACGCTTAAGAATTCAGTTCTGAACTCGCAGAAACGTCGCGACTCAGTGCTAAGATGGATGTGAAGCTGTTTTGGGGGTATAATCTTCAAGGGGCTAAAATATGTCTTCTTTTAGCCAGTTTCCATGGTAACGTATGAAAACATGTGACGTCTCACTGACGTACAAAGGTCAGACTGTCATGCACTTCCACAGTTACATAGCGACGCCTCTGTAAGGATTCACAACGGTCTGAAGCACTTGCCGTTACCCTTCTCTTCCTTACGGTTTGTTTAACGATGCTTTCAGTATATCAGGCTACTCAGTGTTGAACGGTGTGATGTACTGTCACGGAATTTACTTGTAGGGACGGAAGAAAATCACGAAAAATATCAACCTTTCGTCACATTCCTCCGTAACAATACGGGCGCGTAAGGCTGACCTCACCGCCATCTGTGAGCCGACTGTGTAGAAAATGTGGGCACCTCGACGTCTCACAACTATGGGCCTCTTCGGCCTCTTACAGGGATAGCTGTACCTTTCTACCTTACAAAGTATGAAGGGGCACGGGTAACGGGGTTGGTTGAGGCACTGTGCTACAAGCCGGATTCCTCATGAGGTCATTGGATTTGTTTCAAATGACCTAATCCTTCCAGCCGCATTATGGCATTAGGGCATTAGGGTCGATTCAGCCTCTAACAAAAATGAGTACCAGGAATCTTCTTGTGGGTAAAGGGCGGCCGGCACGTAAGGCTGACGACCTCACCGTCATCTCTGAGCCGACTGTATAGAAAATCTGGGAGCCTCGACGTCTCATAATGCTAAGGGCCTCCATTCGTTTTTACCTTATAATATGTGTGTGGAGTCTCATTCAGTTATTTGTGTAGTTCGCGCTGTGGCACCTGGCCCAGAAGCCACTAAATTTCAGCGTCGCTGAATGTTACGACGAAGTTCTGATTGCATTGCAAAGGCCACAAATTTGTAATGGTTGACGAGAAACACGTGATACCCCTTCCCCATTTCACGTGCCAGGCGATCAATATTGAAACAAGATCCGTTTTCTTCTCGCGACACACCACACGTCAGCAGTTCTGACGGGCGAATGCTGTGATGGATTATGACGAAATTTAGTATGGGAGATATCCGTAGGCTATATTCAGGTAACAAAAAGAAGTCCTGTTCAAGGCTTCCTACTCTGTGTCTACTGCTACATTCCTCTTCGGCCTATGTAAACCAACCGGCGAATGTCACCACATGGAACCGTATCTAAGACATTTGTGTGGGGGAGTCATCACTGAGTGACTCAGATTCTCGTGTCAACCCCGTTTCTAACATAGGGTGGGAACTAATATGGCCGACCCCGAGATCTCGGTGAACACACGGCTCTTCTTTCGTAAGGCTGCCAGCTCAACGCATAGCGTACCCCTACAGACGATAAGCAACATGCTTCATTGTAAATCTGTAAACGCAGATTACACTGTTACCGCTTCAGCCAACGTGATCGGTGTTTCGTTGACTCTCAGAATACGTATCGGTTATTTTTCTCATCGACTGCTCCTTGTAAGGGAGACGGGGTGTACTTCCTGTAACTGAATTTTTTAATATTATATTTACAGGATTCGGAAAGTTGATATCGAAGTCAAGGTTTTGAAACATCGAATGTAAATGTGGCACACAGCGAAATTCTGAGATTCCTTGAGGCTGAGACATTCCGGTCGGATGAACCATGTCCCTGCAATATATTTGGTGTGGGGGGGGGGTGCGGCGCTGTTATGGGTAACTTTAGAGATTTAATATTCTCAGAAGTTGACTGCAACAGACGAACAGAATCTTGCAATAACAATACGAGTAAGGGAAAGCAATCTTCCTATCTCTGAACCCCCGTGATCCACTTTTTATCAAAGACAAAAAAAGTTTTCTAGAGCCAACAGAATGAGGTCTTAACGCTGAGTTAGCTTGATGCCGCTTGCTGTGTGAGACGGAAGCAGATTCGTTCATGAGATCTACATCCGAGGACCGAACAGGGGACATCTAATTTCGTGTCTTTACAACTCGTTAACTTACAGTTGCTGTCTCTTTTTCTTGAGTGTGACGTCGTGCAGTTTGGTGGATCGATATCTCGACATTTCCGAGGAACCTCACGTCTGCAGAGACAGATTAGAAGTAACCAGGACGGCCCTGCGACTTGTTATGCCAACAGGCGGCAACTTCACTTCGCAGTTCGTCACCGGACACTTCATTCAGGAATTATTAACGATCTGGTTACTGGTCCCCGTTCGCGGCGGGAGGGGGACTGCTCTAGGGACAATAATCTGGTTATACATAGCGCACCTTATCTACGGCTGGGCGATTAAGCCCTCCCTCCAAGATCTTGTTCCCGCGACATCGCGCAAGAACTAACCCTTGGCTGGCTTCACAATGTGCGGGTCACTTCCGCGATCTCTACCCCGGTATCATGACACATACACTTCAGATTTCATCTGGTTCTCCTCTCATCAACTCATTAACGTACAGCGGTAACTATATGCACCACCTGCTTTAACAACAAGAGTAGTGAACCGCAGACATAAATTATTGATGTTATCATTCTCATAACAAAACAGTGATTATTTCCCTGAACAGCATTAACCGGTTGGTCTTTGTAATGGAGACGCATTGTGTTATCTGTGAGGTCGCATTAAAATTAATTTGAGGCTTCAAAATGGATGGTCATAAATCATGAACTCAAACTGATGTCATGTTTCCGCGAAACACAAAAGGCGTAAGAGACCGCCATGTTTACAGTCGGCATCACTCGCAAACAGCTTGCCCGGTTAATTAGTCTCTTTGTCTCTCCGTCGTCCCTTACAATACTCGAACTTTAATCACAATTAAGTGAAGCCTGAGTCCTTCGCAAAAACAGTAAGCCTTGGAAATTTATTCATCCAGTTCCAAGTATAATTAAAACTGCTCAGAATGAATTCATGGCGACATGATAATTATAGTAACAGGAATAAATTAATTAACATATTCATCGAGATGGCAGTGATCCTCAGGTCCGCTTAACCGCGAAAATCCGCATTTGGCGAGAGGTACACCATACTAAACGTTTACAGTGCAGCGGTAATTATATGTACCACCTCTGCATTTCCAAACACGGTGGATCTACGTATTTCACGTCATTCTCAAAACGAAGGCGACCATTCCCTCATTAACCTGCTGATCTTTGTAATGGAGACGTAATGTGTTTTCTGACAGTATGACTCAATTTTGGGGGCAGGCGGTAGAGTAGTTGATTGAGGCACTATACTAGAAGCCGGAAGGTAGCGGGTTAGAGTCTTGTGAGTTGGATTTTTCAATTGACCTAATCCTTCCAGCCGCACTATGGCCCTGGGGTCGACTCAGAGTCTAACAGCAATCTTCCTGGGGGTAAAGGGTGGCCGGTACGTAAGGCTGAAACCTCACCGCCATATGTGAGCCGATTGTCTAGAAACTGTGGGAGCTTCGACGTCTCACAACTCTATGGGTCTCCACGGCCTGTTATAGGGATAGCTTTATCTTCTTACCTCACGACTCAATTTTTACACATTATCTGCATGAACTTGAAACTTCAAAGGGGTACATAACATGACTTTACTCGGAAAATGCCAGGGCACGAAATTACTGCGAGATGAGACGATGGGGAATGGATTCATCTGGCTTCGGATAGGGACCGGTGATGGGGCCTTTTCAACATCACAATGGGCCTTTTGGTTAAAAAAAAATTGCAAGACGAACGAAAATTAGCTTAGTCCTTGGTGCGAGTTCTTTCTTTCTCTATTATTGCTGACTTCTGGGATATAACTGACTCCATCTTCAGGGTAGAAGGGATGGAGATAATGATAATCATTGCGGTCAGATCTGGATACCTATTTTTTTATCCCTGCCTGTGTCCCTGCGCCCAGCACAGCGTTGCCGCTGATGATGATGATGACGTACTGCTTACATAAAGGTTACCGGACGGGCGGGGGATGTGTGAATACAGTGGAGACATCTGCCCAATATATACAGAACCAAAATGTAGACAGGCCCATTAATATGAAATACTGTTCATAAATAACCTTTATAAATGCAGTATGCTGACATTCAAGCCTGGGAATATGTTACGCGAAAATTATTACCGCACTCGCCCCGGGGTTCACCCTCTCTACAAAGGGGAATACGTACTTTGGAGACTCATTAGTACTCATATCTGAGGGATCAACTGAACAACGTGAATTCATTTTCATGGTTACTCGCTCTCCAGATATACGAGTTTTCAACACTGCTTGTGGACCCACACAATATACGTACATTCTGTTAACCCCAAGAAGCAGAGCTGTTATAAAACCTAACAATCATTCATTCAGCTTGTCGCGAAATTAACATATTGTGGAACCCAACAGCTCATTACCGCGATCACAACAGCCACCAGCTGGACCCTATTCTAAACCAATAAATCCAATAAATAAAACCGTCTTACATCTGCAATTTGAATTTAAATCGAAACATTCCATCTACTACTATCTCTCTCCCGTTGTCTTTTCTCTTAAAACTGTCGACTAATAATTTCCAAGAATGTCTCATCTTACTCGTAAGTGTTAACTAAAACATACAAATTTAACACACTTCAACATCACTGTAAATTTCAACGGGCATCGGTGATAGCGGGGTCATGGTTACCTCCCTTGCCACGGGCACAACGCAGAGCAGCTAAAATTGTAGAGAAGGAATACAGCTCAAATTAAGGACTCAGAGTTTACTCGTGTAATGGCGGAACAGCTGGGAACTAGGGCTTTAATCGCACCGAAAAACCATACCACAATGCTTGCACATCAGTTTAACAGCCATGGCTACCGTACACATTGGTAAAAATATGGAGCAAACAACGTATGTTTGAGTGTTCTCAAACTAACGAAGTTACCGTGCGACTTGGTACACAGCCGAGCCTTACAGTTCAAGGCCGTCAGTTAAGTTTCTCCAGGATCAAGTCCAGAGCTGATCGCTAGGTGAGGGTATTTATACATCCCCGGTGTATCGCTGGCTTCCGTCCCCAGGCGGCGGTCAGGCGGCGGACGAGACCGGAGAAACAAGTGCCACTTAAGGCTTGAAGTCTTGGGGGTCATGTTCGGTATTTTACGGTCAACTTGTAGGTCCAGCGGCCAGCTGCTAGCTTTTATTCTCTTCATTCTTTTATCTTATATATAATACAGTTTATTCTTGTCCCCAGAGGTCTCCTGACCTCATCAAACTCAATCAGTGTCCGCAATTGACTGTAGTAATGTTCCAGATGGTATTATGGCCAAGGAAATACAAGAGAACATCCATGCTCTCTGGCACAGAATGGAGGAAGAGTGAAATAGGAGCGGGGGAGGGAAAAAGAAAAGAGAGAGATTGATTTTCTAGAGGAGAACACGTGTATAATTCAGAGAAGAAGTGACATATGTAACTTCAAGTGAACAACACCATCGAGAGCGACCAGTATGATTTGATTATACAGAAACCTTCATAAGTTTCGGTCTTAAGAGAGAGACCATCATCAGAAGGTGCAAAACACAGCAGGAGGTGCTTTACAGCTATGAAGGCCAATCGTTCACTAGTTCTACTCCCATAGTTTATACATTTACAATTACAGCAGAAACAAAAGTTATTCGGTACATCAATGTTAAAACGTAGAGCTATTAATGTGTTAAAAAGTTTAAACGATTTTTTAATTATTTATGAAGCTCCTAACTATGTAATTTTCTCTTTCCTCCTATCCCTTCCACTCCCTTACGTCCGGAACCCTGTTCTCAAACACTTTCGATCTTTATCTTCCTTTTGAGTGAGAAACCGGGTTCCAGACCCACACAAAATAACTAGAATTGTAACTGATTAACTCCATGAAGGTGATAATTCTTAAAAAGCCCCCAGTTGTTGAACAACTCAAGATATTCCCTGCCACTATCAAACCCTAAATTTCATTACCGTGTACACAAAAGCCTATATCACTGTACCCCATCTTGAGCCGGATGAACCCAACCCACACCATATTTCTTTAAGGCACATTTTAATATTATCCCCCCCGTCTATGAATAGGTCCTTGTAGTCGTATCTTTTCTTGAGGTTCTTTTATCACAAATTTGTATGCACTCCTCTCATCCATGCTACATGTCGTGCCCATTTCATTCTCTCTAATTTTATTATTCTAATACAATTTGGGGAGAAGTACGGCAAGTAAAATTACAATATTGTGTGTTTTAATCCTTATGCCTTTAGGAAAGATGTAAATGCTGACCTGAATTGTTCAAAGTATTCCCACCTGAATTAATGCGGCATTTCATTGGTTCCCCTCACTTACTTACTTACTTACCCATGGAGCTGAGCCATTCTGGAAGAGCCGCCAATTCTGCAGCTACTCAAGAATTTCCCAGCAGTTTATGGAACCCGAAGGTTCATTACCGTGTACACAAGAGCCCTCCACTGGTCCCTATCCTGAGCTAGATCTATCCAATTCATACCATACCATCCCATCCTATCACTCTAAGATCTATTCTATTATTGTCCAC
Organism: Cryptotermes secundus; assembly: GCF_002891405.2. Classification (NCBI taxonomy): domain Eukaryota; kingdom Metazoa; phylum Arthropoda; class Insecta; order Blattodea; family Kalotermitidae; genus Cryptotermes; species Cryptotermes secundus. Next base: position 822,095 of record NW_019743656.1, on the reverse strand, counting down.
CCACCTCGGCCTTACCTACTTCACTAATTTAACGGAAAGTGCTACAGTTAAGAGAGCAACACCACAGCATGTTCTTGTGTCGCTTTAGCACTTCCTATATTGTTTGCGTCTGTGAGGACAGAGTGATGCCCTCTCGAGGCGTCTGGCAGCCAGTCAACAGTCCTTCATAACTTGTGTAACACATCTCTAAAATTCACTACGAGTACTTCCTTCTTAAATAAATCATGCAGCAAAAATCGGGTGTTGAAAAAAATATTTCTCCCTTCTAGATGCATTTGTCCTGTATGTGGACCTACCTGAACCTCTAAAGACTGTTGTTCTATAATACGTAAGTAAGTAAAAAGTAAAGGTATCCTTCTAACAGGCCGTGGAGGCTTATAGGGTTGTGAGATGTTGAGGTTCGCACATTTTCTAGACAGTCGGCTCATAGATGGCGGCAAGGTTGTCAGCCTTACGCGCCGGCCGCCCTTTACCCCCAAGAATATTCTAAGAATATTCCTGGTACTCATTTCTCCTAGAGGCTGAGTCGACATTGTGCGGCTGGAAGGATTAGGTCAATTGAAAAAAATTATGACCTCATCGGGACTTGGAACCCGCGACCTTCCGGCTTGTAGCATAGTGCCTACTGTAACACTCAGCGCACTGCATTCTGCCCACACAACGTACGCGTTATATGTGTTCTGAGAGTCTCGCGACAGACACTACTTCTCAACAAAGCATTGACCAGTTGATATCTGTTGTGGAGATGGGGCGCATTTTCTGCGCAGTATGAACTGGAATCTTATTATTTTGCTAAAGTTCACGCTTAAACATCCTTCCATCCTACCTCTACAAGAAGGGCAAACGTGCAATGCCTGGGAACCTTCAAATGCAGGGAAAAAAATTATCCCACCCTCCTTCCTAAAATGTATCATCCCTCATTTCCCCGCCAACTTTCCCTCTCAGGCTTGAAAGCGCCCATCAATCAACGGGTTGGTGTTTGTAACTAAGGTGCAGTGTGTTTTCTGTGAGCTAGGAAAATAATTCTTATGCATTATTCAGATGAAATCGTACGAGACCGCAGTGTTCTTGTCCCATTCTTGCCTCCACATCGCGGTTCCTGCAGCAGTCCGGCTTTCATTAGAGTGAAGCTTATTTCTAAAAGCTACTAAAGCCAAGATAATAAAAAAGAGTGAGAGAGAGAGAGAAGGCGCAAAGAGGAGACAAACCGAATTAACGACAAAAAGGAGCGGAGACAAACTGGCATCTGATAACCTCTTTTACGGCAGGTCAGGGCCATCAAATCGTTTCGTGAGAACACTGGTTCCAGCGTCCACGGTTCTGAACCAGACTGGGTTTATCTCCAATCTACGTAACGAAGCGCTGTGGCCACGGCGTAATGGCTGGTACACTTCGGCGCTGAGCACACGTCACGGCGCCTGCAACCCAGCAGCAAACAGGACCCATCTGTGCTTGTTTGTCTCCTGGCGCAATGGGATCTAGAGCCGACTGGGGGGAGGGGGAGCATCATGACTCAGGTGCTGCGTAGCACTGCCTCGTCCCCTTCAGTTAAACACTGGGACTGCGGTTTGAAATAGGCCACAACATTCACATATATATTCCTATCGATCATCATCGCCACAGATCACCTCGCGCAACGTCACCTAAACAGAGAGCTGCAACGGCCGAGTCCAAGGATACGGCCGGCTTTGCCCTAAGACGACAGCCCAGCATAAGCTGCTCACAGAGCTGAGTTAAGGAGTTCTTTGAGAGTCTACGGCGAGTTTAATTATGTACTTCTTGATTATGACCTCACACCAAACATTCGCTATTTAACGATGAAGACTCAAATGCGTCGAATGACTACAGAATAATGAACTGGAAAGGATATGGAAGGAAGCGGTCGTGCCTAGAGGAAGGTGTCTGGGCCGAGAGTTGAACCCGTACCTGCTGAATATGAGACAGGTGGGCTCACCACTGAAAGAAACACAAAATCTAATAGAGTTCGTTACCTGTGAGAACACGGTTCAGAAAGCAACACAGCACACCAAACACTGATTTTTTTTTTATAATATCGACTACGCATTTGAATAACCAGAATGAAAAAACGACCCAATTGTCTGACATAAGAACCATTATCCCACTAATGAGTGGGTGCCTCTTTGTGTGCTCAGAACGGTTCATAAATTATACTCTCTTTTATAATTATAACTCTGAACAAATAGGCACAGCGCAACAAACAGAGGGAAGGCTCAGCGAGAGTAGTTACATCTGTGGACGTTCTCCCAGGAAACCAGACCGATCTGTATCACTAAGGCAGTAACATTATTTGCCAATGGTGTGCTGGGACCTATTTATGCACTTCGCTGATACGCTTAACCCTTTAGAGTCCAGTGATTATTACATGTACCACCTGCTTTAACGTACTAAAACTCTTCATTCTGCCCATACAGTGTATTTATATGTTCCGTAGAGTTCTCGCAATAAACAGCGACTGTTTCCCTAAACAGCATTAACCGGTTGGGCTTTGTAGCAGAGATATAGTGTTTCCTGTGAGGTACGGATTGGCCTCATATTTTACAGAACTCTTCATTCTGCCCTCAGAAAGGTCCTGAGACCGGCCAGCTCGACCAAGGTTTTCCGTGGTTTTCCTCGGTACTAGAGCAAATGCTGAGTTGGTACCCAATTCCACGTTGCACTGCATGCCTCACATGCAGCCCTCCCATTGTTAACATCAAAATTTCGCCTTAATATAGCCCTCCCAACGTTAGCAAAAACAAACAAACAAACAAACAAAAATCCGATCATATACTCTATCTTTACCAGAAGGACAAGCGAGCACTGCCTGGGAACCTTCAAAATTGGAGATAAAGTTTCTTCCCCCCCCCCCCCCCCATGTAGTGTCTCTCACTACGCCCACCACTTCTTCTCTCTTCTTCTTCGCTCTCTAACACACATTCTGATACGCGACACATGTTTCTGCCCTCAGAGTGCATTTGTGTGTTCCGTATAGTTCTCGCAATAAACAGCGACTGTTTCCCTAAACAGCATTAACCGGTTGTGCTTTGTAGCGGAGATATAGTGTTTCCTGTGAGGTACGGATTGGACTCGTATTTTACAGAACTCTGCATTCTGCCCACACAGAGCGTGTTTATGTGTTCCGTATGGTTCTCACAATAAACAGTGACTGTTTCCCTAAACAGCATTAACCGACTGGTCTCTGTAGCGGAGACGTAATGTGTTTCCTGTGAGGTACGGACTGGCCGTTGATATAAAACTATTAAGAAATTCGGTCTTCAAAGGATTAAACCTGGAATTCATTTAAATAACATAAATTCAGTCCGTACCTCACAGGAAACACTATGTCTCCGCTACAGAGACCAACCGGTTAATGGTGTTCAGGGAAAAAGTCGCTGTTTATTGCGAGAACGATACAGAACACACGGGTGCACTGTGTGGGCAGAATGTAGAAGTGTTTAATGATAAAGCATGTGGTACTTTCTATTCTCTGTGGTTTAATCTGATTCATTGAAAAAAAAATGCTATTATTTTTTAAAGTGATTTTTGACATTGACGGGGAAAAGTAGTTTGACTGTTTACAATGCATCAACGACTACTATCTCTCTCTGTCTGCGAATATTTAAAATCGCGGCAGCATCCAAGGCTAGAAATACACCCTTTACATGTGAACCGGGCCCACAGGGGTGGTGCTGAAGGACTTATTTCGTACATTCGTTCAAGTGCCGGTTCGGAACGCGTATTACGTAATCTGTATGTGCGTGTGTGCCTACATATAAGGGGATAAATGGCGTTTCTGACGTGATTTAAGAAGTTTCTGATTTTGCAATCCGGCTGCCCGTCCTATATATAGTCAAGTGATTGAGTGTGACTAGAGATGAGGTTTAGATTGGTAATCGGATTTATTGGACACTTACAATACGTAACTACAAAACACCTAGGAGAACCTCACTTAGTTACACACTCCATAGATCACTGTTAACTACAGCACACATAAATCTTCTGAGTCATCATTGACCGTTGCTTGGTAGCGGTTTTCAAGTCGGACGTTTCCAGCATAATCTGTTAGCATTCTGCCAAACTGCATGCTTACTGTTGAGGGGACCAATAAAACATAAAGCGGTCAGCACAAGAAACCGACTTGACTGAGACCAGTGTTGCACGCAGTCGGACGTAACAAACGACACTACGACAGAACTCGAGACAGGGAAAGCAATTTCCCGGGATTTAGCCTGCAGAACAATATTTTCAATGTATCATTTCCTCTCTTACTGAACAAGTTTAAAGAGCGAGAAGAAATCACCGCAGAAGAGACACTGGCTAAACCACGTCCTTTCAATGCCGCAACGGTTAACAAATTTAGTTACCACTTTTCAATCCTGCTCCGTACTCACCACCAATCAGTGTCGATTATAACGAAGGTTAGCCCTTGAGAGTACAATGGTAACTATATATACCACCGGCTTTAATATCATAAACCTCTGCATTCTGCCCACTGAGTGCATTTATGTGTTCCTATAATTCTTACAACAAACAGTGACTGATTCTCTAAATAGCATTAACTTTGTAAGGCCGAAGGTGTGTTTTCTGTGACGCAGGAACTGCATCTTTAATTGCCATGTGATGAACTTCAGATTTCAGGAGGAAAATCGCCGGTGTTTCCTAGGGGAGAATCTCACGGTCTCCACTGTGTAGTGAGGAACAGCCCTTTCCCCGCTTCTTCAGAAGCTGATATTGTCTCAGCCTGCCCTTTACGGAACATGACACCTCATCACTGCGTCCATAAGAACCCTCCACTGGTCCCCACCTTGAGTCAGATGAATCCAATCCATGCCTTCGTACCGACCGCAGACTGTATTTACATAACATCAATTCCAATGTAGATAAGTCATGGTCAGAGAAGAGCTGGTTGTTGTGTTGAATACTAATACTACAAAACCAATTTGAAGCCATATCAATTTAAGAGATATGAGGCTGTCATTGTGGATAATATTAATATTGAAGTACGTATACCCGTTCCTAGGCAACTACCGCGGAAAACAATTAGCCGCTGTTGCTAGGCAGCGACCCGCAAACAACAGAGGAATGGTGTTTTCTGAGTTGTCCGTTAGGCAACAAATGAACTACAACAATGAGCGATGTTTTCTACTCGGTCCGTCTCCAGACGTTATAAACGCTACAAGATGGGAGCGGCAGTCAGTCATAAGAGTAGGTGGTTTGTGTGAGACGGACCCCAGCCTGGGAGTCGGTTGGTTGGTGGGCGAGTGAGTGCGGTTCAGTCCTTGTCAGATTTTGCGGTTAGAAGCTGGTAGCTGTGGCACGGGGACAGTTCGGGAACCCAGAGAAAGAGGAACGTCCGCCGTTTAAAGCCGCCACCAAGCAACGGCTAATGAAGAACGCGACTAATAACTAATAACTGTCTGTGATTTGTAAATTGTAGTCACGAGTTGTTTAGTAGTTCAAGAAATCCGATCATCAATCCAAAACCGTGTACAGTTACTTATACATGTGACAATATCAATGTTTCTATGAGAGGAATCGTCTACTTCTATCTTCATCATAGAAATAATCCATCTTGAAGATGGAGGCAGCGTCTTGCTTCCAGTGACAACTATCTGCCAGAGCAGACAGCGCCACATGTCAAAAAGCCGCAACCTTAATATGAATTGGGCACTAAAAGTCTTAACCATAAATTTGCCTAACAAACTGACTGTACTAGCCAGCACTTAGGGGCTATGAAGTGTGTGTATGCGGGAGAGGGGCTGTGGGTACCAGACCGCAGCTTACATTTCGGGGCCAAAACCACACGACGTGCAGTCCCCTTGCTTTCACTTCAAACCCTGTAAAATGATTGGGTTAGTAAATTTACACCGCACAGCCCTTAACATTACCTCTGCATTAACATAGGGAGGCGCTGTTAAGGGAATGTTCAGAGAATCTGAGGAGGATAAAAAGCAATGGAAATCTTGTTACTGCACTCGAGCTTAAATATATATACCTACTTAATGTGACTTAGGAAAAACACGAAATAACTATGAGAACAGACGTTCCTAAGAGCGCTATTCAAATACAGAGTACAAAAGACTCGTTACTGCGCAGTCCCTTTGCGCAGCAGTTTCCTGCTGTCTCGAATAAACAGAAATTAAAGAAACAAATCATTCAATAAATTAAACGGCATGAATACTTGAGAAGCTAAGAGTAGCTTAGCCTTTTATGGAACCTGAGGGTTCATGATCGGATCACTGGACGTCAACCTGAGTCAGCTGAATCCAGTCCACATCCTAAAGCCCTGCTTGTTTGAGATATATTTCATTGTTATCCTTCCATCCACGATCAGGTCTTACATGTGTTCTTCCTTCAGTTTCTATGACTAAAACACAGGATAAACTGACTTTGAACAGTACACCATGATTACCGAAGACGTATCTGAGCAGACTGCCACAGCAACTATATGAACAATAGATGTTCAGGCTCATGTTTCATCATCTGAAGCATTTGTAGGGGAAGACTTAATGAGACGACACTTACAGCGAGGCAAACTTATGGGAAATATTAGGGCTGTAGGCAGTGCCCAATTGCCGTTCTTCAAATCTGACGAGAGAGGTAAGAGAAGAAGAATAGTAGAATAGTGGATAAACTGAGAAGTCGTGGGATAAGTGAAAGAAAATTTTGAGGGGAGAGAGAGAGAGAGAGCGTAATTTTGTTGGAAGGTTTCCAGGCTTCGTCCTCTCTTCCTTCTGTTAAGGGCAGTGTGGAACTGAAGACGTTATGATGTTTACAAGCGGTGGCTTGATACAGGGGCCGCGAGGTTTAAATTCTCTGAATTAATGGTAAATTATATTACTTGCAAAGATAATTTGGTGTCCTTTGTAACAGAGGGGTTTAATTTTGATGAGTGTGAATCGGAGGGGTTCCAACAGATGCACGAAGGAACCATCTCATCGTTTGTTTGAAAGAACAGGAAAACGAAGAGAACCTTTGTCGAGCTGGCCAATCAGAGGATCCTTCGGATGGACACTGAATTCTAGTATTCGGCAGTCCGGCAACTTGAAGCCTCAATGTTATGTGAATAATATATAAAAAAAAGTTCGTACCTCACAGGAAACACATTACGGTTCCGCTAGAGAGCCCAAACGGTTAATGCTGTTTAGGGAAACAGTCGCTGTTTATTGTGAGAACCATATGGAATACATAAATACATTGTGTGGGCAGAATTGAATGATTTTAAATGTTAAAGAAGATGGTACATATAGTAACCATTGGGATCTAAATGGTTAAGCGAAATGCTGTTGTATAATCCACGGATTCTATCGGCTTTAATTAAAGAGACAGCTTGCGAGTTGGAACGGCTGTGTAGGTTTTGTAGCCCCCCCCCCTTCAGCATCCTTATTCAATTACCTTGATTCTCTAGCGGATATGTTGCAGTGGGCTACCCAGCAAATGTATACGCGTACTTCAGTTGGAGTTACCAACTTGCCGGTTACAGACCGGAGCTTCACCGGAGCAGGATCACGTAAACAGCCGGAGTTTGAAGCTGCCACATTTCAACTTTCATCCGTGAGGCATGTATAACAGAGGAAGTTACGAGTAATTAACCACTTCAAGCACAGCGGCAACTATACACACCGCATGATTTAGCTTTAAAATTATCTGCATTTTGCCCACACAGTGAATTTGTGTGTTCCGTATGGTTCTCACAATAAACAGCGGCTGTTTCCCTAAACAGCATTAACTGGTTGGGCTCTGTAGCGGAGATGTAATGTGCTTTCTCTGAGGTACGGACTGAATTTGTATATATTACAGAACTCTGCATTCTGCCCACAGAGTGTATTTATCTGTTCCGTATGGTTCTCACAATAAACAGCCTTAACCGATTGGTCTCTGTAGCGGAGACGTAATGTGTTTCCTATGAGGTACAGACTGGTTTTTCTTAAAAACATTTACACATGTGTTTCCGAATTCTTGTCAACTGATTTATCTATTTCCTATGGCAACTTACATCCTACCTCAAACTAAATTTTGTTGTCCATTATAAAACACGATGAAATTAAGAGAAATTTTGATTTAAAAAACTTTTTAAATTCCATGAGCACAAAAATTGCTGTAAAGAAAGTTGCTAAGGCACAACAAGTATTTTGATACAACTTTTTCCTGCACTTGACAACGCAACGGAACCGCTGATTTGGATGGTAAAGTGTTTTGTACGTATTCGAAACTGTTGCCAAATTTATTAACTGCTTCTAACTAAAGACGAATTCTCCCTAAATATCCCTTCAAGTTATCCACATTTGGGTCACTTTGTAGCCCTCCTACTGAGAAGGTCCTGGGTACAAATGTCGGTCCGGAAGTGGGCTATCCTGACCGGGTTCAGTGTGGTTCTCAGTTTGTCCAGGATAAGACGTACTTGAAGCTAGGCCACGGTACTGTCCTCCCCACCCCCTACGAGCTACTGATGCAGTTCCAAAACAAACCACAAATAAATATACAACGCAAACACAGCTAGGTCGGTATAGCGACGGGATATAGTCTGGGGAGCCGGGGTTCGATTCCCGGCAGGGACGTGAGACTTTCCTATATTCTACGGCCTTCGGACTGGCTCTGGGGCCCACACACTCTCATAGAAAATGGGGATAGTGGGCTCTTTCTCCGGGAGCAAAGCGGCCGGAGTGTGTAGCTGACCTCTCAGCTTCGTCTAGTGCCGAGGCCAACAATGGTGGAGTATACCTCCACTTCCCAACACATGTTAAAGGCACAGTAACAACTTTACCTTTACTCTCCTACTGTGTACACTCAGGATATGGCGACGTTCATCAAACTTGTGATGATCAACTGAAGTGGTGACGTAAGAGAGGCAAGGCAACAAGTGCCACTTTGTGCGACGCGGAGCGGTGATGCCCCAGAACAAGCGGAGGGCAAATGGCAAGGTTCTGAAAACAGACTGAATGAATTGGAGGGGTGTGGGGTGCGGGAACCATATGTATATGTTACAAGACTTAGCCAGACAGCTCCATTTGTACAGACGTCACTTCTGACGGCTCGGAGATTTCAACTTGTTTATCTTCTTCATTTTCTTCCCATTTTCATGCATGTGGACTAAGCTGCCTGCCTTTCACGTGACTAGCCCACTGACAAATAGCGGACTCTGCAATCAACTATGTAATAAACTCACAAAATCACTGAGTAACTAAACAATCAATAAACTAAGGAACTGCCAAACGAACCAAGAGACAAAGCAACTAACCAACCGTTGCAGCAGAGTCCTCAGAAACCGGATAAAACTCAAAATGAATCAATAAACTGTCCGACATTTCAGAAAACACTAAAACTTATTATAATAATTTTACAGGTGACGTCCTTTTGTAACTACTGGACTTAATTTCACTTCGCTTCCATTGGTTCGCTCTTAGTCGCAGGCCTCGATATTCCTTCCTCACAACAACCGAATTCTTCCGCTCGGCTTACTTTCCTACCCTGAAAATGAAAGTAGCAGGTTCTTTCAAAACCACCAGACTACACGGCGTCATATCCCTGATAGACAGTAGTCTTTATTACTATTTTAATTCCAGTAAATTAATTTAGGACATTAACACCAAAGCTGCAATCAGCAAACTTACAGCAATTTACATCACAATAGCTACTTCCTTCCCCCCATACTGTAAAGTGAACGGCCCAGGTGTGTGTGCTCCCACTGTTGGCACGAATCGATTCTACACCTTGCTACCTTCTGGGACGGCTCACAGCCTTCCACGTCTTGTTTCACGTCTTCATAGTGCAGAACTTAAACAAAGTCATTAACTGCGTTTTTCTTTATGACCTACTTAAAGGGCTGTCAACAGCTGAGTACATAGCACCGAATTCTGGTGGACAGATGTCCTGACGAAAGGATGTAGACAGGCAAGAGAAGAATCCATGTTTGCAAAGGAAATACGTCAATTTAAGTGAATATTATGGCCTACATACATAACAGTCTGTCAGTTACACGTTAGAACCAATTTACAGCAGGACTCCATGTGACGACAGCGTAACTTCCAACTGACATATTCCTTGCGTTTCGAATATTCACATAAATGCCAGTGTGTAACATAAAGACAAAGAGTAGATCGTATAATTTTAAATCACTTGTCGTAAAGTTACAAGAAATCAGTCCATTAAAGCACAGTGGTAAGTATATGTACCATGAACTTTAACATCAAAGAACTCTATCAATTGTGTGTTTTATCCGTTACAACACAACACTCAAGAGTCTGTTCATATCAACTGTGTACAACAAGTTTATTGGTCTTGTTGAACACAGCTGATGTGAACAGACTCTTGAGTGTTGTGTTGTGACGGATAAAACACACAATTGATATAAGTTAACAGAACATGATGCATTTCTTGAAGATTAAAGAACTCTATGTCTTGTTCAAACAATGTACTTCTTGAATTTCTTCTGTATCATTCTCACAATAAACAACGACTGTTTCCCTAAACAGCATTAACCGGTTGGGCTCTGTAGCAGAGACGTAATGTGTTTCCTGTGAGGTACGGACAGAATTTATATATAACCTTCTCGCTTCAAACGGCCTGATGTTGGTATCACCAACAGTTACTCAGATGCCCCAAATATCCATGCATATTTCATCGATCAAACACAAAATATTCATACAAAAATTCTAAATTAATTAGTCAGGGGAAAAACTGGTTTATTGGCTGCAATAATAATTGGTTTCCTTTATAAGTTGAGACCACAGTGCAGCCTTTATTGAATTCCACTATATTACACCAATTTACACACTCCAATAGAAATTTCTCAATTCAGTATCTTTATATTATTTCTTCGTGATTTTCATACGAGTCCGCCACTTACCATATCCTGAGCCAGATAGATCCAGCTCACATCCTCACGCCTACTTTTTGGAAAAGTACATTTTAATATCATCTCCATGTATGCCATTGCCTCTCAACTATTCTCTTCCAATCAGATTTTGTGACAAACCATTTCGCTGTAGAGTCTCTTCAAACCGATGCTCATAACGCAGTCCATCGAACTGATTTGTCTAGTGGTGGTGCTCTAGTCATGTGTTCGGGACGTAGTTGGCTGGATCACCGGATATCTTGAACTTTCGCGTGAATTTCCTCAGTCCCTTCAGGAAAACCCTGGGTAGTACTGCGGATAGGTCACGACCGCTTCCTTCCAAATCCTTTCCAATTCATGTACCATCCCGCCATTGCATCTCATACAGTCTCGATATTAAAAGTGTAATTAAATAACCTATGACTGTGTCAAACTTGATGCGGACCCAAACTGGGTCACGGTACACAGTTAGGATGGCATTCTGAGATACAAGGGGGGAAACTCCATTCTTGACCTCGGGGCTTGATGGATGTGAGCAGTCAGCTGCAAGTTCCGGCCGCTTTATTCTAGGGTAAAGACCATCTGATAGCCATTTCATATTGTGACGGGTTGCTCAAAGCATTAAGATAAGGACCCAGAAAAACCCGTGTAACCCGGTCAACAATAGAACTTCGGATACTTAGTAGCTAAGTTCTCAGTAATCCCGACAACAGAGGAACTACTGGAGACGTCTCCTAGGCAACGGATACAGACACGGGAAGTTACATCGGAGACGCAAAAAGAGACACCTTCACGGAGCTGATCTCCATACGGTTCAAGCAGAACCTACCTCAGGGAGAGAACTGACCAAAAGAAGACAGAATACGACAGAAGGATAAAGAAGACTAGAGGCTAGTGCAAGATCCAGGCAACAGTGAGAGATTTGTTATCCAGAAGGAGTCAAATGTGTCAACTGTTGTAATCAAGCGAAACTGTAATAGAGACGCATAATAAATTCAACCAATCAAATCTAGAACCCGCAATTATCATTCACTATACCCCTTATACGCGATAACATGATACTAGATGGGTCGCGTAATTATCCTGATTTATCTTCACCGTCCAGTTCGAACCCCAACATGCCCAGGCACCAGAACGCGGGGGGGGGGAAGGTGGACGATCGGAATCTTTTCTTTCAAAAAGAGGGAAATATACCAGATATTAGTAGCAAAAATGAAAAGTATTGAAACTCGCAGGTCGCTTCTGTTAGTTTCTTGCCTGGGTCACACTTCGGCCCTGAATATGGTGGAGATATGTTCCTACGAAACGTTCGGCAACCCAGCAGTAGTACTGATCTGCACGATTCGTTGCCGCAGCCTCTATGGACTTATATTGGGTTTATGGTTTCATATTTTGGTATTCTGGTATTAATACATTATTTTTATGTAATTTCTACCAACGAGAGAAGCGATAATATGGTATTAATATTTCAAATGTGGCGTTTAAATTGTATCGCATGGAATGATGACCAAACGAATTAATTAAAACATCGGATGATGCGATACTGACGTCATAGTCGATATATCTCGACGATGCCCACATTTAATTGGCTATCCAAATCATGCAATATTATTAGCTTTCATAAAACTGAAAGGAATGCTCAAAATGTAGAACGCAGTTCCACTCACCTCTGAAGTCTGCAGCCCAACTACACAAAATATAAAAATTCGGTTCCTACCTCACAGAAACTACATTGCCTTTGCATTACAAGTCTGTTGGGGAGATACAAGTAATATGTGTAACGCACCACATCATGAAGACGTACTGGGGGAGTGGAGGTGTAGCTACACCGCTCTTTGGTCGGCAATAGATGGAGGTGGGTGGTATCTTAACAACTCGGTCGATTTACCCTAAAGAAAGAGCCTCAGTCCTCACTGAGTAGGGCCCAGAGCCCGTCTGGATGCTGTGGATAGGCAGGGAGACAGAGCCAGTTTCCTTGCCAAGCCCGACAGTCCGTACCTCACAGGAAACACATCACGTCTCCGTTACAAAGCCCAACCGGTTAATGCTGTTTAGGGAAAAGGAAGCTGTTTATTGTGAGAACCATACGGAACACATACTCGTAAGTATGTTCATAATGTTAAAGCAGGTGGTATATATAGTTACCACGAAGACTTAAAGAGCTGACTTGTGGTGCAGAGTCCCTGTAATCATGGAATTAACACCATACATAACGCTCCGCACACTGTGACAACAGAGCAGCAATGGGGACAGTTTGTTCTGCCTTCTGTACACAGTCTGAAGGTAAGATGTAACATATTTAGAAGTACAACTCTCTCGGATGTAATGCCGTACAATTTTGTAGATATATACCAACGTTTCGGAGGACATTTCTGTTTCTATCATCGAGGTAAAAGAAATTCACTCATTGGTCACAACATGTCATTACAGGAAAGTATTAGCTATGCTATGTTCTACAGTGTATCAATGTTTAGCTCTATGTGTGCCTTGTCGAAGAACGAAATTATTTATATATATATCGCTACATAACTATACGTACAATACTATATTATATGTACGTAAGCCTACGCGTGTCATCAAAGGATGCGTCGAGGCTGATTGGCCATTAGCTCCATCTATCAGGCATTGAGAATATTTACGTTCTGTGTGAGCTCAAGGAAACGTACATCAAAAAAGCCTTTTATACAGAAGATCTGCTAATTTATGGATACGATACAGCGGTTTTTGATTAGAGAAGACGTTTCTAAAGCTGTGAGCATATTTCAGCAGGATACGAACAAATCCGGTCTTCTCTCCCGGCTTCACAGTTCTATATTTTCGTTTTATAAAGACGTAAATTTCTGGAAAACTGTGATTACGTGTTTATATAAACTTTTTAATGAGAAGTTTTCAACCGAGCCTTCAGGTCCAGTTTATTCTACGGTCCATTCGAGGACATACGAGTCGGTAATGGAGTCCCTCAAACCAAAAAGTGATACTGTGGTAAAAGTAAAAAAAAGTAAAGCTATCCCTGTACCAGGCCGTGAAGGCCCATAGGGTTGTGAGACGTTGAGGCTCTCACGTTATCTATACAACCGGCTCATAGATGGCGGTAAGGTTGTCAGCCGCGCTTCACTCCTAAGGAAAATTATTTAATTAATTCTTGGTACTCATTTCTGTTAGAGGCTGAGTCGACCCCAGGGCCATAGTGCGGCTGGAAGGATTAAGTTAACTGAAAAAAAACTCGAATGACCTCGTCGGAACTTGAACCCGCGGCCTCCCGGCTTGTAGCATATAGCCACTCAACCAACTACGCTACCGTGTGCCCCCCTGTGACACTATGGTACATGAAAATATTTGTAGAACTGTTACTCGTAAAATGTAAATTTGTCCATGAGAATTTTTTTATTGCTAGTGGGGTGGGACTGAGTCCCTTGTACTGTGGCCACTTCTGGTCTATTTACCAGCCCCAGATGATAGATAGGTGAGGGTGATTGTGGAGCAATTGGTGGAATGAAGATTGGCAGGGGAAACCGAAGTACTCGGAGGAAACCTGCCCCAGCGCCACTTTGTTCACCACAAATCCCACTTGAGCAGACCCCGGGATCGAACCCGGGCCGCCGCGGTGGGAAGCTAGCGACTAACCGCTTGAGCTATGGCGCGGACTGTCCATGTGATTAGTTAACTGAACACTACTACATGAAGATGTACGGGGAGAGCGAAGGTATAGCTCCACTATTCTTGATCTCGACACTAGATAGAGATGATCAGCTTCAGGCCCCAGCCGCTTTACTCCCGGTGTAAGGGCCTCCAGTACCCTGCCAGGGATCGACCCCGCGGCAGTGCAGCTCGTCACTACACCCACTGAGCTATCTCTGATCCCAGGAGGCCGAGGCGCAAAGGCAAACTTATTCCATCGTCGTGGTTGTCCGTCTGTCAACATATTTCGTTACCACAACCGCGTCAGCTCACTTAAACTCAGTTCCGACCTCACAGAAAACAACCTGCATCTCCATTACAAAGACCAACTGGTTAATTCTGTTTAGGGAAAAAAATCGCTGTTAATTGTGAGAACCACATGAAACACGTAAATACACTGTGCGAAAGTTAAAGCTGGTGGTACATATAGTACCATGTTTAGTGACAAGTGTACATGCAGTGCGAGCGGAATGTACACGTACAAGCCCTAGACGATGCATGACACTTAACATGTCTCACTCAGGCTGTGATGAGACTTATCGCTCAGTGACTCGGGCAAGTGTCACCACCAGGAGCCTGGGTCTCGGTCCCGGAAGGGTCTCCTCCTCTTACGAGAAGAGTCCGGAATTGGTCTATATCCTGAGTCAGATTAATCCAATCGTTTCTCTCACACGCTACTACGTTAAGATCGATGTTAACATTATCCTCATACGTACGCTTGCTTCTCTCAAGACATCCCTTAACTTCAGCTTTTCAGCGTAATATTTTGCGCGCACTTATCAACCAAGTCGTGCGTGCTACATTATCCGTCCAATCCGTCCCGCTTCACTGAAACGTAATTATAATAATTTGTGCAATTCAAATTCTAAAGCTCTTCATTATGAAATATTCTCTAACCTTCTGTCCCCCCCCCAAGAGAGCTTCCTCAGAACAAAGCACCAGACTGTACGATATTCTTTACATCCGTAAGCAGCGAACGGGAAGACAGAAGGGTCCACACTGAATGGCAGCGTGCGTTTTCGGAACTGAATTTCCTGTTAAATTAATGAATGTAATTTTAATTTTTTAATGTCGTTACCAAACATTTACTTTGTTCCATCTTTTCAAAGGATCTGTTACCTGTCTTTACAACACGATGATGCATCACCTTCTGATAATGTGTACCAAGTTCTTTGCCAGCATCTAACACGGCGTCTGCGTTACCACCAGCAGAGCCCAGAATTCAAGCCTTCACATCTCACACACATGTTATGGCAGTATAACGCGTGGTTACACAGTGACAGCTCTGTGCTTTAAAAGTTCCTCCTACACAAAATAAAGATGTATGGTGGACTGGAGGCAAGGCTTCATGCCTTCTTAACTTAGGTATTCGATCTAGGTGAGTGGTAACTTTCAGTTTCTAACCTCGTTACCCCTGGTATCCGTTCAATAGGGAGATATGCGGGCCCCTGGTTCTGCCTTCAGCTGTGAAGGAAATAATTTCTACTCCCGCCAGTAATCGAACCTTGATTCCTCGGCGAGAACTACTCAGGGGTGTCTCCAAATCAAAGCGGTTGCAACGTCCTGCAGAGGGAGTGAGAATTAGTCCAGTTTCCATGCAGTGGCGCTTCATTCAGACCGGCGCCCATCTGTTACACCGCCCAGAGGCCGCGGAGTGAGAACGCCACTCCGTATCCTCCGTGACGCAAGTGCAACGCGGGGTAAGAGGACGCGGATCTGCAAGCTCCCCAAGCAACCGCGCTGATATCCATGTGTGTGAGGCGAATATGGGAAAACTTGATATCATGAAGGAGGGTGTAACAGTGTCGGCAGCAGCCTCGCTTCGGAGGGGGATGGGTGGGGGGCTGCTACCCTCCGCGGTAAGAATATATACCGCCAGCACTCGCTACTTTGTATAGGTAACACGATACAGGCATTAAAGGCCACCCTCATAGCGCACAGTTTCAATTCTGAACACTGAAAGCTGGAGTAACTGAGAAGGTAAAGGGGAGGCAGGCTGAATAGATGACGTAACGCAAGTGTTTCTGCAAACAGGCAGGTTTCTTTCGTAGGTCGGCTAATGAGGATAATGTGTACCGTCACGTGATGTGATGGCTGGTGGGGGGCTAAGTAAGCAGGCGCAATTCAAAGAAGGCTTGATTGCGGAAGCTGAAGAATCTCGACTGTTAGAAGCCGTTACCAGGGTAAGGCTGGTGAAGACACAGCAGGTTGGACAGGACTTAGCGTGCGCTGTGTTGATTACGAAAGTGTGGAGATTAGTGAAGGCGCTGTAATTACTTGTATTTCCGAGTTCAGTGTATAAAGTGGTTAATGAATCCAATATCCGACCCAGAACCCAGCTTATAGCCACTCCACACCACGTGACAATTTAGCGCCGCTAAATAGCCCGCGTATTTACAAACAACGGGCACAAGTCCAGCCTCCTCGTGTGAAGTGTCGGCGCCTGGCGATCAGTCGGACGGTGCTAACAGTCTGTCTGAAACATCATCGCAGTGTCGGCCAGAGGGAAACAGAAGGGATCGATAGAAGACTGAACCGAATTGGCTGTTCAGTCCGTTCGCTTCGGCTCCAATCCACACTCACGGGGGTGGGAGGGGGGGTAGCCTTCTGAGAATCCAGCTCACGTGTCCAACATGGCCCATAACAATGCCACGATACGGGGGTGGATGGTAGCCACTGCAATTGGGGTGAGGAGTGGAAAATAAAACAGACCATGACACCCGTGGCGCAGGGAAGCCAACAGTCGCTTGAATTGCCAAGAAATTCAACGTCTTTTATAAAACTCCAAGTTTCACTGCCGAGTCCAGTACATCCCGTCACTGGACCCTGTCTTTAGCCAGTACAGTCCATAATCTCACACCCTAATCCTTGTAACATTTGCGGGTTGTGGCTATAGACGGGGTATGAACTGGATATTTGATTCGCTGACCACTTGCACACACCACTCGGAACTAAAAGTAATTACGGCGCCACTGCTAATCTTCACAGTTCACAGATCAACACAGCACCCGCCAAGCCTTTCTGAAGCCTGCTATCTTCAACAATCGTTGCACAGCAACTGCTTATAACAGTGGAGATTCTTCAGTTTGTGAATATCCCGCAACTGAATTGTAGCGCCAACTGTCTTCAAGGTCACTCCTCAGCAAGGACCACGCATAAAACATGGACCCTCTAATGTTGTAGAAGTGTGTTTACCTAGCCGTTACATAGCAACAGTCGCGGAGCGGACAACATAGAAAACAGCGTACTTATATTGTCGTGTGAGTCTATGTTGCGGATGTTACCTAGCAAAGGCCGATTTTTACCTAAGCACTGCTTAGCAACGTCTCTATACGCCACAATATTATTACGCACTTACGCCTAGGTTTCTGGAGTTGTTTGTTTCCTACAAGTGTCCCTTAAACAGTTGTTTATGCATCTCTCCTTTGTGTGTCAAGCATACGCGCCATTCCTTCCTGCTTTGTTTGGTCACACCTAATAATATTTAGTGAGCAGTAGCAGTGTAAATGTGAAGCGTCTCCTTACGCATACTCTCCAGCCTCCCAACACTTACTCTTCTCTCCCAGCTCCACATATTACCCTCCGTCATGCGATTCGCACTGATTTTCTCGATCCGGTTTCAAACGGAATGAGCAGTATGCGGTTTGGTCCACTAAAGAAAACGGGAATTGTAGGCTGTGAAAATGGGTTATAACAACAGAGCCGTAGTTACACTACGTAACCATTCTTCCCACAACGCAGATGAGAAGACTGATGGTATAACTTCCTGCCACTATTCTCGTCATGCGCAGTCCAGACGACAAGCATAAATAGACGGCCTATAGTCTGTAAGCAAAGCTAAGAATCGGATCCTTACAATCTCAGCCTAGATTCGTGTGGGTACATCGATTTAGGTGACATGTCACAGCAGTTTATACATAACCTGACACCTGAAGTGTCACCATGACTGCAAGAGGTTAAACCGTCGGTGCGAGGCTTCTTGCTTTCGCGTCTTTTCTGAGCAACAGAGGCACTATCGCTCCAGCACCGTTCCACTGAGCAAATTTCCACATTATAAATCCTTGAGGGACACTTTGAAATCTTGAATACACTGAATATGCACGCTCTGAATCTGGAAAGTTCTGGAAATACTGCTGCTACATTTATATCGAGATATAATCTTGACAGAATAATGATACGCATTAATTACTGATGCTATCTAGAGGTAGCCTCATGATACATAGATCGTATACAAAAGTGTACGCTACAGTACAGGCTGAAACATATTTTCCGCTGCCGTATACTGCTGTCATCTTCAACTCTGGCGGGGAACATGTGGAGGTACAGTCCTCCATTTTGTGAACGTGATCTCCGTGAGACTTGCCATACCGCCGTGCCTGTTCGGTAACTTCTTCAGCACATCTGTTCCGCAGATTATCGCCAATCAAGGCGCTGTGTCCACAGACAAGAGCGGCGAAGCGAGTGTCCAATAGGGCTCTCACTTCTGTTTGTTATTTTCTATTGTTAGCGCGATGCTGAAGGTTATGACACCGTGTATTCTGGCAATTTATATTAACAATTTTGAAGAAAGTATTGCATCTATCTTCAGGGATGAAAAGAAAACCGGTCACGTACGCCTTTGAGGACACTGGGCGCATTTGTAAAGTCGACCGTTTGTACCTGACGATGTCTCATAACCTCCGTAGAGCAAGAGACTATACGGTGTAAGAAACCACGACCGCGAGGACCTCTTCCTTTCTTAGGACCAAATCAACTACCGGTGTTACTCACAAGCAAGCAGTGCAAAGATGGTTCGTCAATAATGAATCAGAAAAGAGAGGGAAGGAAAACGTCGTGGCCTATTTTCGTATAC
Source organism: Cryptotermes secundus (assembly GCF_002891405.2). NCBI lineage: Eukaryota > Metazoa > Arthropoda > Insecta > Blattodea > Kalotermitidae > Cryptotermes > Cryptotermes secundus. The sequence continues at coordinate 802,731 of NW_019743656.1, read as the reverse complement.
TAACACGGCATCTGCCTGGAGTGTTTGGCGACTCTGTCAATATCTCAAGACTATGTTGCGCGGAATGGCATGACGATGATCAACTGGTAAAGATTTCGAAGAAAGCGACTGTTGCCCAATCAATTCACTATCAAGGGTCTGTCTTCAGGGACTGAGGAAAACCACAAATAGACCTCAGTCAGGGGAGCTTGGTTTTTGGGCCGAAAATTGATTCCGAGACCTCCCGGACACAAAGCAGGAGGGCTGCTGGTACATGAGAGAGAAGTTTGGTGCCTTGTTGTTGTGTTGAGAGGAAGGAACTGCTCTGGGTTCACGCTAGCACGACGTTCAGAGACGAACTGAGAGGCGCCACTTTCATACAGTGAAGGCGGGTCCTGTATCTGTGGGAACATTACGCCACTAATGTGTGTAATTCTCCTGCTGCTGACGCGTATCAAGAACGGCAGGCCTACTGGCAATGCGCATGCGTTACCTCAAGTCATTTCCAAGAAAAACGTTTTCTGCGAAAAGCGAAATTAAACGACCGAAGTGATGAACTCTGCGGACTCATAGTGTAGGTACGTAAACCTATCTCCACGGCAGTTTATCTACACAGTATAAAAACAGTTCAGTTCGTACCTCACAGGAAGCACATTACGTTTCCTTGACAACCAGCAACCGCTTAATGATTTAGGGAAACTCCGTTTACTGTCAGAATCATTCGAATCACAGAATTAAGAGATTTCGAAGTTCAAGCAGATGGTAAGCACAGTTACCACTGCGCTTTGAAGGGCTCACACAGCGACCTCCAGGCGATTTTCAGCGTCACTTTAAGAACCTCGACGCTATATGATGCGTAAGTGTATGAATAATGTAATTCTGTGATGCATAAAAGCGCCGTGCCCACCGACGCACAATATCTGTCACTAAAACAAATGGAACTGAATAAATATCAAAGCTAATGACACCAAGTGCACAGAACTATGCTTCCAATAAAAGATGATGGTGTATGCAGTAGGGGTTGAAGGGACGGAAAATCTCAAATGGATGCCAGTCGTCAGATATGGTCACGCCATGCTGCGGGGTTCCGTGAGTGTAGGTGGTGGTGGTAGGGGGGATACGTGCCAGTCAGAAAGCAAATTCATATCACGTAACCACATCCGCGACCTGGGTTCGAATCTATCCCGGGTCAAGGTAATTTCTTCGTTTATCAGTAATTTCTGTGATGAATTAAGAACAGGCGATTCGCTCAGCAAAACAAACATCGATTTTATTTAAGCAAAGTAAACCTTCGATAAATCGGATTAGTGAAGCAAAAGGTAGCCCTAAAAGAGAAAAATCTTAGAACACAAATAAATGAAAAATTTAATGATATAAAGTAGTAAGGTAAATTTGTCCCTGTGCTTAACTGATTAAGCACTACACCATGAAGGTGTATGGTGCAGTGGATGTATAGATCCACATTTTCTTGACCTCAGCAGTAGCTGGAGGCTGTGGTCAGTTTCACCCTCCGGCCGCGGGTATCCATTGAGTAGGAGGTTGGGCGGACTCTAGAGCCAGTCTGGACGACGTGGAGAAGAGAAAATTCTTGACCTTACAGGGACTCGAAATCCGACCACTTGATCGTCAAACCCGTAACCAATCGCTATATCGACTATGCTATCCCGGCTCCTGATATAAGTCGTGATGATGCAAATAAATAAAAAATCACCGTAGAGCTTTTATTTAAAAACTATAAAAAACAATACATTTATTCATGGACAGAAGGCTGAGAAGTTGTACTTGTGTTTGAACGTAATGAGGTAGGTCTGAAGAAACTATCAAGTTTTGTCTGAACAGACAAGTGATTCATCTGCCTTCCTAAATACTTGTGTCTTTTTAAAGCATGTACTCAATTGTGAACAGCATTTTCCACATTTCGATCTGGATTAACTGTAAGCGGATTAGCGAGGATTTGCTGTACACTTTATGTAACAACACTTTGGATAAATCGGATTATTCATCGTCGGTTGTAACGACGATGAGGGCAACGTGCACGGCAACGGTCGTGGGGTGACTGAGATGCTGTCCAGGAGTTTGTCTGGAGGGACTGAGGAATACCGCGAAAGCCTCATTCAGGTTAAAATTCCGGCCCGGAGACTGGTTATCTTGTCTGTGCTGCTTCGTGGATTTTTTTTAGTACCTCGAAGCGGAAGCCGGGTGAGCGTCCGCCTTATTTCCAGTTCCTTAACCACCAACCATCCCCCCACCCCCCACAGCATAGAACTAACAGCACAGCTAGATGAGCAGCCACGGACTAGCACTAAACAAGTGAAGGCGTTTATATGTCGTCGCTAAAGAATACACGCCGTGCAGCTCGGAGACAGCCCGACGTTTCGGAGGAACTTTTCGCCAGTCATCTTCATGATAGACGAGTGAGCTAAACAGGAACCGGCGGCAAGTTGAGCGAAACCCGAGGTTCGACTCCCTAAGCTTGCCGCTGGTTACTGCTTCAGTTCCTCCGAAACGTCCGCAACTACACGGCGCTGTATACCGGAAGATATTGACCGCTGTAAGAAGCTCAAATCCTACACAAATTTTGTTGTATACTTTGTTACGCTGTCACTTCGTAACAAACCCACGATTTGCGGCCCAAATTCAGCTTCACAGAGAGGCGTTCCTGCACGTTAGGTGCCACCAGTTTGTGGTCAGCCGCACAGTAGTCTATTTCCATGGCAACGCTACGTCACGCAGTGGTCAAAAGAAAACCCGCGAAGCAAGGGCGTGACAGTGTAACGTTCCGAACCGCGGGGCTTTTTGGGTCTCTGCCCACTGAGGTCTTGTAGAACAGGGATGGGGCTAGTCACGTACAGCATTCTGGGGGGTATCCGTCATTTTAATTTTAATATGGCGTCACTAGAGGGCGGAGACACCCCTCACTGTTTTATTTATTACTTCCCCCTGTCACGAACACCAAACACTTCACTGGATAATGTACAGCCTGTGTTGACACTAGACGAAGGTTTTGATTTCCCCTTTGGCTTCATTTGTGAGTCACAGTGGTAACTATATATACCACCTGCTTTAAAATACAAAAACTCTGAATTCTGCCCACACACAGTGTATTTATACCTTCCATGTGATTCTGACAATAAACAACGACTCTTTCCCTAAACAGCATGAACCGGTTGGTCACTTTAATAGAGATGCATCTTCTGGCTGGCAAAAACCCTTGGGAAGGTATTCACGATGGATCCATGGCGGCTCTACTGACAGCTGCAGGCAGACTTAAGTCAATTTATCCTTCACTTTTCTTTCACCACCAAAAAAAAAAAAATCTGCTACAAATATATGAAAAATAATTTGATGAGGAATTTACTCTGTTGAATTTATTGAACTTCCACGAACAAATTACTCTTCACAAGAGCAGCAACCAACTGGAGAGGTGTCGCATGGCTGTATACAGCGGTTGGAAAGCTGGAAGAATTACATTTGGTAGTATATATTACAGTTTAGCAGGGGAAAATATCTGGCAAGAGCCATTACAAATTTCGTTCATCAAATTGGGAATACTGTTTTTGTGGGGACTCAAAAGCACTGGACTTAATTTCATACAGCCGATTCGTGTCCATTTCAATCTGCCTAAAAGCTCCGTTAAATGTTCACTTTCTCTCTCTTTTGTAATTATAAAGCGCGTACAGCTTAATGGCCTGCAATTGAATATAAATGTAGCCCATAATTGGTATCAGCGCATCTCATCAATCGCAGCTTCAAGACTGGACTCAACGCCTATTCCGACCTCATTAAAACCTCGGAAGCAGTGGCGGGGGGGGGGNGGGGGGGGGGGGGGGAGTCGTATCGCTCCTGTCATTCTGATACCGCATTAGTCCCTTCTTATTCACATGGTGCTTTACCGTTTCTACGCTACGAACGAGATACCTCGCTGCCTCTTAATATATTCATTTCTTAAAGGTGATCTCCCATATTCTGCTGTTTGCCGAACTACTGGCCAGATGTCGCTATGTAACCGGGAGGTCCTGGGACCGGCAGTCTATACACGTGTTTTCTTGGTTTTCCTGTCTTGAAGTAAACGCAGAGCCGTTCCGTAAGCTCCCAGCTGCTACTGACTGCGTCTCTTGTAGCTCCCCCCCCCCATTAAATTAATCGAAACAAGGCCCATTTGCTGTCAAAATCAAAAAATTGTTCTTTTCCCAAATTAAGCAGTTCAGTACTAATTCAGAAAATCAAAACCCCGCGGCCCCTGTCCCAAGCAACTGCTTCTAACCGCCATAACGTCTTCACTTTCACACTTCGCTATCAGAAGAACGAGAGGGCGAAGCCTCGGAACCTCTCAACAACATGGTACTATGTCTCACACCTCAAACTGGAGTGTCTTTTTTTCAGAATCACTGTTTTTTTTATTTTATCCATCATCTGGTATTCCAGAAACCAGAAAACACAAAGTTACGGAAACAGATCCAGTTTCCGAAACGTCGTGTTTTCTATTTTCTAGAATACCGGACGATGGCGAAAGTCCAGAAACCCAGTGATTCTGAGTGTTATACACGATCGTCTGAAGCATTTAAGAATTATTCCCCCCACGACTTTACAGTTTCACCTACTCCTCTGCTTTGCTATCTATCTACCTCTCTCTCTCTGTCTCGGCTTAGTCACTACGGTGATTAGACTGCAGGCTGGAATTCCGTTCCTAGCAGGGGCACATCATTTCCCGTCTCCACAGCGATCAGACGGTCACAGCGCCCCTGGGGCGCACTCAGCCTCCTGTGTAATGGGTATCAGGGACCCGTTCCCCGGGGGCAAAGCTAAGAGTTATGTCCACCCGGGCATGCGGCCCCACGACTCAGTTCATAAGTAAGTAAAAAGTAAAAAGTAAAAAGTAAAGGTATCCCTGTAACAGGCCGTGGAGGCCCATAGGGTTGTGAGATGTTGAGGTTCCCACATTTTCTCTAGACAATCGGTTCACAAATGGCGGTAAGGTTGTCAGTCTTACGCGCCGGCTGCCCCTTACCCCCCAAGAACATTCCAAAAATATTAATGGTACTCATTTCTGATAGAGGCTGAGTCGACCCCAAGGCCATAGTGCGGCTGGAAGGATTAGGTAAACTTAAAAAAAAAATCCAATGACCTCATCGGGATTCGATCCCGCGACCTTCCTGCTTGTAGCATAGTGCCTCAACCACTCATAAGTAAACAGAGTGAAAGCAGCTTCAGATAATGGCACCATCTTCTGAGAACAGAGGTATTTCGGATTGTTTGGTTCATAGAAATTAATCAATCATAAAGAAATTGTCACCAATTAGAGAAAAAACAATATTTTCCTAAATTAAACACAGAATAGTGTAGATTCAACTAACATCATTTCCTATAGCTTATCTCTTTATCAGTGTAACTGATAATGTATTCAAATTAAATTTTTAAATCTAGTTCCTTCCTCTCAAACAAAATCACAGAATCTACATTACAAAGTGTAATGAGTGCTTTGTAAATAGAATGAAGACAGCGGAGTCTGAGGGCGAACAGAGCAAACAGCGGTGTACAGGCCCTGAGCCTGCGAATTTGTTTTGTGAGCAACACAATTCCTGATGCTACTATTCTGATATGTATGTCCATGGCTCGTTTTAATGGCTTCCTTTAATATTAACGAATGAACTTGCCCATTAGCTCACTCGAATTCCCCCATTTACAGAAACTGAACAGTTGAACCAAATCACACTCATACTGATCTCTGCTTCTATTAGTCACTGAGGAGCTGATTGCATGCGTCCACAAACGTATAATTCGCTCGACATGAACACGAGATTATACAATCTGAAATAAGTGACCTTATACGAGAAATCTTGACAAACTTCATTACGAACTTCACAGTCCCGCCACCTACTGTAACACAGAAACTCTGCATTCTGCCTACACAGTGCATTTGCGTGTTCCGTACGACACTCATAAGACAGCTATTATTTCCCTGAACAGCATTAACCGGTTGGTCTTCTTTTCCTGTCAGGGATCAAACGAATTTGTATATATGACTTCTGACTTGGCTTCGCGTACTCCACTCGTAACATTCATTATTTGGAGGAGGGGCTAGTCTAAAAAACAGCTAACAACAGAGGAAGTACTATGAAGAATGCCGTCTTCAGGGATGCTGGCTGCAGCCACCCGCTCGCGGATTTTTCTGCCCTGAATATGGAAGCGATATGTTCCCCCGAAACGTCGGTTTACACAGGATCTACATGGCGCCACATTCCAGAAGACGGCATTCTTCATAGTCACCACCGTGAAAACCTCAAATCTTACAGATGAAGTACTGTTGGCCGATGCATCTACTCGCTAAATTCGTACCGCCTGCAACTACAGCGTTTAAGAACCTACTGGCGAACTGTGTTACCATAATTTCACGCAGCACCTTTATGATTTTACTGTACATGGAACACTTAGATGAATTTCAGTGCTCAAAGGATTATGGGTAGCTAATGAATGGGTTTAACTGAGTGACTTCAACATGCGGATCGTCCGCGTCCAGCTCTCCAGTGTAAACAGAGGCGGAGGTGAAAAATTACAGAGAAATTATAGAGATTTAAAGTTTGATCTGGAACAGTTCCTTCAGCAAGAAGCTAGGGCATCAATCGGCGTTCGTCTTAGCTATGTGTGGAGTTGGTAGTACGGGGGAACAGAACATTTTATAATGATTTAGGGACGACCGTGGCCAATGTAACTATTGGCCCAGGTCTCCCCTACTGTAAAGGCTTATAGCTCAAATAACTTAAAACAAATAGAGCCGAGTGGAGGACAGACACTACATTTTGAACGGAACTGATAAAGATAAACATTAAACAAGTTTCTTGAAACTTGAGCAAGCGTCGCGCCTTTCTGGAAACGCACACCTCAATCAGGAAAGCGATCTCTACATAAGTTAGAGCAACTTGCTCGCGAGTAGACTGAAGCTACTAAACTACAACAAATGGCCTTCATGTTGGAAACAACTCAGGGCTGAAACCTCCCTCTCCTGACTCTCATATCTGCTCTGGAGACAAGAGACATTTCAGACTAATAACAGGAGCCTGGAACAAGCTGTTCTATAACTCTATAGTTCTATAACATCACCATTACCAATCCTCAACATCTAAAGCGTTATTCGAAGGCACAGTGGTAATTATACTCACCATCTTTTTTAACATTAAAGAACTATGCATTTTGATCACATACTATATTTATTATACCTTTCGTATGAATCTCTCAATAAACTGGGATTATTTCTCTAAACTCTGTTAGAAGGCCGATGTTTGCAATAGAGAAGCAGTGTGTTTTCTGTGAGGTACAAACTGAATCCTTAAATATGATTCAAACGTAGGTACGTGTGCATCGGCCAGATAGGGTCTAATATTAGGGTTCGCATATTTAATGCCGGACTGCTGGCTGGAAGTCAGTTTGCATCCGGAAGGTCCTGTGACCGGCCAACTTGACCAAGGTTTTCTGTGGTTTTCCTCGGTCCTAGAGCAAATGCTGAGGTGGTACCCAAACTCCACGTTGTACTGCACGCCTCACATGCAGCCCTCCCATTGGTAACATAAAAATTTCGCCCTAATATAGCCCTCCCAACGTTAGAAAAAAAATGTACTAAAATGCATTCCTTCCAACGTCATAAAAGTATATAATATACAAAAAATCCAATTATATGCTCTACCTATATCAGAAGGACAAGCGGGCACTGCCTGGGAACCTTCAAAATTGGAGATATAGTTTCTTAACCCCCCTCCCCATAATGTGTCTCTCACTACCACCCCCACTTCTTTTTCTTCTTTTTCTTCCAACCGGTAGGTGTGCATACTCTTCGCAAGTGGCATAAAAATGTTTGTTGCTTAACCAAATCACGAACATGAAACAGACTCTGTGAGAGGAATACGTATTGACCCCTCCCCCACCCCAATAAAGCAACGGCCAGGTAAGGACTAATGTCAGGGTTCGCGTATTTAATGCCGGACTGCTGGCTAGAAGTCAGTTGCCATCAGGAAGATCCTGCGATCGGCCAAATTAATCAAGGCTTTCCGTGGTTTTCCTCGGTCCTAGAGCAAATTCTAGGGCGGTACGTTGCACTGCCTGCTTCACACGCAGCCCCCCCCCCAGTGGGAACATAAAGATTTGTAGAAGTTCTCCCATTGTTAGATCAAAATTTCACTCTAATGCAGCTCTTCAAGCCAACAAAATTAATTCCGATGCGGGTTTCGAAAGGACATGCCTCTGACACTGATTGTTGTATTTTGGGAGATACATCAAGACAGTAGAATGAGCCTCCTTGACATGACCTTCACAATGCGCGAACTGTAGGCCTACGTATGTCTGTCCCAACAACAGACACTTCCCTCAAAGAAACATGGCGACACAGCGTACTATGTAATGTTACATCCAACATCACTAAAGCTGTTCCGATTTTGTTTCGAGCGTCGAGTCCGGTTTATGAGTACCATAACTGCGATCCCGCGGCAACTTGTATGCGATCAATTATATCACTTAACTCTCAAAATGTCTGCTGGCGACAAGCTGTTATTGCTTCGGCTATTAACATAAAACAGAAGCAAGTAAAACTCGATTACGGGAAATAATGGTTGGGCAGTTACATTTGTATCGGACACCAATGAAATCTGATTCACGCGACACGAATGGCCGGACTCTCATTTCCTTGCTGCAGAGCAGCCCGCAATAAAACTGTCATAAATTGAAGCACGTTTGAGGCCTTTTCTTCACCACGATCATTCCAGAAGGAGAAAATGTCACTTGACATCAGAGTTCACGTGACCCTCGGACTCGGGTACCAGTAAGCTAATAATCAATTTATTTAATTGTCAGGAAAGCAACACAAACTGAATCAAGCATTCACGCTCTACAGGCAGCAACTGCGCGTAGAGTCCAAACGGACGGTCGCATCAGGCTGAAGGAACGATGTTAGATATCACAGATGAGATCTATGCCACCGTCTAGTCTGGTAAGTGGTTATCAACGATTAGGATGGACATGTTGCTTCCATGTTCATGGCAGGAGGCAATAGCAAACCCAATGTTACTTTACTCTTATATCAGAATATTTAACGTTTCGACCAGCAATTCTGAACCTTCTACACTTTGCGTCTCCAGCAGGAGCCCAAGCATAGTAGAGGTGTGTTATTACAGGTACGCACATTTCAGTAATACAGGATGACCCAAAAGTATGTTAATTAACCGGTCAATAAAATGTACACTAAAATACGTTACTTTTTTTTTTGGTTACTTACTGAATTTATAATAATTGTTAGAAAAAAGATCTTCCATGTTCAATACCAACTCACAACCCTGTGATACCGCTCTATATATTGATTGGCACGTTTCTACCTGAGCTTTCCCGTTAACACGAAAAAATATTTTAGGCTAACTAATTTTGAGCCACTCTGTGAACGGCAGTTCTTACTGTCGTGACATCACGCCCCACCGATTGAGAAACTCCACATAAAGAACATTTGTAGCTACAGTACCACCTGCTTTAACATACTAAATCAGTGTGTTCGTGTGTTCCATATGGTTCTGACAAACAACGATTATTTCCCTAAAAAGCATTAACCGGTGCTTTGTAGCGGAGATGTAATGTGTTTCCTGTGAGGTACGGACTGAATCTTTAAACATTATTCAGGTAAATGTGAGGCTTCAAGAAATTAATGTCGATGGCAACATTTTCCGCAAGGAATTCAAACCACCCACCTTCACAGAGCAAACCCTTGATTAAATGATTTGCATTTGGTTTCGGTCTGTGTGTCGAATCTGAGGGCGGTTGAAAAGCGCCGAGGAGTGAGCTGAGGCTGCATGGGGCTTCTTTTGCTATTAGCAGCCTGGTTTCACAGCAAATTGGCAGCGATTCCTGCTACAATCACATATTAGTCGACGTTCCAGCCACCGATGAGAATTCACTGAAGCAATACAACACTGGCGTCACTAATGAACGCCTTCGGGGCGCTATATGCCGCATGTTCATGCATAGTTACATCGCCCCAGAGCAAGGCTCTGATTGGCTGAAATGCTGTTACATGTGGGTGGGGGATGGGCCGCCAGGTGCAAAGTAACAAGCTTCGGTTTGCTTTACGCATTTCGCACGGAAATTGGCCGTGATGATAAGGCACACATTCGCGTGTGTGCTCATTCTATCTTCTCGAACAAGCTGCATGTGTGGTAATCCAGGTCGCTGCAAAATATTTGGCCCTTACATTCATCTGCTTTCAGAAACCTTCGGGATTATGTCTAGGTCTTCTGTAGGAGATGTACAACAGAGAAATGCAAACGGTTAAATACGTAATTAACTAACTAGAAAATTAAACAACCAATTTAAGTTTCCTGGCGTGGGGTGAGACTGAGTCCATTTGGTACGTCGGCCACTAATTGACTTATTGTACCAGCCTCAGATGACAGATGATGTTGATTGCAAGGACCCCACTGAAAACACCGTCTTCTGTTGACAAGAATGAGTGTTTACAGGTTCGTTGCCTATCAGTGGACGTCCTACTCTTGGGCGCGTTGCTTCGTGGTAATGTGTCTAACTACCTGTTGCCTAGCAATGCGTATACATGTCACATTTCTCCCTTCTTAGGGCTACTCGTCCCGAATAGCCTATATGTTCGTACTACGGATAATAAACGTAAACACAAAGGGCACGTATATCCATAAATCAAAAGCCTATAAATAACTTCACGACGCTGCTAGTAGCTACACCAATCTGTACGTCATCTTTTCGTAGTATCACAAATTAATCGGGAAATGTTTCTTAAAGACGCAGAAACGGCCTAACCGAGATCCTACAGGGAATCTGTATGGTGGGACTGAGGAAAACCATGAAATACTTCAATCAGGATAGTGTCACGGGAGAGATTCGAACCGAACGTCGACCCAGTACGAATCAAGAGCGTTACAGCTAGGCCAACACTACCACTCACACGCGGCAAATTACTATATTTCGTGCTTGCATAGTGAGCGCATCTAATGCTCCACTTATAATGTATTAGTGACGTCATTAATATCATACTAATGGCAGCGATACACGAGATAAGGGAACTGACGATACTCTGCCGCAGGAAAAGCACATCCCCTCGCTCTCCCACACTGCAAGGAGTTACCTTACAAATCTACGCAGGTGAAACTCAGACCGTAATGGCAAGTGTGTCGCCCGCTCTGACATTAAGGAGCTCTGCATTTTGCACACACGGCACATCTGATTCTCACAATAAGCAGTGATTATTTCTCTGAAGAAGTATTCTGAGTTTTGCCCAAATAATGCAGATGCTTTGTGATTTTATAGGTGGTTGTGTCACAAGAGCTTCTCTCCTGCAGTTTCATATTCACAAGGCAAGACGTTCATTCACACGAACAGGACAAAACAAATAAATCATCAAAATATTTCATAATGGCCACAAGATACTAAATATTCTTGAAAGAACTGAGGAAATAAAGCACAAGATGAAGTCAGTCCTTCGAAAAGTGAAGCTCATTTAAATAATCTTTAAAAACTCAGTCCGTACCTCACAGGAAACACACTATGTCTCCGCTACAGAGCCCAACCAGTTAATGCTGTTTAGGGGAAACAGTCGCTGTTTATTGTGAGAACCATACGGAACACACAAATGCACTGTGTGGGCAGAATGCAGAGTCTTTGTATGTTAAGGCATATACGAACAAACCACAACGCTTTAAAGAACTAAGAAGTAGTGGCAATAAACAAATAAAAATAATGAAGTGTCACAGGACAGGATAAAAGTTATTATAGATTATTTTCATTTCATAAACATGTATATATGACAGAATAATTTATTCATTCACTCAATTTTTCTTCAGACTTACGGTCCAGTATTGCAAAATATATGCCCAAGTACAAGACGTTATGATGACTCTAATAATTCGAACAATCTGTAGAGGTCTGTACATACTCACCGAATATTTCATTCTTCCTTAAGTAATGTAAAAAATATGCAAAATCTTGCATGATTAATTCAGGATATTTAAATTTCATTTGGAATACTCCTATATCCTTCAGCAGAATACATCAACATATCAACTTGGCAACTCAATTACGCGCGCCTTTACGAAAACAGTGCCAGAGTAGAAGAATAATATATATACATATATATACATGAATAATGTATAGGAAAAAGAAATTTGCACAATATAGAGAACAGAGAAAATGGAATGGAAGAATGCAGATAAATACAACAGACATCAACGGAAGAAACAAAAAAATGCAAACTGTTAACCCTTTAAAGCACTGCGGTAATTATATGTACCACCCACTTTAACATTGGGTGGTATATTACGAGCCGGGATAGAGTAGTCGGTATAGCGTCTGCCTACAGGCTAGATGACCGAGAGCTCGGAGTTCGAGTCCCGGTAGGGTAAAGAAATTTCATGTCTCCATATCGCCTGTAAGAGCCGCCCAGCCCCTTGCTGTTATGGCTTCTGAGCGGCTTTGCCCTGAGAACTCAGATATGCCGCTAATGTCGGTATGGCCATAGTTAACAACAACAACAATAATAATAATAATAATAATAATAATAATAAAAGAAAAATGAGAAATTCCCTAAAGACAAAAATGGATCTCATCAAACCAGTGGTTTATTATTATTATTATTATTATTATTATTATTATTATTATTATAGTCCGCCCGCACATCGCTCCGTCTCTTCCTGGGGGGCGATAGGCTGGCGATGGAGGATGAAACAACAGACAGCCGAGCCCAAAAATAATTACCAATTCGTCCTATCGGATTAGGTGGAGCTCCGCTGCCGAGGGTCCCGTGACATCACCTAGCGAAACGAAACGGCAGACCACAGCCTTATGACGGTAATGGCTTAAAGAAAGTGTTTATGGAGGGTAGGGGTGCTTTTGCTTGGAAATCCCTGGATTGAGTTCACGATAACACAATTTCCGAGATCATCATAAAACGTCTTTATAAACAACACTAAGTGGTACCAGTTAATAGGGAAGTGAAAAGAACATCATCTTACACGCAGCAGAGTCTTCCTTGAGACTCTGACTGTCGTTTATCCTGTCAAGAAATTCCTCGCTATTATGGGAACCGAAGTTCCACTACCGTAATCACAAGAGCCCAACACTGGACAAATCCTGAGCCACATAAACCCGCTCCTATTTCATTGTGGTCCAATATAACAGTATATAACATTATATATAACATTATATAACCTGTATTTCGCAAATTCTTCTCTGTGTTCAGATTTCCAGGCTGTATTCCACGCATGCGCGCCTCGTCACACACGGAACGACAGCCATTTCTTCCCCTAATGCATCGCTGCTGTTTCCCCTTGTCACTTACAGCTCTGTTCCAGAAACTCGCTGTTCATATGCCGTGCGAGGTGCGTTACCAGTCGGGTACAGCTGTCCACATTTCGTCACGTGACAGACACTGTACTGGACAGAGAGACAGACGGAGAACTGAGCGAGAGCAAAGCGCTACAGACTTCAATTTGTCTGACGTCACTTCGTGTGCTCAGCCCATAATAAAGCGCGACATTAACGGCAACGTTAAAGCATGAGTAACAATGCCACGAATTGAATTATCAATCTCTGTTGGTGAAACGCGGTGGGAAATTAACAGGTCAGTCACCCAGCGACACAACTGTCCGCATTCACCGAGCTACAAGTGCGATTATACACTCGAGACGGGTCAATCATTTCTTTGTGTCGCATGTCAGGAGTGGGGAACCACAGAAAGGCAGGGAATAGGATAACAGGGGTAGCCAAAAGCCGGACTCTAAAAATTCCAATCCGGCCCTTGGTAACACGAACATAAATGTCTTCTGTGTACACCGTGTAGTTTTGTAGGCAGGTACTAAAGTTTCGGACGAAACCACCGTCTGCATCTTCAGGGTAGAAGAAAACGCAAGGAGTAAGTTCCTCAGAAACTTTCGGTACTTGTACACCAAACTATACGGCGTCAGATCCCAGAACTCAGTAATCTTAACATTCGCCGACGCTACAACTTCATATATCAGATAATTTCATTAGCCGCCAAGGCTGAAACCACATTCCGTTTTGCTGACATTACAACGCTCGCCTCGCTTTGTCTCAGGTAGCCGCAACTTCCCCTGTAAAGAAATGGAAGGCATTACTTGAACATTCAGAATCTCGAGACCGGCAAAAAAGTCTTGTTCGCCGTACGTATTGCCCACCAGCCCCGCGCCGACAGTGGGCGCCCCTGTATGTAGTCCACAAAGAGTACACAAAGGCAAAACCTGCCTGAGCTCCACGGCAAGTTTCCCGAAACTGCAAGTTCTATTCTTGCTACTTGATCAATATTTAACTATTCTGAAGCAACTGCTAAAGCTTCAGTACAAAACGACTTAATAAACTCATCCCTAGTGTCCCCTGCCCTACCCTATACAAAGCATTCTTCAGAATAGCGGTTTGCACAACCCACTGGGGAAGAAGATAGGCCGCGCCACAGCTCAAGCGGTTGGTCGCTGGATTCCCACCGCGGCGGCCCGGATTCGATCCCGTGTCTGGTCAAGTGGGATTTGTGGTGGACAAAGTGGCGCTGGGGCAGGTTTTCTCCGAGTACTTCGGTTTCCCCTGCCAATCTTCATTCCACCAATTGCTCCACAATCACCCTCACCTATCATCTGGGGCTGGTACAATAGGCCAGAAGTGGCCGCAGTACAAGGGACTTAGTCCCACCCCACTAGCAATAAAGAGAAGGAAGATGATAACAATATGATACCACATTTAGTAACTACGTCACTGTAAGTAGATCCTTAATGTTAAGGATGGGCTTGATGAAGTAACACCGGTTCCCAATGTCTGGTCTAAAGTCACTTCAATCGTAAATAAGCCAACAACGCGGTCGGAGGGGCCCATCTCCAGCGCCCCCTACCGCCTCCTTGCCCCTTAGGGTCCTTCTAAGTAATCCTCTCGCCCCCAGGGGGCGGTACAACCCACTTTTGGAACCACTGCCTTACACGATGCACAACAACAAAGCAAAAGACAACATTATAGACCTAGATGTAGATGGCAGTTTAACAATAAACTGTATGTAAGATAGTGTCCTGTGAACCTCCGGGCTACATTGAAGCGGAAGGATTTTGTCAGATCTCGACAGGTTCACAGCTTCAGAATTAATTCAGAATCGGAAAGTCCATATGTTCATATCACTGCAAGCCTAAAGCGAAGCATCGGTTTATGCAGACTGCCGAGTTGATCCCTAGAAAGTGTCAGTCCATGAAGACCAAAAAACAGACTGCAACATCACAAGATGAAGACTGAAACGTGCCGTTTATGTTTCAACTCATTAATTTATTCCGCACTGGAGGTTTCATTGTGGTTATTTCATTATGCAAATGAACACAATTTTCATCTACCCGAATTACGTTTTCTGCAATCACACAAAGAAATTAATACTTCACTGGAAAACAACTGCCGATAATGCAATCGGAAAACTGAGTAATTAATTTGGTTCACCGTCGCTCCAATACACACACATATCACTGAACACGGGAGCGTTGGCTGTGTATTACTCGTAAAGCGGACTAACCACCTGAAGCCTGAAATTCAGCTATGCAAAATCCAAAATTCAATTACCACTTCACAGAAAACACAATGTATCTCCATAACAAAGGCCAACAGGTTAATTCTGATTATAGAAACAGTCGCTGTTAGTTGTGAGAATCATACGAAACACATAAATATATTTTGCGAGTAAAATAGGCTTTTAGAATGTTAAAAGAGGTTGTACATATAGCTACAACTGTGCTTTAAGCGTTTAATATTGTAGCATGCAAACCAGTTGCTAAGCAATGACTCTTTAAAAACCGCCATTGCTAGGTAATGGCCGCAAAAAATTTGTAACCCGCACTAATGGACTAACTGTAAAGCGGTGTTCTCTACACGGTCCGTGAGACAGATAGTGACGCAACAAAAGAAGAACTGTTGGGAGGGGTGTTTTCTGTGCGGTCCGTGCCAACGTGTTATAAGAAAGACAAGTCCAGGATTTAGTTGTGAATCAGTTGCCGGCCAGTAAGGACGTGAACACGAAAGCTGACGGATCTTCGGCTTTGGAAACCGTAACTAAGCAACGCCCGGTGAAGACACAGCAGACTAAGAAGGCTACGTACATGTTGTAGTAAACTGCAGATTGTGTCAATTAGCGATAGCGCTACAGTTACTTGTAGTTGCGATCTGTAAGTGTTCAATAAATCCAATTACCAGTTCAAACCCCGTCTGTGATCTATCACGTGAGAATAATATCAGACGTTGGCAGTTAAGACTGACTCCACTGCAGGAAGCATTCCTTCAGTAATTCACAGTAGGTTTGGGGTAAGAGAAATGAAAGGCTGTTCTGGCAGGCGACGTTTCGTCATTCCCATCGCTTAGAGGCATAAAGGGGAAATCTGTCTTATTGTCCACTGAACACATTCCAGTCCGGTGACAACGAAAATCAAAATTTGGAATGGTGCTGCCGAATTCGAACCCCTGTATTCCATTCACGAAAGCTGCTCGTGTAGTGTTCTTGTTTTTCCAACCGTTCCTCAAAACAGCCTTTGCTAGGTGACTACGGCCGGTTCTTCAGTGCAAAAGTAAGGTTAAATAATTTTAAAGCCACAAACCGGAATTTAAAGAGATTCGTGTCAGTTCACTTGTTAGTAACAGTGCATTAATTGTTGTGTTTTGCAACAATCACGGTCGAGTGCAATGATACGTATAATCTGTCTTGTCTTTTCATCGCATTCTCTCTTGATGTAATCACATTAATAGTGTGATCCCTGGCGGTATGCATTCAGCAGTGTTATTCATTTCCATGGCAGTCTATCTCTGTCCTTGCGGGTTAGCATAGCGGTCATGTCCCAGATTAGTACTCGGGATACGTCATGTTCAAATCTAGGACGGCACACCGGTTATGCTGGGGTCTCCATTGTTTTCCTCAGTCATTCCAGTAAAATATCGGGACTGTACTATGATTAGACCACGATCTCTTCCTTCCAAATCCTTTCCAATTCATCATTTACCTATTATGGGTTTGAGGCTCTCACAGTGATATGAAGAACAGTGTGTTCTGGGTTGTAACTCTGTGTAATTCGGAGGCAGCCGACGTTTCGGAATAACAGATTGCCTAATTATTCAAGATCTAAAAGCAAGCAAAACATGAAACCAGTAGTATCCGGCAGCAGTTTTCTCGGCTTATTCTACGACTGTGAACAAGGAAACAATATTTAGCTCCGAAACCTAAGCTCTCTCCGAAATACAAGGCGTTACAACCCAGAATCCATTAATTACACGGGCATCTGAAACACGCAAATAAATAAATAAATAAATAAATATGTAGTTATATGAAAACGTCCAACTGCAGGACAATTCTAACAAATGGGAACACTGTGGCCCGCCTTCAGCTTTACTGTGTGCAACTGTTCCGTCCCTGAAACACCATAAACTATTTGCTGTTCCAATTATACAGCTGTCTCACCCAAACCGTGGCGTAATCCTGTAAATCAAAAAAGTTAAAATCAACAAACGCCTATGAGATCGCTTTGATATCGAATCGAAAATTTCATCGAAAAGAAAAAATTCCAACACGACAATCATTTCGAAACTCACCTCTTCAGTTCACTCCATTTTCTTGCTCTTCCAGCCCTTATCTCTCAGAATACACGTCTTTATCCGTCTCTCTTTTGTACACTTCTTCTCTCTGCCTTATGAATTCAAAGACCGGAGCGAGGAAACTAATTCCGAGAGACATTTCTATCAATGACAACGCTAATGACATGTCTGCAGTCCGACTTGCCTTTCCTTCTGCAAAAAGGAAGCGGGGAAGGTGGAACAAACTTTCCCATTCATATCAAAAGAAACATATGAATGATAAGTAACTTGATGTCTCCCCCCAGCGTGCACACGTAAAAACTGTCCCTCTGTATTTTCCAGACGTTACACTGCAGACATACCGCAGGCCTATGTCAATATGGCAGTCTATATCTGTCTGCCATTAAGAGGTTCGGATCCAGGAGCAATGATTATGATCAGATTTCATACATAATCTGCTTCACAACTTGAAAAGTATTATCTTCAGGGATGTGATGCCGTGCGGTCCGACAGAAGCAAAACCCCGCTGCTCGTTTGTTCTCGACCCTGACGATGGAGGCAATATATTTCTTCGAAAAAACTGGTAAACTTCTACGAAACCACACGGTATAAGCTCCCTTCATACTCACCGCTCTGAGAGCCTCAAACCCAATATGTTAAAGTCTGTCTGTGCACAACAGGACTGCCAGCAAACGAATAGGTACAGTCTGTCTTCACGAAGTTAAATTTGCATATAGTAGCGTTGGGGACGTACAAATTGTCAACTTCTCCAGTCAGATGTCCTATGTGTGTCTTTCATTAGGCAAATATTTGGCAATATATCAAAAAGAGAAATTAAGGTATTCTGAACAAATCCCCCATACATATGAACGGAGAAGCACAGCTACCTTCTGGGATGTGATGCCATGATGCCGGAATAAAGTAAGCGAAGTTTCGATGGAGCGTGTTGCTTCTGACTTCAGGGTCCAAGAGTAAGTTGCTATGGAAACCCTAAACCTGTGATTCTCCCCTAACTCAGACCAGCTCCCGTCAGTGTTGCAGACGGGGGCAGGCACATGAACGCAAGACGTGGCACACAACCCTCAAGGTAATGTCAACAGACTTACGTACTTGCAGGCCTACATGCATTGGAAAAACGTTGTAGAATTTCACGTACCTGAAACAAAGAGAAAACAATTAATTAAATCACAGACATTTAATTTTCTGCAAGAGAGCAGCTCCCTAAAACCTGAAGCTCATGAAAGTGACGAGCGAAAGCTTTGATTCTCACAATAAACAGCGATTTTCTCCCTCAACAAAATTTTTGTAATGGAGGCACAGCGTGTTTTCAGCAAGGTAAAAGTAAAGTTGTCCCTGTGCTTAACTAATGAAACACTACGCCAAGAAGGCGTATGGGAGAGTGGATGTATCGATCCACAGTTTCTTGACCTCGGCACTAGTTGGAGGTGAGTGGTCAGCTTCACGCCTCTGCCGCTTTACCCCCGGGGAAATAGCCCCCGGTACCCATCGGACAGGAGGCTTGGTGGACCCCAGAGCCAGTCTGGACGAAGGGGAGAAGTGAAAATTCTTGTCCCCACCGGGACTCGACTCCGACACCTCGGCCGTCCAGCCCATATCCAGTCGCTATACTGACTGCGCTATCCCGGCTCCTTCTCAGTGAGGTAGGAACTATATTCTTAACTATTATTGAGACATGTTTCAAGGCTCTGAGGTTTCATTTCCGAGTGACGGTAGGACTTCACATCGTTGCTGTTACTGATGCATACACTCGCTACACCAAGTTAAGGCAAAAGGTAAATCTATCCCTGTAGCAGGCCATGGAGGCCCATAGAGTTGTGAGGCGTTGAGGCTCCCACATTTTCTAGACAATCGGCTCACAGATGGCGGTGATGTCAGCATTAACCCAGGAAGATTCCTGGTAGTCATTTCTATTAAGAGGCTGAGTCGACCTTCGGGGCCATAGTGAGGCTGGAAGCATTAGGTCAATCGAAAATTTAAATTATGTCATCGAGAATCGAACCCGCGACCTTCCAGCTTATAGCATAGTGCCTCAACCAACTACGCTAACTCGCTACGCTTGCCACTTTTTCCACGCTGCTTGTTCTGTTCGCAGAGCAAAGTGTCGGCCTGCTGGCGTGGCCTATTGCAGTCCGTATCATCCGATGCGATTTCGCGCGTGATCACCCGCTCATGACAGACGATGGGTCTTAATCCGAAACAATTGATGTGTTTATTACGGGGATTAGGGTACGTGTGTGTGATTTAGCAGGGATGCCATTCTTCCCAATCCCATGGATTAGACTCCCGCCACTCTCGTAACACTTGTACAGCCCCTGCTGAAACGCGTCGCTGCAGACTGAAGCCACTATTGCAAATATACCCCCGCTGTACGGCCCAGACAACATTCTTTATAACATCCACCCTTGTGTGTCACCACTGGCGGGGAGCTTCTCTCTGTCAGGAACACGCAACTAGTCACTGAACCCCCATTATTGCATCTCTATGTTAAGAAAGCGGGGGTGGGTTTTAGAGAAGGCTGAGGATACACCAAGATGAATGTCATTTCCTGGTCAGCACGGCGAAGGGAGAGAACGTCTTGTATTCAAGAGTAATCTTTTCTCCATCCCCTAGAAACACGGCTGCAGAGATTCTGCAACCCCCACGATCTCCAGAAAGAACATTTGCTGCTGTAGCCACATTAAGTGATTTATTTCTGGTAGCAGAGGGGGAAGCGGAATCAGCGAAGAAATGCTTCGGTTCTGTTGTTTGGGAAACGAGCTTGCTTTCTGACCGTAGCTGACGAAATCTGAAATTTATTTAAGTGATGTTTAAAAATCCAGTTTGTACCTCACAGGAAACACATTACGTCTCCGCTACAGAGACCAACCGGTTAATGCTGTTTAGGGAAACAGTCGCTGCTTATTGTGAGAATCATATGGAACACACAAGTTCACTGTGTCACATTACGCAGAATTACTTAACCTTGAGGCGGGTGGTATATATAGTAACCACTTAAAGGGGTCCAACCGTGTTTCTGTCTGTGCTATGGTCAGCTTGTTTGTCCTCTCTATTCATCAGATGGTGACGTGTGTGTAAGGAAACCTATTGAAATGTGTACTCTGCTATGAATCAGTTCCTTCTTTTAGTTCCTATTATACAGTCTGAATAAAAAATATTCAACAATTGTATTTGATTCGTCGTCTCCCGTGTAACGCGTCCTCCTAAAACGTATTTAAAAGTTTCTTACATACACATAATGCTTCCTTTAAAACTTACTTAAAAGTTTCTGTAAATTGCACTACATATTTCGACCGACATTGGTCATCATCAGATGTACGTCAGACACACA
The DNA here is from genome assembly GCF_002891405.2 of Cryptotermes secundus. Classification (NCBI taxonomy): domain Eukaryota; kingdom Metazoa; phylum Arthropoda; class Insecta; order Blattodea; family Kalotermitidae; genus Cryptotermes; species Cryptotermes secundus. Next base: position 781,820 of record NW_019743656.1, on the reverse strand, counting down.
ACAGGAAGAGACGCCTAGCAGCATGGAATACACGAGCGCATAGATGGGACAACACAGAGAATATCAGAACCACAAAACGGAAGCACAGCAGTTTCCACAAACAATTTTTGATGGCCAATGTCGGTACAGAAACTTTTAAATAAAGTTTAGAAGGACGCGTTGCACGCGAGACGGCGATGTGCAACAGGACGCCACAGTGCAATCTTTTGAATAGAAAGTTTAGAGCCGACGGTATATTCACATGACTCGATAGGAACGCCGTACAGTGTTTCTTCTGAAGGAGGAAGTGTTTCGGCAATAAATTTTGTGCAAGGACAAGAATAGACGATCCTTAGTCTAACTTCTAAGAGAAACGAAACGTACTTGAAGAGATGCCCTCCGTGTCTGTGCGTCCACGATTAATAACTTGCAAACCGGCCGATTTTAATGAAACTTAGTATGAACGTCGTGGCAATGGAGTCCACCAAAATAACTTACTTCTTAATCCCCTGCAATGAATGGCAACAACGTGTCGCATGCGTGAACATCGGGGCTGAGAGTGAGTTAGCGCCACTCAATAAAGGATCTGTGTGTGAGAAGTGTTAATATATTTTGAAAAAAGCGAACTATACCGACCGCCTCTGTGGTATAGTGGTCAAGAGTTCCTGGCTACAGACCCAGGGGCCCGGATTCGATTCCCGGCGCTACCAGATTCCCTGACAAGTAGTGGTTCTGGAACGGGGTCTACTCAGCCCCGTGAGGATAATTGAGGAGCTACTTCAAGGAAATAGCGGATACGGTCTAGAAAACCTAAATTAACAGCCGCGGGGATTCGTTGAGCTGACCACGCTACACCCTCTATCCGCTAAAGTTAGCACCAACTTCGCCGACAAAGGGCGGTCGCTCTGTCAGTATAATAGACTTTGAAAAAGCACCGAAATTTCTGTAAAATCTAAAACAAAAACATAGGAGTCGAGCCAATATTTTCTCTACCTTCCGGTCTTACGGCCATAACCCACGAGCCCTTGTAGGTAGGCAGATGCAATTTGGCACGTGGATGGACTGTAAATAAATTATCAACGAAATGTTGTCTATAAATCAACAATTGCCAACACAGAGACGATGAGAATCGGTAAAATTAGGTATCCTCGACTTCTTTAAAACAGGCAGAATTCGTACTTCGGTAAAAGGATCTTCACAAATAATAATAACAGATGCACAGGATTAGAAATCTGTGCAAGAGGGAGTAAGTGTTCCTTACGTTTATACACTCTGTACTCTTTATAATTAGGACGGCAATACAACAACACAATCCAGTCAATTCTTATCCCAAACTAATAAACTCCCATTTTAATTACAACCATATTTAGTTACGTGATCTCCAACAGCGCTTTATTTCCACTGCTCAGGCGGGGGAAAAAGAGACGCCGGCCGACTCACCGTCTGCTTGCGGTGTTTTGAACGTTTATACCGAAATCTCTGGGAAATTTATCTTCCCGAGAGTAATGATTAAATATGTTTTCAGCACATATATTGCGAAGTTATTCTGGCTTGCAGAAGGTAGCAGACAAAACTTTCGGCTTAGCTGTATTATTCAAAGCAGGGAGGGCGTCGGCGCCGGCGCCGCCGTCTTCCTCGTTACTTAGGAACTTTGATTCTCCTCTGAGGAACATGTTGGCAACATCGCAAAGTTTTCTAGATTAAAAACGCATCATAAGTACATATACCTCCCGCTCAGCTTTCAGCCCCTACATTTATTATCATCGCCGCTGTTTTTCCCCCCCACAGCTACTGGAAAGCGTTCTCCATTTCATGTAATCTAACCTCACAAACAGCTCCCCGTGTCTGCCTCTGTTGGAGGAACTAAACACACGCATTGCTAATCTTGCGTTTCGCTGTTCACATCTTAACTCTACAGCACTTCACCTACTTATCATTAAAATACAGCATGTTTCTTATAAAGTACTTCGTGTTCATTATGACTCTCACAGTAAACAGTGGCATTAAGTGGCTGCCATGACGACGCAATGTTTACNATAAAGTGTTTCTGTTTCCTCAGGACTTTTCGGATTTAACCGCTCTTCTGCTATACTTTCTGCCTCTCTCTCTCTCTCTCTCTCTCAGAAGGAATGAAAGAAGAAAAGTAATAAAAGGGAAGACAGAGGAAAGGAGAAAAAGTGACGCGAAACTTGTAAAACAAACAAACTGAGTTAAGAAGAAAGAAACAAGGTCGAAACGCAAATAAAAATGCAAGGGAATTAAAAGAGTTCTAGGAAGAACTAATCGCTTATTTTCCTTTGATACGACACGGACCGCACATAAAACGCCTCCAACAATTCTATTATTACGAATTCGTTGCCGCTGTAACGATTTTACGGAGCCGTTGCCTAGCAACGATAGGGGTTACACATTTAGACACACAGACTGACTGGGTGGATTTATTAAGTACGCACTTGAGATGGGCACAGGTGCCATGGTACACATACCAAATTTCATAAAGAGTGGTTCAGCCATTCAAACGTTAATAGGAAGGGGTCACAGCATGGTGATAACTTAAGCCTATTTCATTTGTTAATAAGGAAACTAGGCTAATAAGAAACAAGTTGATGGCTTCTTTACCAACATGGGCTGTTCTCCTTTCGGACATTCTGTACAGGAGTGACTGTTGCGTCATGGAACTGGGCATGCGCAAACTTACCCAGTTTCGGGACATGCTACATTTCACGGTAAGTCCATCCAAATCCGGCACGGAATTGGGTGTGTTTTCTACGGTTAGGTTTACCAGTTCTCCACAAATGATTCCATTATAAAGCCATATATGGAGATCTGTTATACCTAATTTCGTGGCGAACACTGAGTGTGGTACCGGAACACCAGAAATTTCGTGAAGACTCGCTAAACGCGCAACAATACCGAAATTGCTTTACATTTGCTTTTTATTGCAAGAGAACATGAGAGTAATTTCATATCACTCTGAAACGTCTCTCTTTTGAAAGGTCATCTAGAGGCACGGCTTGTAAACATGCATATCGCTTTGTAGACAGCAGTAGCGATGGAGGTACTGAAGAGAACAACGATAACACAAGCGGAACCGAGCGCCCATAACATGGATACACTCTTGTACAATGAAACTGTATACTCTGCGTCGCATTTGCCGTTATTTCATGGTTCGTTTAGCAACACTTTCAGTTTGTCAGACTGAACAACACGTAACCGCTTGTCGCTTGATGAATGTTGATTTGAATGAGGAGGCCGTGGCCTATTTGAGGCATTATCCGGTATTTGCGTGGGGGAACGGAATAAAGCCACCAAAACCCTCAGTTAGGCTATCGGTTGTGTGCCACGAGTTTCGAACACGAGACCATCAGAATATGAAGCAGGAATCCTCTCCCCTCAAACGCGACGCTCGCCACAAACAGCCGACGTGACGACCCCCAAGCTAAGGGTATGTTTAGGTTTTATGGGCCCATCCATCTGATCTGTCTGTCCAATTCAGAGGGGCAGACGCAATGGGCGAGTGATTAATGAACGCGGTGACAGGGTCACGCTGCCAAGGACGATAATATCAGGAACGCTGTCCTGCTGCCTTGGTGATGTGCAATGTAAATCCATATTGGCGTACTCGACTGGCTTGTGACACCGTACAATCTGGTCATTTGGTACTCACCTTTCGGAAGAACACATGCCTCTTCAGAGTGAACCCAGGAAACAAGACCACTGTAAAAACCTCAAATCTTTACAACCCAAAATTATTCATAATCGCCTGCCTATTCACTCATTTAACACCTCAGATTGCACAGCGAGGAGGTGTAAGATGCTTAGTGAACTGGTAAAGGCATGGAAGAGGTTGTGACCTTTTTGAAGAAGTGTCCCGGTTATTTGTTTGCAGCTAAACTAAAAGAACCTCAAATCTTACATGAAAAACTAAACTCCGTGGCTTTAGTCCGCAAACGAACTTTACCGACCGAGCGACCGCCGCTCGTCGGCGAAGTTAGTGACAACTTTAGAGGATAGAAGGTGTCGTGTGGTCAGCGCAACGAATCCCCACGGACGTAAATTTCGGTTTTCTAGACCGGAGCCGCTACTTTTCCACTCAAGTAGCTCCTCGGTTATCCTCACGAGGCCGAGTGGAGCCCGTTCTAGACCCACTACTTCTCAGAAAATCTGGTAGCGCCGGGGAATCGAACCCGAGACCTCTGGATCTACAGCCAGGAACTCTGACCACTAGACAACAGAGGCGGTCTTATTTTTATTTTGTTTGCAGCTACTGAGTAAAATCCAAATAATTGTGAGTCAGAATAACAGGTCTCAAGAGACGAGATATGAATCCAGTATCTCTCGGATAGATATATCTGTCGCTCTACTTATCAAGCCCACTGTATATGTGAGTTCCGACATTTCCTGGTGAATGAGCAAGAGCAAGAGGAGGAAAGCGGCCCAGTAGCTGGACACCCTTGAATTGCAAGCAGGCGATTTCTCATGCAACACAGTGCACTGACAATGAGTTAGTTACTTGCACCTGGGGCGTGAATAATGCTTGTTGCTATGGAAACAGGTCGGGCAGACGGGCACTTGAGAGCCTGGCCTCAACTGGCGCAGTCTCACCGAACTGCCCGAAGAAAACAAAGCGGAACTCTGTGTTTATCAATCCTACCAGCGCCTTGCAGCTGAGTCCTTCTCGAGAAGCTGACATTCGCTCAACTGCTAAAGAAATCTGTGGAAACATAAGGTTCATTGTCGTCTTCACAAAAGCCCGCCAGAAAAATTCAATCCTCATTTCCCCAAAATTAAGTGCTCATTTTCGCGCTCACCAACTAAGACTGTAAATTTGTTTGAACCGCCCGAACTGTTTTTTAAAAATCGCCGTTGCTAAGCAACGGCAAGCAGGACGGACAGCCAGTGTTTGCGAATCCGCAGTTCAGTGTGTGCTCTGTGGACGTGATGCCATTTGGATCAATATCAGACAATAGCTTTCGAGTTTTGTTTGGATTTCTGACTGCTAGCCTGTGAATGGAATTCGTAACTTGGCAGGAGATGCACGTAGGACGCGCCAGAGCGTGGAGTGTGGACATCTCAAGGGAAGGTGAGACCTCTTGCGAGGCTTGGCAGAGGGTGGGCATGAGCACACAGTGCCCTGGCTCACGCTTGTGAGCGCGGCTATCAAAGTTTCGCTTCCATGGCTGGCGGAGAATTTTACACCAGCTGGGCGACTATCGGTGTCTAATGAAGGGGACCCTGCTCCATGGAGTTAGATACCTATTACTCACATCCACTCTCCACCCCCCCGCTAAATATGAGCACCTGAGACAGACTCAGGTGTGAGAACTCAATCTATTGCAGTGGTGAACACTCATGACACCGTGTAGACTGGGAGGTGAGTACCAACGTATCGGAGGAACATACCGCCTCCATCTTCAAGGTAGAAGTGAGAAAAACTGGGAAAATGGGATGTAATTTTGGAGAAGTTGAGGGAAAACAAATCACAGAAGGCATGAGTGACGAATCAGAGCACGGGGCTGGACGGGCTGCTGGTCATAGTTAAGGTCCAAAATGACTAAATTCCCCAAGAGAAATGATTAAATTGCAGGTTGATCCGCTGATCATGATCCTGTCTCCCGAAGTTAAGTTCACTTCCGTGACGTGAGACTAACAAAGCGTGAGCACCTGTCGACACAGAGACGTTACACGAGAGAAGACGTCATATGCCGGCGTCATTCTGAATATCTGAATTCAATATTCGCTCCTGTGCAGGCACCCGGAGCCGAAGTGACGTAGCAATTGGGAACTCAACCCTCGGAACAAACAACCACATATTCGTTTAGTATCTCACAGAAAACACACTGTTTCCATTACAAAGAGCAACCGGTTAATGTTGTTTGGGGAAAATCGCTGTTTGTTGTGGGGAATATTACAACGTATACTCGTAAATACACTGTGAGCTCGGAATACAGAGTTTCTAAATGCTAAATCAGGTGATATGTATACTTACCGCTGTACTTTAAAGGGCTGGGCTTGAGGCGTCACTGACTGGCGTCTGTTTGTTCTAACACAAGTGCTGGAAATGAAATGAGCTACAGTGAGCTTAGCGGTTCTGCTTGAGAACGACGCAATTAAGGCTAAGTAGTACCGCAGTTCAGTCGGCTAAACGCTGGTTTCTCACCGCGGAGCTCTGGTTTCAATCCCAAGTGACTTCAGGTGAGATTCGCGGCGGGGGAAAGAAGCAAATTTTCTCTCTTTCTTCCGGTTTCCCCCTCCTGACCATCATTCCATCATTGCTCTATACGCACCAACCATAGTCACGTGCACACGAAGTGCGTGATAGCCCTGAACAATCAGCACACCATCCCGCCCTTGGTCTACAAGTTGCGGGCCTTCATTTGTGAACCGGCACTTAGTTGGTTACCCAGTAGAATCCAAAAGTTACATTTGAAATTAAGACTTAATTACCTATGGTAACCAGACGAATGAGGAAACAAGCGGTTGGTCTAGGAAACTTAAGCAGGAACTCCGCATTCTGCCCACGCAGTGTATCTGTGTGTTCCTTGTGGTTATCACAATAAACAGCGACTGTTTCCCTAAACAGCATTAACCGGTTGGTCTCTGTAGCGGAGACGTAATGTGTTTCCTGTGAGGTACGAACTGAATTTGTATATATTATGAGCTGGAACTTTCAAAGGTAAACATATTACAGATGAAGTTAGGTGCAAAGCGTTCGTTAATGAAAACAGAAGCATTCCACGTTGCCACCGTTATTTCCCCGTTCAAATTCATAACCCTCGAGAGGGCAGCACATATTTATAAAGGCCCTCTACGTTTTCACAATCAATTGTGCCATTTAATCGCTTCAAGCTCCGGAATATTGATTACAGCAGTAACGGGTCAGTATTTAGAAGCCGCCAGATCTGACATTTGTTGCAGAATGAATATCTTTCACGTGGAAGAGTTATAAATTACGCGAAACTGCTCCTGTCTCGGTGAACAGGATATGGCGGGGAAAGATATAAAAATGTTTACATCTGATGGACGTCCGTCCGTCCGTCCGTCCGCACTGTGTCTGATGTGGAAACGAGAGCTTCACGCTTTATAAATCACCTGCAAATCGACACATGTCACGCAGGCATGCATACACACATCAATCCTGGCGGGCGTGTCTGTCCATCAGGGGTGGAACACAGGTCGTCTGGTTCGAAACCCTATCTCACTTACTGTAACGTTACGTAGACCTTTCCTCCGTCTTTTAAAGTACAGTGGTAACTATAAATACCACCTGATTTAACATTCAGAAACTCCTCATTCTGCCTATACAATGTATTTATGTGTTCTGTGTGGTTCTCATTATAAACAGCGACTGTTTCCCTAAACAGCATTAACCGGGTGATGGTTGCTATGGAGGCGCAGTGTGTTTCTTGTGGGATAGGAAATGGACGTTTAAAATGTATTTACACGAACTTGATACTGCTTCCCTCAACTTCATCCTAATCCCATACACAGCTTCACTCCTCTGCTCGTAACAAAGTCTACTTCCTAAACTTCTATCTTCCTCACCTCCCGGCGCTTTTCCTTATTTCAAATTTACCTCTACCAAGAGGAGGAAACGGCTCTGCCTCGGAGTCTTTAAACAACGGCCGAAGGGCCGGAATTTGAATCCCGGTAGGAGCAAGAGTTTTCTCCTCTGCAAATTATCGAGACTGTTCCTGGGGCCCACCCAGACTCTCTATCCAACGGGTACAGGGGGGGCTCTTTCCCCCGGGAGTAAAGTGGCCGGGGCTGACCACACACCTCCAATTAGTGCCGAAGTCAAGAATACGTGGATATATACAACCACTCCCCTGTACGCCTTAATGGCGTCGTGTTTAATTTGTTAAGCACAGGGATAACTTTACCTTTCACATTTCAAGCAGTTCACTAAACGTATGCTCCATTTTCTGTGTTCCCATTTGGCAAAACGCTGCTACTAATGGTTTCGCTTTATCCAGAACACAGGAGAAAACAACGGAACGGTAGACTGCGGTGGGTCCACAACAGGTGCTTCATGATGGTGTGTTCTCTGGACCGAGAAAAGACGATCTGTGGATGAAATGACCCGCGTCAATGGGCCGTTGGAGGGGGTGGGGGTGGAAACTGAAACTTGCTTGAACAGAATGGCCGCCGTTCGACGTTCAGCCTTTCCCCTAACCTCCGTACCGACACGGTGCTGATCGGCGTCGGATCACTCGAGAGCCACAGCGGTCAGAATCACAACAGTGAAGAAGGCGTATAACTGTTCTCTCATCTTTAAACCTCAGTGGTTACTCTATGTACCACCATTGGCCGCGCCATAGCTCAAGCGGTTAGTCGCTGGCTTCCCACCGCGGGGGCCCGGGTTCGATCCCGGGTCTGGTCAAGTGGGATTTGTGGTGGACAAAGTGGCGCTGGGGCAGGGTTTCTCCGAGTACTTCGGTTTCTCGTGCCAATCTTCATTCCACCAATTGCTCCACAATCACCCTCACCTATCATCTGGGGCTGGTACAATAGGCCAGAAGTGGCCGCAGTACAAGGGACTCAGTCCCACCCCAGTAGCAATAAAAAGAAATAATGTACCACCACAGTAAGCACGATTGTTTTCCTAAGGAGAATTAACATGATGTTTCCCGTGAGGTAGGAATTTAATTTTTAGAAATGTTGTGATGAAAGCGAGGCTTGCAAGTGTTAACTCATTCATCAAGATGTTCCGGGGTTTCAGCACATCTACTTCCTCGCTCCACCAAACAAATTGCACGCAACATGTCTCGGATGCAATTGCACAACACAGTTCCGCACCGCGCTGAGAACACTGTGTAATTACAGCTACACAAAGTACGTAGTTTCACGGGGTCGCACGACGACAGTGATAACTGAACGCAAAACTTTCTTTGTAATTAGGCAGAGAAACAAACCGACGTGCCCTGCAACTTTAGAGCGACAGCAGTGTCCGGGCCAGTATCACTAAGGGGCAGCGCCTACAGATATGCTTCCCTTTCCACTCAATACTAAAAATGATTACTCAAGGGGAAAATATAACTTAACGAACTTTGTAAAATTACACGAAAAATATTTCTTGCCACAATTCCCGGAGGTGTCGAAACAGAAAACATGGTTTATAACAAAAAAATAAAAGGGATAAAATTAACCCTTTAAACAACAATGGTAACTATATATGCCTCCCGCTCTGATATTAAAAAAATATCTCCCTTCGCAATGTATTAAACTGTTCTAAACAAAAAAGTTGTGGAGAAATGTGAAACAGGCGACTTACGCCCAGTACACCTTGAGGTTTTATGAGATAAACACTCATGAGAGCACGCACCGCATTCGTTACGCAGTGCGTACAGAGCCACGTACACGCAATGCGTTTCCCCCCCCCCCTTTCTGCGTACACGCGATAGAAGGGGTGAGGGAGCAGCGCACTGTCACTCCAGCTACAGTCACGTGGTCACTCGACGCGTCCCATCCCACAGCTCGACGGTTCTTTGCCGTGTTCACAACAGCCCGCCGCTGGGCTCCATCCAGTTCACACTCTCACATCCTTAGGACCTCTCATACGTCTCGATATTCCAAGTGTTCCGTACTCAATTCGTGTTTCCAAATTACAACTTCATGCCGATTCGTGCTACATGGCCACCAATTATATTGCCTTTTATTTCATTACCCCAACATCTGATGAAGGGTACCTTACTCTTATGACACTCCTCATTATGTAATTTCCTCGCCACCACTCTTATACCCATTCTGTCCCTTAAGGTGCGGCCACACAGAGCGCTACGTACGCGACGTACGCTATGTTCGCTATAGAACAGAAAAATATCTCCCTTTATTGCCAATGTGACTGGCCACATTGACTTCCGTACGTTACGTACGCTATGTTCTCTATGTTAGCTGCGTCGCAGAGTGTTTGATTCTCGGCTATATTTTAAAACGTCGCGGTGGACGGGCATGCGCACTGGGCCCGATTCTAGGTGTCAGCTGAGCGCCTCAGTAATTTACCACTCTGATTACAACACGTGTTATGAATCATTCAGCGCAGTATTCGCTTAGATGAAAATGACACTGGTGGGATTAATTGAAGAAGTAAGGAAGTATCCACGTTTGTGGAACAAAGGGTTAGAAGAACATGCGGGATAATGCCTGGGACATGATTTCTGGAGAACTGAATACACCAGGTAATGTACAAATATTGTTCTTTTATCTATAAATGAAGAACTTAAAATATTTTCATCAACCCCATTCATTCGGAAATATTCTTTAAATTTAACTTCATTTTCACGTAACTGCTTTATCAGATGATGAAATTCGCCAAACTTTGTTCTTCTTAAGTTCACGCCATGCACCCACTTCCTTTTACGTTTACACAAGGAAAGTAACAGCAAAAGCCCACGTCGCAATCATGTATAGTCTTATTACACTGTTTAATTAAGGATCTACAGTGACAACTTTTATTTCTTTCCATCAGCACTACCTACATCATTAAATTATCCATTTATTTGCGTTTTTTTTTGCCATTTAAGGCTACCTTTTGGTTCACTACTCCGGATGACTTCTTATTCCCCGCAGTTACTCCGGATTATCGGCGGTTTACTGTATTTGTCCGGGAGGGGCTACTGTACTGGCAATACATTAGCTGTCGGCAGGTCGCACGTGATAGCCGTACGCCCGTCAGATCTCGGAAGGGCCTGTGTTCGCCTCCCGTCGCCCCAACCTCAACTGACGGGGCTGCTCCACTCCTGAAGAACAGAGCGAGACCGACGATGTTACGTATCTGAGTCACAACGGGCTTCCACACACCGATGCAACCAACGCGCGCTTCTCTGTGGCTTACTTTACGACGCTGTCGGTATCTGAGCTATATAGCCTCGAAAGGTAATACGACTGATGAATCGTGACACGGAAAGGATTTGGAAAGAAACGGCCGCCACATAATCGAGATAGTATCTGAGGATTTTCTTTGAGGGGATCAGGAAAACAACGGAAAGATCTCAGGATACCTGCTATCCTGGCCGAGACCGACTGGAGCGCTACCCGAATGCCAGTTATGGCTACATCAGCCCGCTCTGTAACATGTGCTTTTACAGCTGACTTTCGACAATTCATTAATCACAAGTCAGAAGAAAGTTACAAAATACAACGGCATGAAGCCATGTCCTTCTTCTGCTTAAGAAATTTTGTGATTTTCATGGATCCCAAGATTCATTGCCGCGTCCACAGAGCCCCCCACTGGTCTCCATCCTGAGCCAGATCAATCCAGTCCAGATCCTCAAATCTTGTTTTTCTTAAGATCAGTTTTTAATACTCTCCTCCAATTTACATATATGCCTCGCAAGAGGTGTCTTCCTTTCAGGTTTTCCGACAAAATTTTTTTAAGCATTTCTCTTCTGTCTTGCGCGTGCTACGTGCCCGGCACATCAAGGAAAAACTTAATGATCTGACCATGGGTTATGTTAAAATGGGTGGTCTCAACGGCAAGTTCGGTCTAAAGGGTGATACGGTGGCTGCTTGTTCTGTACAGTCAGAGACACGGTAACCCCTTGGTGCAGGTGTCAACAACAGTAGTGAAGGGTGATACAGGGGTGCTCCCACCCGCTGAGTTGCGCAGTGCCCAGTACTGTTCTATCCCTCGGCGCGTTAAACTTCAAAATGTATATCCAAGCAACGGCGCTGATTATGATAACATACATCATACTGTGACATGACGCCTGAAAGCGGCAATAGTGGAGTCGGAGCCAGGCGTCCATTGCTAGACAACGGCTCGGTAATCATGTTTCCGCGGCAACGAATATTGACACGTTACAACAAATAGCAGAAAAGGCTTCGTTGCCTAGGTAGCAAGTGTAAACACGTTCCCAAACAAACAGTTACCACGGATGTGAAAAGCAGAAATCTTCAAGGAGGTGATTTCTATCCCAGCCGCCTGGCAGGAATACAGGAAGAGCACTTGAGAGGCCGTTAGTTCAGAAGTGACTGAGTGTGCTTTCGGGAAACAGACATGGTTCAAGCAAATGTAGCAAGCGCGAGAGAGTAAGAATTCGAGAGATTACAGACTTTTCAAGATCCATCGTGTTACCAAGCAAGCAAAAGTTCAAAACTCTGGTTTGTGTCTTGCAGTTAACGTAATCTGAGAATGTGATAATTGTAATTACGACTGGTGAATATCCAATAAATCGATTCGCCAATCCAAACCCCGTCTACGCGTCACTACACACATAACAATACCAACGTTGTGTTAGACGATGTACACTGTCCGAGGTATATCTGATACACACAGCGTTTCGGGAATTGGATCGGTGTCCAGAGATCGAGACCAGATCTTTCCTAACGGGCCCAATTCACTATGAGCTATTCCCCCTTACGCAAGATGACGGAAAGAGATCCAGTTTTCGAAACCGAGAAAGATTTCCTCTTTCACTCGAGGCAAATCCCGGGACTCCCCCCAAATCTCAGTCCATGGCCGCCAGTTTCAACGCTGTTTCCAGTTCACTATTCACTAACAAGCCTGAAATTCGACGTTATGTAGACTATCTTGTAATAAACGTCGTGAAATAAACTAGAGAACATTCAGTGAGGGTCTACATACATTTCAGTTTCTCATAACACCGCTGTCACGATTTTCAATATGGCAGGGAAAATATAAATTGAAGGTTCATAAAAAAGTAAACTCAAACAAGGGAAGAGAAATAAATTAGAAAATAAATGAGAAGAGTTGGGAGGGGAAAGGCTGATAACTATTCTCTCTTCCAGAAAGTCAGTCAAATTGCGAAGAGCAGCTGCAGGATTGCCTAGGATATTCAGCTTAAAGTATAATAGCTTCTAGACACTAATTTAATAATACGCAGTGTTCCCTGTCATAAAGAGTATTCCATTAGATATGATATGCAGCCCTGCACATCAATATGGCGCATACAATTGTCTGGCTGCTTTCATAAGCTACGCAGAAGATGTAAAGGTCAAGTGATTCACAGCAAATTAAGTTACGTTTCAAATATCAGAATTTTATTGTCAAGTATAAAGGTAATTTAAACTAATTTCATCTATGAATAAAGTTTCCTGGAGATCATTAAAAGCGCTTCACATACGAAATGAGGACACACAGGAGAAACTACAGGATGTCCATAAAGTACCTACGTATTTTTTTTTAATTCACGAATTGATTTGTTGGAGGTCCTCGCCCATGAAATCTTCTTTCGAACTCTTGTATAACGTCTTAGTTCGATTCCAAGTGATCCCACTGTCCCCTTCGTTGTGTCGTGCGAAACAAAAATTTAAACTTGTCATAATTCCAGTAAACTAGACGCCGACTTCACGAACCCTCCTAGCAGGTTAGCTCAGCAGTAACGCCACAGATCTGGGGTTCCACTCTCGGCAGAGGCAAGAGGTTCTTCTCCCCTCGACAATGCGCAGACCCCTTTTGTGGCATACCCACCTTCCTACACAATGGGCACCGGGGGTTCCTCCCCATAGATAAGGAGGCCGGGGTGTAAAGCTGACCCTTTGCTTCGATCTGGTGCCTTAAGAATAAGCAGAGCGATACCTCCGCTCCTACATACATCCTCTTGGCGCGGTGCAGCTTTACCTCACTACAGCAGTAGAGATAGTTCAGGAGATAAAGCGAAAAGCTACAGGCGGTAGGGCAGGGGTTCGATTCGCAGTAACGGCATCATTTTCCTATTTATCGCTACAACCAGGCTCTTACGCAATGGGTACCGGGAGTTCTTCCAACCTGAAGATGGAGACAGCACGTTCGTTAACGATCTACCAGACCAGACGGCATCAACATCTTCACAACCTTCTGGTTAAGGCGTAGAGTCCTTGCCTCCACTCGCGTTCTAAGCCCCGGACAGGGAGCCCTGTCGTTCAGGGCACAGTCCGAAGCGATGTCTCCGTCACACAACATGGCGCACTGCTCAAGTCTTCACTGTGCCATGTCGTCCGTCTCTGTCTCTAGTCCCTCTCTTGTTAATTCCTTTCCTGCCTCGAGTCCCACTACCGTGTGTCAGTAACTTCCCCCCCCCCTCCGACCTGTGGCTCACACAGCATTGTTTACGAAACATTCTGTCTTCTGTATAACGCAGTGTGGTTCGTTGAAAGTCAACTGGCGTTTTGGAGCAAAATCTCGCCTTCATCTTCATGATAGAAAATTAAGTCAAAAAACCTGAATGAATCAGGTACCAACAAGCAGAGCTCTACTTCGTGTTGGTTTCTTCCTTGGTTCATTTGCTAACCCTCAAGATGAAGGCGACATTTTCCTCCGAAACGTCAGTTGGCTTTCAACGGACTATACTGCGTTACATCCAGCAAGACAGAAAAATCTACATGCTGTAGTTTCATTTGAAATGTCGAACAGAACTTGTTGCCCACCGACCGAACTTGCCAGGTAAGAGCACGTTCAGACTGCAGTCATTTGTCTTATGACATGGTGCAGTCTGGTAGGTGACAACCAATATTTTGGAGGAATATACTGATTCCATCCTCAGGGTAGAACTCTAGGAACGAAGATCATCTACCCTCAGGTTCATCATTATTATCGCGAGTTCCTTCAGACAAACGCAGAGGTGGTGCCTTGTAATAGCAAGGTCGCTCGCGTTCAAGCAAAATTCCTTTCAATTCGCCGTTCATTAAC
>NW_019743656.1:711177-767151 GCF_002891405.2 Cryptotermes secundus | reverse complement strand
TTATTATCGTGAGTTCCTTCAGACAAACGCCGAGATGGTGCCTTGTAATACCAAGGTCGCTCGCGTTCAAGCGTTCCTTTCAATTCGCCGTTCATTAACTTCCTACACAGTAGGAAGTATCATTAAATAAATCAGGAATAAATAGATAAATAACGTAACTTGAGCACAGAGCTCTCAGTACTGGTTCGGACGAAAGCTTACACAAATCAATGAACTCGAAAGGCCGGCCCTCATTCAATGGCCCGGCGCTTTGTTTTCCTTGAATTAAACAAAAGTTCAATCTATCCTATTGCCTGGGTGCATTAATTTCCCTTATCATTAGTATAACATGAAAACCATGTCCACAAGGCATTAGCAAACCCTCATGCCGGTGCCAGTGCTCGGCCACCACGACATGTCTCTGAATGCTCCGTAATGTCGTCGTGTAGTCTGGTAGGTAACTGACGTCTCTACTTAGAAGATGAAAAGTGTTCTTCCGAAACGTCGGTAACCGCCTACCAGAGTACACGGTGACACAGTCCATCTACTATAATCCCTTATGGGACACTAGTCTTACCACCCCCTTACACTTTTGTTAAGTCGGAATATCGTCCATCGAATCCGTTCATCTGTTGGACCTGCTTCTCAGAGTAATCTGCAACGATTTCAATGTTAACACTAAAAGCAGGTGAACAGATGTGTTTTCAACTAGGTAGGATCCAAATTTTTAAACGTTAGATGACATTTGTGTTGATCATAGTTCTAGAGAGGAGACACCATTTTCAGGATCACACACACCGAAGGGCAGTTGCTGTTACATTCAAACATACTGGGGCAAACAGCAAGGTAAAATAAAAAAAAAAGGCAAAGGTATCCCTGTAAAAGGCCGTGGAGGCCCATACGATTGTGAGATGTTGAGGTTCCCACATTTTCTAGACAATCGTCTTATATATAGCGGCAAAAGTTTGTCAGCCCTACGCGCCGGCCGCTCTTTACCCTCAAGAATATTCCTGGTACTCGTTTCTGTTAGAGGCTGACTCGACCCCAGGGCCATGGTGCGGCTGGAAGGATTATGTCAATTGAAAGAAATCCAATGACCTCATCGGGACTTGAACCCGCGACCTTCCGGCTTGTAGCATAGTGCCTCAACCAACTACGCTACCGCGTAAAGGTAAAATTATCCCTCTGCTTATCTAATTAAGCACTACGCCATGACGCCATATGGAAGAGTAGATGTATAGATCCATGCTTTCTTGACCTCGGTACTAGCTGGGTGTGAGTGGTCAGCTTCACTCTTCGGCCGGTTTACCACCGGGGAAAGAGCCCCCGGTACCCACTGAATATGAGGCTGGGTGGTCCCCATAAGGGGCAGACTGTAGAACAATTAACAAACTGTTCTAAAATATTTTCGAAAGGTGTTGCTCCAGTTACCGAGCACCAGACGTTGGGTGCAGAGCGTTGTATTCGGAAGGGAACGAGTTCAAATCGTGGTCCGGAGACCGGCTATAACTACCGAGGTTCTTCGTGATTTTGTTCAGTGCAGCCGGGCAGATTCCTTGAAATTTTCTCAAATTTGACCACGAACAGTTTCTTCCACATTTTTACAATTCATTACTCATTATTCATTTTTCCATTCTGTTTCACACAGTTGTAGAATGCGCCGCTGAATACATCGTTAGATGAACAGTGAATATGCAAACAAAACCCATCTCAGAGACCAAACTTACTGACGGCCTTCAATGAGGCTGATATTTAGGAAGAAGTTTCGGCTAATCTGGACAAAAATACGAGTATAAACGTACATTTTTAGCGCATTTTTCAGAAATTTTCGGGTAAGGCAATGTGATACTGCCGAAAAAAATCATTCATTTACAGCACACACTGTGCCCTCAGCATATTAACAGCACACTGTTACATTTCAAGTGTACAATATGGAAAAATTAAAGCAATAAACTACTACATGTGAAATCGATAGGCATTCAAATGTTTCACAGATATCTGCTTTGCCGTGACTACCGGGGCCAACAACGCGGAAAGCAGGGGTGTCGAAAAACGCGTCAACAAGACACTTCCGCATTCAAAAGTGTTAACCGACAAGCAGAGCTCCTAGTGTAAGCAGGAGGGGCGAGAATTTGTGACGATACTTGATCGTATAGAAGAACAATGGTAACTATATAAACCACCTACTTTAACATACTACAACTCTGCATTCTGCCTACATAATGTATTTATGTGTTCCATATGATTCTCTCAACAAACAGTGACTGTTTCCCTAAACAGCATTAACCGGTTGGTCTCTGTAACGGAGACGTAACGTGTTTCTTGTGAGGTATGAGCTAAATATTTAAATGTCAGAAAAACTTCACTCTTCAAAGAGCGATCAATTCGTATATTAGGGCTGGCTAAATTAACTGCAGAAGGTACTCATGTTGGATGCAGTCTTAATGCCTCGTGGCAATTCTAATGATACTTGCAGCTAGAATGCAGACAACTCTCGTTGTTTGAGAGAGTTAACGCCACAAGGACCCGTTAACACAAGGCACAACACCAGAAATCTTTATGTCAGAAAGCTGAAAGCTTAGCTCAGGTGGTCCAACTCAACGGACCAGGGCACCTCCCACCTCGTGTAGGGAACCTCACGGAAGTTCTGGGCTGCTTAATTATGTTTGAAATTTCACCCGCCATTTGGATACCAGAAGTGCGTTGAAAATAAAATTTAGTGATGTTCTGATGATCACGTTACGCCCTACGTCACTGAGCGTTGATGGCACACTCGCATTCCCACAGCAGGTGGGTTGGGTCGTGGCTGTTTGTTGTTTTTTTCAAGTTCTTCCAGCTGGTTGTTTAGATTATGTCTTGTAAGCTATCGGGTTGCTTTCATTTGTGACTCAAAAAACTAATAACTGTACCACCCCATCTCATGCAAAACAATCTGTACAACTGATATACAGTAGTATCGTTTACTAAGTCAGGCCTTTCTTCTTATACCCTCAACTGCAAAAGATTAATCCTTTGAGGTGTATGTATACACACAGTTCGTACCTCACAGGAAACACATTACGTCTCCGCTACAAAGCCCAGCCGGTTAATGCTGTTTAGGGAAACAGTCGCTGTTTATTGTGAGAACCAAACGGAACACACAGATGCACTGTGTAGGAAGAATACAGAGTGCATGAATGTTACAGCAGGCGGTGCGTATAGCAATCAGTGCTTTAAAGTCTGTTCAAGACAAATCAGCTATGTCGTCGTGACAAGCATCAGTAATGCATCAGGCCGCACTTTCGCGAGAAAACGAATCCCGAGGGACCTACCTCCTTCCTGACTGAATGCAGTCAACTGGTTGCAGGTTACTGACATGGATGAATGATCGCGTGCAGCGTTCTCCCCGAAATCCCCCCCCCCCTTTCCCCCGGGACCGATTTCTCGGACGGAATTCTCTGGCGTCTCAACAGCCACCTACGTATGTGTCTCGTCCTCTTCAGACATTACTTCTGCTACGTCCTTACGAGCGAATCACGTGAAGTGCTACATTACTTTTGCCGGGATAATAAACTTCTACGATAAATTCGTTGTTTTAGTCCTTCAACGTCTCAAGTTCATCTAAATAACTTCTAAATATGCATTTCCTACATCAAATAAAACACACTAGGTGTCCATTGCATAGACCAACCAGTTATTCCTGTTGAAGGAAACAATCGCTGTTTCTCGGTTTATTTTGAAAATCATGTGAAACACATAAATACACTGTGTGGGCAAAACAAGGAGTTCATAACGTTAAAGCAGCTGATACATAGGGTTAACGCAAGCAGAATTTAATATCATGTTCATAATTTTCATAGCCAATATAAAATGGCGCCGGTAGCCGAGCGGTCTAAGGCATGTACTATCTTCGCTCACTTGGAAACCGGGATCGTGGGTTCGAATCCCACTCAGGGCATGGATGTTTAGTTTGTATGTGTGCGTTTTTATGTGTCTGTGTACAGGTAAAGGCCTTGCGACGAGCTGATCACCCGCCCAAGGAGTCCTACCAAATGTCTAAGATCTAGAAGAACCGAAGTGAACGGAGAAGTTTACGGAGGTAGGCCTAGGCTCACTGGGGCTGTAGTGCCAAGGAAAAAAAAATGACTGCGGCATAGAATATAGGGATCACGGCTGGTAATTTTCACATAATAAACTACAAATTCTGACAGTCCAAAGAGTTGACTGGGTTTGTATAGATCGTTGCCATAAAATAAAGTAGTAAATTATGGCACGCAAGATAAATTATAGTATCTTTCATACATACGTATTTTCCAGGTTTACTTACAACAAAATTATGCAACCGCGTCACCGCATCCAGACCCGCTGGGTTCAAAGTTTTGCTTCGTCACGTGACAATCTCCAGACCTGCCAATTCCGGGCATATACAATACAAAACTCTCTTTCACATGGGGCAAATTCTTGTTCGAGGAAAAATGACTGAGCCCCCCCCCCTCCCCCACTGAAATCTAAAATTGGCATTACATGCTTCACGGACACCCCTGAATATTGTAGGCATATTGATTCACAATGCGAGTAGGGCATAAAGATTTTGAACTACCAGTTATGTCGGTGTTGGCAAGAAGAGATAAATGATTCTGTAAGACCGAAGCATTCCGTTGTGATTGATATCGTGTTGCACCAAGCAAATCATAGCGGGGGCGGAGGGGGGGCTGCTGCCAACGCTCTTACATGTCAAGACAAAGGCAGCTCAGAGGCAGCATTGCGCCTTTCAAGTCTCCATTCCGTCTAAATAACATTTACAAATTCAGTCCGTACCTCACGGGAAACACATTACGTCTCCACTACAGAGCCCAACCGGTTAATGCTGTTGAGGGAAACAGTCGCTGTTAAAATGCGAGGTGTCGTAATGTTACAGTAGGTGGTATATACATATATACAGATATAGTTATCATCGTGCTTTAAAGGGCTAAAGACGGGAGGTGCACGCAGTGCACTAAATTGAACCGCTGTTAACAGCAGCACAGCAAAGAGAAACGGGAAATTAAGCCTTTTCCAGCGCATTCAGAAAGCCCACTAGCAAAGAGTGTGCGTGTCGAACTTCTGCGTCAATCCGTCCTTTGCAGCACGTATGAACGCCGTCTCTTGCGTCGAGGCTTCACTACTAGACCAACTCAACCAAAGATTCAATACCACTCGCACCGAGGAGTCTAAACCAGTTACGGTAATCTCAGGTTGTCGAACCCTATCTCCTTGAGACCCATCTTAATGTTATCCTTCCACACTTTTCAAGGCTTTGCAAGTTGCCATTTTCAAAACAGACACCATACCAAAACGCTGTATGCATGACCGGCAACTTAGCTACATGTTCAGCGCACCGTATATTTCTATACTTCACTCTTCTAACAGCACCAGGAGACATGTGTAAATCAAGAAATTCCTCGTCACGTACTATCACAGACCGCGTATTCCTGCGTCCTGCATTAGCCCTCTCGCTAAAATGCTTGCCGCTCTTCTGGGCTAGGGACTGGGCATACAACCAGCATGGGAAACTGATCCTACTGACTTTTCACTGATAGTTTCTGACAATAAGACGACGTTCTCTTCTCGTTTAACACTGATGACATCCATCAGACAGACAGTCGAACTCCTAACCCTCTGGGATAGACCTGTTAGGAGCGAGGTAGCACACACATTATTGTGTGGGCAAAATGCGAAGCTGTTTCATTTGGCAACCACGGCGCTTTAAACGGTAAATTATCATATCAGACTTGGCGCATCAGATAAACCTATTTATCAGAAGCACAAAGAAAGTTCTGCAGGTTTTGTACACTTCAAGTCATTCTCCGTGTCACGTCACAATTCAATTGCGCAATCTTCATGTTCAAAGAATTGGAACACTATCTGACACATGGATTTCATTGACATGCGAGTCACTTTCAAAGCCCCGTGTCTACTGTGAGAGCGAACTGACGCGTTGAGACTAGTATATCTCTTGTCAGTGGAGAATATTCCTTTGTTAAGATTTAACGTAACGTACAAATGATAACAAACGCGCTATTTAACATTCTCAGATAGCGCGATTATCTCTCGGGCTCTAGGTTTAAAATTGCCTTGCTTCTGTGGGATTGAAACCTGCAGTCACAGTGACAGAATTGTTCGGATATTACCGCCACCATTTTGTCGCCTATCTGAAATCCTAAAGATTAAAATATTCAGTTCAGTAATTTTACTTGCTGTTTTATAAACCCATGGGCGTGAAAGTTGGTCCTCTGACATCAGGGGCAGAACATAAATTTCGGGTTTTATACTATTGAGCGCGATTGTGTAATTTCAACAATTAAACAAAGGAATTACCACAATCCCATGAAGTACAATTAGGCCCCAAAAACACAGTTTCAAGCGCGACAAAGTTAGGTAATGACTATTTTGTAATGTTGCCCACTGGTGCAACTGAGGCTGTATGTTTACTTTCAAGCGGGAACTGAATTCTTAGGCACCATTTAGATGAACGTCAGAATTTGAAGTGTTTAATGTCTAACGCTTTCTCTCTCATTCACATGAATCTTACGAAGAAGTTACGGTTCTATCTAAGGCCTTTCTCACGTCCATTAAATGAGAATTCCATTTAGGAGCTATAGAAATGAACTCCGTTTTTCAGTTATCAACAGCCTGCAGACAGAGCCATCATGCGGTCAACTGGCCACAACAACGGTGAATCTGTTGCATCATTATCAGCTCCCCACTTCACGGAATGACGGACGCTAACGTTTCCGAACTATACGTCATATCGAGGCAGGGGTAACGCCGTTTTCTGTGCATTTCCGCCAGAGCCTATCTCTCTCACCAGAACAGACACATACGTACGAAACTTCTGCACATTTCCGGGATGACCGCACCGTGCAAACAGCTTGGTTACGGATAACAAACACCATTCTGCAGACGTGACGTGTTTCCGGTCGGAAAAGACACATCTCTCGGATGAACTGTGGCATACAGGGTGTAACTGGCTCCAATTACCCTTTTCAAACCTCAAGTTCGAAGATATAGTATTTAAAAATATAGTTCCTATAGCGTTGTAAAGACACCCCGTCTCCGCTACAGAGCCCACCCAGTTAATGCTGTTTAAGAAAACAGTCGCTGTTTAATGTAAGAATCATATGGAACATATAAATACACTGTGTGGGCAGAATGCAGAGTTCTGTAATATATACAATTTCAGTCCGTACCTCACAGGAAACATTACGTCTCCGCTACAGAGACCAACCGGTTAATGCTGTTTAGGGAAATAGTCGCTGTTTATTGTGAGAACCATGCGGAACACACAAATACACTGTGTGAACAACATGCAGAGGGCATGAGTGTTAAAGCAAGTGTATTATTTATAACTGTGTTTTGAAGGGCTAAGATTACACGATGTTTTGACTCAGAAAGTCACAAAAATAATACTTCCTTCAAAATAGTCTTTTATTACTTTTATGGATATACTTTGAGAGCCTTGATCTACCAGAGCAGTACCTCGATTGTGATTCATGATAATTTTGTACCTCGGAAGCATCAGGGCTGAAAGGATGGTGTGGTTATATGTATGCCAGCCCTCATGCTTCTCAAGTACATAACTCTCTGACGTGACACGATGTCACGCGTGTATCCCACCTTATGTGTGAAGGCCACCGATCACTGTACCATGCTCAATCTCCTGAAATTACTTGAACGCGTCGTGAGAACCAATTCCAAAGTGACAAAGTCCTTGGGTCTGTTGTAAACAAATTATAACTTCAAGGGCTCTTAGTTGACAACCTGACGAGGAAAACGCATATACAAAAAAAAAACTTCGATTGGAAAGACGAGCGCACTTTGCATATGAATTAGGGGATGCTGACAAATTTTGTTGCAGCGTAGAATAGCAAATACAATGAGCGAGTTGCGAACTGCTTGCTTGCAACCCCAACACCCCAAGGCAATAAACCTTCCCCTTTCGCTCCACCACGGTTGGATCCGAGACTCTTTCGTTGCAAAGCCAGTTTGTAAAGAAACAAAGCGCACGCCTAATTGAGTTAAAATGGAGCCACAGTATCTAATTATAATAGCAAAAGTGAAATGAATAACAACGTAACCCTTTAAACCGGCCCGGTATCTGCGAAGTATATGAAGTAATTACATTAATATTCTATTCCGTGTTGTTTGCCTACACAGCGCATACTCAGAAGTCAACGTTATGTTACGAGCGACGGTCAGCCAGCCAGTTTGTCTTCGTGTCAAGCCCCCATCTGGTGCCCAAAACCATATTTTTTTACTGTCAGACAGTTGTGGGTTTGTTGATATGGGGCGTTCTTTCTGACGAGTGGGCGGGTCTGTCGTTTACAATCGCTGCTGGCCCTCACCAGCGCAGTCATTCTCGGGTCCGAGTCCTGATGGAACTCATAAACATATTTTCAATGTTTCAGATTCGAGGCTTCCCCAACCTGGAGGGCCAGATCCCTGTATTTATAACCCCCCGGGCACTGGTCTCCTACGACTCGCAGGTGGAGGTAATCAACCAGCCTCCACGCGGGAATTCAGCGTATACTAAAGAAACAAAAAACTCCGTGGTCTGTAGTCCGCAAGCGAAGTATACCGACCGAGCGACCCCTGCTTGTCGGCGAAGTTAGTGCCAACATTTACGGATAGAGGGTGTCACTCAGCGTATACTAAACATGCTTAATATAATATTAATATTCAGTTCGTACCTCACAGGAGACACATCACGTCTCCTCTACAGAGTCCAACCGGTTAATGTTGTTTAGGGAAACAGCCGCTGTTTATTGTGAGAATCATACGGAACACATTAATACACTGTGTCTGCAGAATTCACAGTTTCTTAAATGCTGAGGTGATACATACAGTTACAATTACGCTTGAAATACTCGTAGTTGCACAATTCTGAATGTACGTATTTTCAAACTTGCGCCTGAAACAGAACCACCCGCACTGCAACCAGTGACATCTGCCCAACCTCCGCTGGGACGTAGAGACTAGCCCCGTCGGATGGACAAGTTCGCGAAGTGCGTGACATACCGCAGAGTCTCAGCCACAGCGCCCACCCCCGCGCACAGTGCTGCAACTTTGCTTGTTTGTTTGCTGTTTGTCAGCTACAGAGCAATAGTAATTGCGTCATGCAGCACGGACGAGGGAACCGCAAAACAACGAGACGTTTAACTCTCCTGAGTTTCTGCGAAGCAACAGATTAGCAGCTGCCGTGGGAGGAAAACTCCAGCGCTTAAACTTATGGAGGAAACACAAGAGAACTCACTTCCCAAATTCTCAAAAATGCGCTACGTTCAAGCCCAGAAAACTCGAACAGTTCTAAAACACCTCCGACAGTAAAGGATTAGGCTCTGACACATGAATAAATCAAGCTATGAAATTAATTTAACCCTTGGAAGCTTAGTGGTCACTGTTTGTACCACCCGCTGTAACATACTAAAACCGCGTACGTGGTATTTATGTGTTCCGTGTGTTTCTCACAATAAACAGCTATTATTTCCTTATACGGAATTAACCGGTTGGGCTCTGTAGCGGAGACGTAATGTGTTTCCTGTGAGGTAGGGGCTGAATATTTATATCTTGGAAACAAGAACAGTCTTTAAAGGGTCGAGTGCTAATTTGCCGCCTCTGTATAATGGTTCCGGTGGAGAGGACATGACAGCTATTCAGTTAAGTTCTCGGCTAATATAGCGGTAACCTTGACTAGATTTTTCGCGATTTTCTCAGTCCCTCGAGGAAAAGTCTTGGATATGGCCCAAAATTAGGCCAGGGCCGTTTCATTCCGCATTCATTTCAATAAATTATTCACTGTCGTCGCACTACTTAACGCTACAGAGTGAGGGTGTTGGAGAGTGTCCTTAAATAAACGAATAAAGCAAAATGATAGGTCTATACTTCCGAGAGTACGCGTACCCTGACACGAGAGCCATCTACTAGCGATCTCACGGCAGGACTCAGAACTCGCACCTCCGGATTTTCTGATGTCCAGTTACAAGTTCGGCAGTAAATGTGTATGTGGGCGAAGTGGATTAAAGTAGCGCGCGGGAACTCGCAACGCCAAAATGGCAGTAAAATTAAGAAGCAGCAACTTTTAGATTCTAAAGCTCAAGCGGTTAGTCGCTGGCTTCCCACCGCGACGGCTCGGGTTCGATTCCGGGGTCTCGTAAAGTGGGATTTGTGGTGGACAAAGTGGCGCTGGGGCGGGTTTTCTCCGAGTGCTTCGGTTTCCCCTGCCAATCTTCATTCCACCAAATTCTCCATCATCATAATCACCTGGGGCAGGCTACAATAGGCCAATCAGTGGCCGCCCTGACGAGTGGACCCAGTTGGACTCCACCTCCCCCCCCCCACTAAGCGAATTAAAAAAAATATTTTTTTAGATTCTAAAGGGTTCCGATGATGGTGTATAAGACCCAGAATTACTGTCGGCTATATAAGTTTTGTTTAGTATAATTCAATTCGACATAAATGATTCGGCCCTTTATGTGTTTATTTCCCAATGACGAAAGCTAATTGTGCCATAACTAGACACGAACATAAGTTAGTGTCATCGGTTTTGTCGTTAATGGAGTAATGCATGTTTTTCGCAGCTGGAAACTGGACGCCATTTAAACGATTAAATAAAAAAAAGTCAATTTCAATCAGTTCTATCGCATAATCTCGTGGTTCGGGAAAATAACGCTGAATTACAGTGTGAAAATTGAAACGTGATTTGTAACTAACAGAAGTCTGTATGTAACCAACAGGATGATGTGAAAGGGCGCTGGAAAAGACGTGTGCTTAACTTGTTACAGCTGGAAAGTAGGGCCAACCTTTATAAAACTGGCCTTATATTCTGTAGACCTTCAAGCCGGATCATGAAAATATTCCGTTCTCTGCACGATTATTATTTAACCGTTTCAAGCCTGAGTTCACCTAAGTAACACATACAAATTCAGTCCGTACATCACGGGAAACAAACTGTGTCTCCGTTAAGGCGCGTCCACATTACTCGCGTTCGTGTGACTCGCTATGCTTGCGAGTAATGTGGACGATATTACAAGTCACGAGACAAGCAAATTTTAAGATTTTAATTTAAAACTATAGCCAATAAATTAAAATACGTCTACAGCCTATACACACTACGTGTAAATATGCTGATCCTCACGCGCCGAAGCCTGGCGAGCAACTGAAGTAGTGTGGACGAAGATTTATGAGCACAAGTAAAGGCCAGACGAGTCTCCCGACGAGCATGAGTAATGTGGACGCGCCTTTACAGAGCCCACGCGGTTAATGCTGTTTAGGAAACAGTAGCTGTTTATTGTGAGAACGATACGGAACATACAAATACAATGTGTGGGCAGAATGCAAAGGTTTGAATGTTAAAAAAGGTGATACGTGTAGTTACCACTGTGTTTTAAAAGGTAAGGTGGTCTTCATTTATAAACGTGATGGTCCTGAAAAAAGTGTTCTGTATTAGCATGGAAACAGATTTCGCTAGTCTGCAAATCTGAATTTAAAACAGTTTAAGATTACAAGCTTCTTAGATGTGACGCCGTGTAATCTTGTAGATAGTCATCAACATTTCAGAAGAAACTCCTGACTCAATCTTCAGTGTTTTAAGAACGACTGTCCACTTTCTAAACTGAAAATGGAAGCAGAGTCCTCGTAAACTTTGCTTACGGTCTACCAGACTAAACGGCGTTGTACCCCAGACATCCCAGAAGACAGAAATCACCAGTCACCACAAATCTTACCTGTATCCTCACTGTGATAAGCCGCTTACCGTAACATTGCTAAGACAGTATGAACAATGGCGTTCATTTGTACCACTAACGATTTTCTCACAAACATAAAATAACTGAAGAATGACTTCTATAATAAGACTGCATCTCTTTACTTGCTCGCGTGGGGGCACTGACTAAAAAAGAAAGCAGGCTGTTCTTCGCGGGATGACGTAGCGACAATCCTCTACACTCGGACCCCAACACCGGTTGTCCCGACTGAGGCTTTTCGTGGTTATCCACAGTCACTCCAGGCGATGTTGGAATAGTACTTGATTACTTCAAGACCTTTATGTTTACAGTTCATCATTCTTCCCACACTGATCGGGGTAACCTAGAATCTAAACTTTGCGTCGCGACGCCGTCATTATAGGCTAGAGAGTCACAGCGTCGGAAATCGAGTCCTCAGAGGAACCCACGCTCGCTGAATTACGCCGGATTAGGTAGCGAATTTGGTAACTTTAACTAATAAGTCTAAAGTGATTTAGATGAATGGTAGTTAGCCGAGGGTACTCATGTACGCAAACATTAGAACCTTTGTTATGAGACAATTAGCTCTGCATTTCTCTGCATTCCAGCAGAGAAAGGTGAGACCCGCGCCGCTTCAATGGGCCCATTCCATTTCAGACACATGATCCGCTGAACCAGGCAGGCCCCTGATCGAATTACTTCCACGAAATGAATTGGAAAATTGTGCGTTATGATTTGTAATCAGCCGACTGACCCTGAGAGTTTTGCAAGCTGAGCGTACAGCATCCAATTATACACGGATGTGGTCACGCGGAGTTAACGCGGCTTGAGAGAACACAACTGTATCTGCATTCGCCTTCTAGCTGTTACGTAGGATCAGAACACACAACTGAAACCCTAAGACCGTTAATATTTTATTTAACATAAAAACAACGCAGCGTCCCCCACTTTTTCTTGACAGCGAAAGTTACAATGATATTTACTCCATACTCTTACCAATATGTACGGCAGTCATGGTTGTTAAAGCTTTATGCAATTGCGGTAGAGTTTTTGGTCCGATTCGAATCCTCGTTCCCAATTACTTTTTAATTACGTGAGGTAATTGTGATTTCTCAGTTTAAGTGTTATCCCTTTCCTAAAGTTTCCGCCACTGTACGCTATGATACTGACAGTGGTACCAATCATATCACGGGCGAAGAACGAGTACTCATGTTTGTTCGTAATATTTCCATTTTAATACTACAGCGTCCGGGAACTGAAACCCGGATTACAACAAACAAAGACCAACAGGCACACGTCAGCATGTGATATGAGTGGGGGTGGGGAGTTAGTGGGGGGTATGTATCATAGTTACGGAATTCACATTTCAATATTAAAAATATTTTAATTTAAAAATTAATGATGCCAATGTCGAAAATCTCAACATGGCTGTGTATGTTCAAAACTATACAGCGTGTCCATTAACTCCCAACTTAAATTACTGGAATACTTATTTACTTACACATCGAGCTGAGTCCTTCTTGAGAAGCCGCCAATTCTGCAGCTACTCAAGAATTTCCCAGCGTGTTCATGGAACCCGAAGGTTCATTACAGTGTTCACAGGAACCCCCAAACTGGTCCCTATCCTGAGCCAGACAAATCCAATCCATAACATTCCATTCTATCTCTACAAGATCCATTTTAATATTGTCCACCCATCTACGCCTTGGTCTTTCCAGTGGTTTCCTTTCTTTTGGCTTTCCCACCAATATCCTACATGCATTCATCTTCTTTCCCATTCGTGCTACATGCCCTGCCCACCTCATCCTCCTTAACTTGATCATTCCAATTACACTTGGAGAAGAGTACAAGTTATGAAGCTCATCATTATGCAGTTTTCTCCAATCTCCCGTCACTTCATCTCTCTTCGGTCCAAATATTCTCCTCAACAACCTGTTCTCAAACACCCTCAGTCTATGTTATTTAAATTACTGGAATAGTAGTAAAATTTTCTTTTCTGCATAGCTCAACTGGCAATGAGCGTACGTGTATGTGCAATAATAGCAAAACTTCCAG
Source organism: Cryptotermes secundus (assembly GCF_002891405.2). Classification (NCBI taxonomy): domain Eukaryota; kingdom Metazoa; phylum Arthropoda; class Insecta; order Blattodea; family Kalotermitidae; genus Cryptotermes; species Cryptotermes secundus. The sequence goes on along the minus strand of NW_019743656.1, from coordinate 753,379 downwards.
CCCGAAGGGGAAATCACAGAAGTCTTGGAAGAAAAAATGTCATGAACATGGGCCCATAGCTAAAACAATTCATGGTTTGCGCAATAATAAAGCAGACAGGAAATTCATGGACACTCTGTATAACAAATACTAAATGAAATTTGTTCTCCGATATAAAACGATTAGATCTGATTCACGGCCAAATGAAATGCAACTCGCATTCACAAATCAAATAGAGAGGCAGATGAAAGCCGCGTGGCTATGACAACAGCATCTTTGTGTCCACTGAAATTACAAAGACCTTTCACGCATTACACTGTGCACAATTGAAACAATGGCCTTTTTTGCGAGCTGCGATTGAGCAAAAGTTTATATAAGGCTACAGAGCGAAAACTACAGGCAGGTCCCTTTGTTAAGTACAAAAGGCTGGGAGAGAAACGCACTAATAAATAAACCCTGGACGTACTTCGCTTTCATACATTTTGAAGTACACGAATTAAAATGATATGATAAACGTGGTTACTGCAAACTGGTATAACAATTCGCTATGAGAAGTACAGAGTAACAAGCATGTTACGGAAGAAACTCCTGCAATACAATAACGGACACCAGTAAGAGTTCTTGTGAATACGGCAATGGGCAAACTGAGCACTTGGTTAACTTCCTGATAAGCATTCATGAGTCGCTCCAATTGAGATCACCTCAGTACTGTCATGTAGGGGCTACAGTTCGTTGAGGCACTATGCTACAAGCCGGAAGGTCGCCGGTTCGATTCCGCATGAGGTCGTTAGAATTTTTCAATTGAACTAATCCTTCTAGTCGCACTATGGCTCTGGGGTCGACTCAGTCTCTAACAGAAATGAGTACCAGGAATCTTCCTGTGGGGTAAAGGCCGGAGGCATGTAAGGCTGACAACCTCACCACCATCTGTGAACCGATTGTCTTGAAAATGTGTGACCTTCAACGTCTCACAACCCTATTGGCCTCCACGGCGAGTTAAAGGGATCGCTTCGCTTAATGGGGGGTGGAGTCCAACTGGGTCCACTCGGCACGGCGGCTACTGATTGGCCTATTGTAGCCCGACCAGGGTGATTATGATGATGGAAAATTTGGTGGAATGAGGATTGGCAGGTGAAACCGAAGTACTCGGAGAAAACCCGCTCCAGCGCCACTTTGTCCACCACAAATCCCTCTTGGCCAGACCCCGGGATCGAACCCGGGTCGCCGCGGTGGGAAGCCAGCGACTAACCGCTTGAGCTATGGCGCGGCCTAAAGGGATAGCTCTATCTTTTATCTGTCATGTAGATCAAGCATTACCAAACTTAATCATAATCTACGAAGAAGTTTCGGAGATAAACAAGCGGACGGACAGATTGAAACGCCTTCCCCATAATGACATTATCTTTGTGCACCTCATGCAGACGACTGAAATACAATTTTGGGGCTGCTGTCACGTTGCGCCCAACAAGGGACAAACAATCGCACAAGTCTGCACGGCTCCTGTCACTCACAATGGCGCATATTCAATTAATAACGCGGACTGACCTATTTCACATCATAATCTAATCAGACATGAAAATTAATATTTAGTGCTGAAGTTCTTTTAATGCAGAACTAATGTGTGGTGGCATGAATAAACATCTGTATCGATGCTGCGCGCTGAGCGTTGCGCGTTGCACGTGACAAGGGTCGGAACCCAAATGAAGCGCGAGGTTCGTCTGAATATTCTAAAATTCAGTCCGTACCTCACAGGAAACACATTAAGTCTCCGTTACAGAGCCCAACCGGTTAATGCTATTCAGGGAAACAATCGCTGTTTATTGTGAGAACCATACGGAACACATAAATACACTGTGTGGGCACAATGCATAGTTTCTGGATGATGAAGCAGGTGGTACATGCAGTTATGACGGTATATTAAAGGGTTAATAGTTTCCAGTTGCACACTGAAAGGATACAGCTGTGTGGATCCTAATAAACATAGATGAAAGCCCATAATTTGCAGTTAAATGGCAGGTTTCCAATCTGAAAAACCTGAGGGGCAAAGCCTACACCTAAGCATAAATGGGATGATAATTTCAAAATGGATCTTATTGAAGGAGTGTAGGAGGGCGTACACCAGATTCGGTCTACAGGTAGGCTCCTGTGAACACTGATAAATCACTAGGTCCCATGAGACGCTGAAATTCAGTGACTAGCCGAGCTGCAGCTTTCAGAAGCGGAACTCTGCTGGATGTTACTGTCAACTGCAAAGTTTATATCGGATACGTACTGTCTTCTGTCCTCTTTATACACACACACAGAACTCATAAATATATTACTGTTACGTGCACTTACGTTTAGAGCCCTGCTTTTACACTGATTTTATGTTTGTTCTTCGATTCAGTGGTATCGGATAAAACGCTCGATGTTGTATCACTGATGACAGACTGTCAGAAATCAGTCAATTGGCAAGGCAGCCCATCCTATCCACCGCAACAACAAGTGCTTTGCTGCCTCATGCAGTTCAGTGCGGGACATCGCAGTGTAGCGTACACACTTGTTGCCTTCGGCTCCCTGAGCTGGGGTAAAAGGTAAAGTTGTCCCAGTGCTTAACTAATTAAGCACTACGCCATGAAGGCGTATGGGAGTGGATGTATAGATCCACATTCGCTTGATCTCGGCTCTAGCTGGAGGTGTGGTCAGCTTCGCGCTTGGAAGCCCGAAAATTGTATAAATGTTTCGCTCCTGTCTCATCGAAAACACTTTGCGNACAAGCATGTTACGGAAGAAACTCCTGCAATACAATAACGGACACCAGTAAGAGTTCTTGTGAATACGGCAATGGGCAAACTGAGCACTTGGTTAACTTCCTGATAAGCATTCATGAGTCGCTCCAATTGAGATCACCTCAGTACTGTCATGTAGGGGCTACAGTTCGTTGAGGCACTATGCTACAAGCCGGTAGGTCGCCGGCTCGATTCCGCATGAGGTCGTTAGATTTTTTCAATTGAACTAATCCTTCTAGTCGCACTATGGCTCTGGGGTCGACTCAGTCTCTAACAGAAATGAGTACCAGGAATCTTCCTGTGGGGTAAAGGCCGGCGGCATGTAAGGCTGACAACCTCACCACCATCTGTGAACCGATTGTCTTGAAAATGTGTGACCTTCAACGTCTCACAACCCTATTGGCCTCCACGGCGAGTTAAAGGGATAGATTCGCTTATTGGGGGGTGGAGTCCAACTGGGTCCACTCGGCACGGCTGCTACTGATTGGCCTATTGTAGCCCGACCAGGGTGATTATGATGATGGAAAATTTGGTGGAATGAGGATTGGCAGGTGAAACCGAAGTACTCGGAGAAAACCCGCTCCAGCGCCACTTTGTCCACCACAAATCCCTCTTGGCCAGACCCCGGGATCGAACCCGGGTCGCCGCGGTGGGAAGCCAGCGACTAACCGCTTGAGCTATGGCGCGGCCTAAAGGGATAGCTCTATCTTTTATCTGTCATGTAGATCAAGCATTACCAAACTTAATCATAATCTACGAAGAAGTTTCGGAGATAAACAAGCGGACGGACAGATTGAAACGCCTTCCCCATAATGACATTATCTTTGTGCACCTCATGCAGACGGCTGAAATACAATTTTGGGGCTGCTGTCACGTTGCGCCCAACAAGGGACAAACAATCGCACAAGTCTGCACGGCTCCTGTCACTCACAATGGCGCATATTCAATTAATAACGCGGACTGACCTATTTCACATCATAATCTAATCAGACATGAAAATTAATATTTAGTGCTGAAGTTCTTTTAATGCAGAACTAATGTGTGGTGGCATGAATAAACATCTGTATCGATGCTGCGCGCTGAGCGTTGCGCGTTGCACGTGACAAGGGTCGGAACCCAAATGAAGCGCGAGGTTCGTCTGAATATTCTAAAATTCAGTCCGTACCTCACAGGAAACACATTAAGTCTCCGTTACAGAGCCCAACCGGTTAATGCTATTCAGGGAAACAATCGCTGTTTATTGTGAGAACCATACGGAACACATAAATACACTGTGTGGGCACAATGCATAGTTTCTGGATGATGAAGCAGGTGGTACATGCAGTTATGACGGTATATTAAAGGGTTAATAGTTTCCAGTTGCACACTGAAAGGATACAGCTGTGTGGATCCTAATAAACATAGATGAAAGCCCATAATTTGCAGTTAAATGGCAGGTTTCCAATCTGAAAAACCTGAGGGGCAAAGCCTACACCTAAGCATAAATGGGATGATAATTTCAAAATGGATCTTATTGAAGGAGTGTAGGAGGGCGTACACCAGATTCGGTCTACAGGTAGGCTCCTGTGAACACTGATAAATCACTAGGTCCCATGAGACGCTGAAATTCAGTGACTAGCCGAGCTGCAGCTTTCAGAAGCGGAACTCTGCTGGATGTTACTGTCAACTGCAAAGTTTATATCGGATACGTACTGTCTTCTGTCCTCTTTATACACACACACAGAACTCATAAATATATTACTGTTACGTGCACTTACGTTTAGAGCCCTGCTTTTACACTGATTTTATGTTTGTTCTTCGATTCAGTGGTATCGGATAAAACGCTCGATGTTGTATCACTGATGACAGACTGTCAGAAATCAGTCAATTGGCAAGGCAGCCCATCCTATCCACCGCAACAACAAGTGCTTTGCTGCCTCATGCAGTTCAGTGCGGGACATCGCAGTGTAGCGTACACACTTGTTGCCTTCGGCTCCTTGAGCTGGGGTAAAAGGTAAAGTTGTCCCAGTGCTTAACTAATTAAGCACTACGCCATGAAGGCGTATGGGAGTGGATGTATAGATCCACATTCGCTTGATCTCGGCTCTAGCTGGAGGTGTGGTCAGCTTCGCGCTTGGAAGCCCGAAAATCGTATAAATGTTTCGCTCCTGTCTCATCGAAAACACTTTGCGTCTCCGTTACAAAGACCAACCGGTTAATGCTCTTATGGAAGTAACTATTATTGTGAGATTCATATGAAACCCACAGGCCTCAGGACACAGTGAGGGGCAAACCCAGGATTTTGGGGCTTGGAGCAGGTGTTGCTGTAAAGGATTAATCTACTTTAGTCGATAAACTTTCCTTGTCAGTAGACGAGTGAGTAGGCGGTGTAATGATGCTCTAACGCCTGAATCTAACAGAATATCAAACACTGAATGCACGTCAAAAGCGTGACTCATTACTAAATACACTTTTTTTTCCCCCTCTTGGCACTACAGCCCCAGTGGGCCTAGGCCTACCTCCATAAACTTCTCCGTTCACTTCGGTTTTTCTAGATCTTACACATTCGGTAGGACTCCTTGGGCGGGTGATCAGCTCATCGCAAGGCCTCTACCTGTATACAAACACAGAAAACACACACACACAAACTAAACACCCATGCCCTGAGTAGGATTCGAACCCACGATCCCGGTTTCCAAGCGAGAGAAGATAGTACATGCCTTAGACCGCTCGGCTACCGTGACCGGCCGAAATACACTTTACATAAGCGCAAAATGAGAGGGTGGTGTCAGAACTCACCAAGAGAGGTGAAAGTCTAAGAGCGACCTAAGTTCCGCTCCCGGTGGGCATCAAACCGGGAGGAGCCGGACATTTGCTATCACATCGGCTGTCGGCCTGTGTCTGCAGGACAGTCAGTCCGAGCCCCTACGTCACTACAGAGGGCACGGAGCACGAGGAGCTTAAGACTTCTGGTTACTCTTCGGCAAGTGTTATTACGGTGAACATATCAAGTAGGATCAGATGCGAAGGGCATGTAGCATGCAAGACGGGAATAAGATAATCCACAAACGTCTAGTTCCGAAACACGGCAGAAAAAAAGCTGTCACTGCGCTCTCAAGGTTCAGGGCACGGATCCAGTGTCGACTGGCGCCAATCTGTCACCCGCGTGACCCGTATTGTTTCGGGTCGTTTTTAGGAACTTGCATTTTAATGTGACTCCATTTGTTAGAGTGCCGGTGGAGAGGAGGGGGCAGACCGCTTTTGTTCAATAACACGGGAAAGTACAAGATAAGAGCACGAAGTTTGTACACAACTTGCGACGTAATTCATCAAGACGGGAAACAGGAACACGTGACTACGGGACATTACGCCGCGCCAGCAGATAACAGGCAGCTAAAGTAATGAGGTTCATATATTGAAACAGAGCATAAACTGGAACAGTTAAAAACGAGTTCTTATAGCTACATACACCGCCTGTTTCAGCACCGAAACCTCTTGATTTGGTCGACAGAATGTATTTACGTGTTCCGTATGGTTCTTACAGTAAACAGCAATCATTTCCTTAAACAGCATTAACCGGTTGAGCTCTGTAGCGGAGACGTGATGTGTTTCCTGTGAGGTACGGACTGAATGTTTAATTCAGATGAAATCCATGTACTCAAATATCTTTCTATACCAGAAGTACAAGTGGGCATTGGCTGAGAACCTTCGATGCATGAACATTTTCTGTCCCCTCCCCCCCATAAAATTCAGCGGTCCTCTTCCCCCTCTTCAAGCTTCAAACGAGTAACTGTAAGCATTAAAATAGGTAGTAAACTCCAGTACACAGAAGTTCAGATATTTACTGTCCGTAACAAGAATCCGGGTATTCTGAATTTGGAATAAGCCCAGCGGTAATGCCCTAGTCCTGTATCTGCGAGGTGCTCAGTTCGAATCTTGGATGGGATGCCGGATATCCTGATTGTTTCCATGATTCTCTTCAGTTGCTCCAGGCAAATGCTAAGGGAAGTACTTTGATTAGACTAGGAGCCCTTCCTTCCACATCCTTTCCAATTCATCATTCTATCATCCGACGCTACGTTCTCCAGTTCGGGAACGTACAGGCGGAGACCTCTGTGCGGAGAATGCAGCAAGATGAGGGACGCGAAGCTACGGCTCACTGTCCTCAAGACGCCGAAGCTTCTTGTTCTTGCGAAAGAAATAATGGGAAAATTAATTCGCCTGGACTCGAACCCATGCATGTATCAGTAAAATGAATAATTTTCCCGGGATGTCTTCCCGTGGATCAATCCAGACGCTTTCAATTATCTTGATTAATTGAATTACTGAGTCTATTATATTTATCGGAACTTACATATATGGGCATTAAATTTCTGTGTTAATAGAGCTTAATGTGGTACTTCACGGTTTCATACATGTGGCGCCGTGGGTTTCTGAAAGGTTCTGGATTCCTCTTGGAGCCTAGGAGCCTGGAATGTTGATGTTAACGGGAAGAGCTTACTAGTGGACGCGCCCCCAAATGTACGTATGGGAACCACGTATGGAAAAGTCAGTCAGGATAATCACCGTATGAAGGCGCAGCCCGGCTAATTATGACGCAGTTGCTCTGTCCAGACTGTACCAATCAGATACGAATTCGCTCTGTACCTGTCCGCGGCGGAACCAACTCGAAATATTGAATTTCCAGCGTGCGGGGTACAAAACCACCTCCAAACTGAACACTCCCGCTTGGGAGGACCTGCTCATTGAAGTAACTCTTTCAGAGTGTAAATGTTTGGATTAAATAAGATTTCAGATTTTCACATCCAATTAAAAAAAAATATCAGCATTAATATTAATCAGCCCAACTGATGAAGCTTGCAGAAAAGTTTCGGCTGGCAGGCAGTGAGAAGGGGTGTTAAGAGTGGAGGGCACAATCGAGGGGCCCCGGAGGGCCTGTACCACAAGACTGCGCTACAGTTTACGGCTCTCATTACCGCTGTTGGAGACGAGACCCCAGCTGGAGGGCCTCTCGGGCGGAGGGACCACCCCCGTACAGGAACAAAGTGAGATCCTTCACGGAGACCGCCATTATCAAACCGAAATGCGCTTCGCGTCACACCGAATTGCAATTAAGGGTCCCACACCACAGAACTTTTCCATTAAAGGTACAAACTCGAAACTTCGTTCCGCTTCGTGATATCTCCTAACGCCAGAACACAGATCCGTTTGTTTGCGGTTTAACGACGCAGTCAGTATCTAAGAACGCTTCGTGATATCTCCTAACGCCAGAACACAGATCCGTTTGTTTGCGGTTTAACGACGCAGTCAGTATCTAAGAACGCTTCGTGATATCTCCTAACGCCAGAACACAGATCCGTTTGTTTGCGGTTTAACGACGCAGTCAGTATCTAAGAACGCTTCGTGATATCTCCTAACGCCAGAACACAGATCCGTTTGTTTGCGGTTTAACGACGCAGTCAGTATCTAAGAACGCTTCGTGATATCTCCTAACGCCAGAACACAGATCCGTTTGTTTGCGGTTTAGAGACGCAGTCAGTAGCTAAGAACGCAGATCGCAGCCGGATAGGGCTATTAGCGAATGAGTGGGAAGCCATGTGGAACGATGTGGGGTAGTATAACCGACACATTGTTAGATATACTGAGGAATACCATGACAATTCCCACTCAAGATATGCTTGATTTGAGGTCCTCATAGCAATGACTATAAAGAGTACTGGAACTTAACGCCAATTAGTTCTGTAGAAGCTCTTCATGTTTCAGAGGGACGAACTGTCTCCATCTTCAAGGTGGAAGAGTAAGGCAAACAAGCCACCAATCAATCAGCAAGAAGATATAAAATGGTAGAGTCAAGATGTGTAAAAATTCTGCATAGTTAAGCGCCACGCCATGAAGACGCGTGGGGAGTGGAGGTATAGCTCCAGGCAATCTTCTCGGCAGTACACGGAGGTGAGTGCCTGGCTCTTTGCCTCCCCACGGATAGGGGTGGTACGGACTGAATGTTTAATTCAGATGAAATCCATGTACTCAAATATCTTTCTATACCAGAAGTACAAGTGGGCATTGGCTGAGAACCTTCGATGCATGAACATTTTCTGTCCCCTCCCCCCCATAAAATTCAGCGGTCCTCTTCCCCCTCTTCAAGCTTCAAACGAGTAACTGTAAGCATTAAAATAGGTAGTAAACTCCAGTACACAGAAGTTCAGATATTTACTGTCCGTAACAAGAATACAGGTATTCTGAATTTGGAATAAGTCTAGCGGTAGTGTCCTAGCCCTGTATCTGCGAGGTGCGAGGTTCGAATCTTGGATAGGATGCCGGGTATCCTGATTGTTTCCATGATTCTCTTCAGTTGCTCCAGGCAAATGCTAAGGGAAGTACTTTGATTAGACTAGGAGCCCTTCCTTCCACATCCTTTCCAATTCATCATTCTATCATCCGACGCTACGTTCTCCAGTTCGGGAACGTACAGGCGGAGACCTCTGTGCGGAGAATGCAGCAAGATGAGGGACGCGAAGCTACGGCTCACTGCCCTCAAGACACCGAAGCTTCTTGCGAAAGAAATAATGGGAAAGTTAATTCGCCTGGTCTGGTCTGGTCTGGTCACAAAAGTGTCGGTGATCAGACATTCACGCTTTTGTCCGGATCGTTCCAGGGTCATCCAGCCCTCATCTACCAGACGACACGGCGTCACGTCTTCACGTTCCTCACAGTCAGCCCCTAAGAACGGCAGATCTTTCAAAGGGAATGTTTCTACAGGAGTAACTGACGAAGTGAATTTCAAATGAGCCGTTGTTTGCTCAATGGGCCCACGCAAGGTTGGCCGACATGACGTCACAAGGGGGCAAGTACGGAATGCTTTGGTGTCAACAGACCCGGCCCCAGGCGCACAGACAGGGAGTGGACATAAAAATTACTCAAAATGTCAGAGTTCAAGCACAGGGGAAATTAATTTCGTTAATTCAAGAGATAACAGCATAGAAACGTATGACGCATTCATGAGGTAATTCAGCAGAACTGCATGAGCTGAAATTTAAATAAAATGCAACGCTAATGAATGCAGAGAAACGGGACTGTAAGGACAACAACAGTGGGGAGGGAAGGGGGTAGAGGAGGATACATAATGAACATCCAACAAATCTTCATTCCACGAGCAGCACTGGAATAGCAACGCAACGGGGGATCCAAAACTGAAACACCTGTCACCGCCACACAGCGAGCCTTCTGCATCAGCACTTGGCAACATTATTATTTCACTTAACTGACGTCAATTCCGTCCGCGTGGATGTGGGCGATGTGTCCCACGTTTCGGTGGTACATGTTGCTACAATTTTCAGGGTCGAAGTGTCTGAAGTAAGCAAGTTTTATATATATATATAAACTTACCACCATCTGTGAGGCTACTGTCTAGAGAGAATGTGGGAGCTTCGACGTCTCACAACCCTATGGGCCTTCACTGCCTGTTACAGGGATAGCTTTACATTTTACTTTTATAGTTATATAGGATCCTGTTTCCAAACATAACGAGGCAGGGAAGGTGGAATGGAGATTGGGCACTTCTCGGCCAATAAGATGAGCTGTTCTGCCGGCCCTTTTAAGGGTCCCACAGTGTACCACAAAAACCCCACCGGCAAGTAATGCATTCTGGGGCCCTTGAGAGGGCCGGCTGCATTATGTTCCCGGTCCACTGTCCCTAGCGACCAAGATAAGGGACTAATCTCCACTTTCTTTGCCCACCACAGTTCTTTTGCGAAATCATCCACTTTAGACACTTCGGCCCTGAAGTAGCAGTGGTAGTAGCAGTAAATATTACTGAAGGTAAAGGTAAAATTGTCCCTGTGCTGAATTAAATAAGCGCCACGCCATGAAGACGTATGGGGGAGTGGAGGTATAACTCCAAGTTTCTTGACCTCGGCCCTAGATGGTGTAGAGTGGTCGGATTCACGCCCCGGTCGCTTTACCCCTGAGGAAAGAACCTCTCGTACCCATTGCATAGGAGTCTGGGCGGGCCCCGGAGCCGGTCTGGATTCTGTGAAGTAGAGAAAAGTCTCGTACCCTTACCGGGAATCGAACCCCAGGCGTCTAGCCCGTAGCTACACCGACTTAGCTGTCAGGTATTCGTCCAGTGGTCACTCTCTATCTAGACTTGTGTTCCAAATGTGGTGTACTGGAGCCTCGGCTTGTTCGGGCTGGATGTCCTTCCTCGTTCTACTGTCCCTCCATGCAAATTCCAGGATTTATCAGGATCAGACCACGGACGCGTCCCTCAGTGTCCTTGCCTTAGAAGAGGTACGGTGTGGATACTGACAGAGTCATTAAAATAATCTCTCACTGAAATTAATAAGTATTTCCCACAGGAACTGCATCGAGCCTTCCCATGCTTACGGCAGGTTGGAAACACGGTTCAGCTGCGAAGCTATCAAACTGTTGCGAAGCGTTAATCTGTCTTAAAGTGTAGTTAAGATCCTGGTAGAGAGAAGACGCGGCTATTGCAAAAAGGAACGAAGCATATAGGCTGGTCTGAGCCACAGTCCTACAGACAGAAGAAATGTAAAGCCTGCGTGAAGACAAGACAGAGCTACTTACCGAAGGGAGAGGGTTCCCTCAGCGGCCTGAAATGAGAGAACAGTGATAATTAATTAACATACTTTGCAAAGAAACTGTCAACGGCTACGTGACTTCACAAAACAAAGGTTTAGAAGTTCAACTATGTACGAACTCCGACAGGCAATGACTCTGTTACCATGGCGACATTTGTTGTCCCAGGAAAAAGCTCGAAATGTGAACACCGTGTTAACAGTAGACCCTAAGCATATGTTACGAATTTAATCGTGCGAGGGCAGATGATCAACCGAGCCGATTGTTAATTTAATACATAAAAGAATCTGTTGTTTGATTCCTACAGCGAAACTAAATAAAAACACAGTATTGTGAAATTCACTCCGTACTATTACCAATATGTACGGTAGCCACTGCTGTGCAAGTGCTGCGTAGTTTCTGGGTGGGATTCGAATCCTCATTCCCAGGGGTTTAAATTACAAGAAAAAATTGAATTTATCGATCTGAGTGTTATTCTTGCTTCAAGGTTTTATCTGCTGTAGGTCTACTCTATGCTACTGACACGGACGGCAGCCATGTCCCGGCCGAAGACCAGGTACACTTCTAGTACTGACAGAACACATCTCTGCCTTTTCGTTTATGAAATGAGGTCCCGGGTCACACTCGGCTCCACACCACACACAAAGCAAGGTAAGGTAAGGTGAAGTCCCTGTGCTTAACCAATTAAGCACTACGCCATGAAGGCGTATGGGGATGAATGTATAGATTCACGAATAAGCGACGGGTCTGTTTATCCGTGAATGTTAAAGAAACTAATAATTCAAGTGCGAATATTAAAAGAGATATATGGTAGATATCTGGGATCCACTTCAAATACCCGACCACCATTATTTCTTTGTGTTGAGGAGACATTTGATAACAACGATAACGGGTTCAATTCCCGACGAGGTCTTTGGATTTTTCAACTAACCGAATTCTTCCAGCCACACTATGGCAGTGGGGTCGACTCAGCCTTTAACAGAAATGAGTACTAGGAATCATCCTGGGGGGCTCAAGGGCAGCCGGCGCTTATGACCGCCATCTGTCAGCCGATTATCCAGAAAATGTGCGAGCCTCGACGACTCATAACCCTACGGGCATCCAAGGCCCGTTACAGGGATAGCTTTATCTTGTTATCTTTTACCATATTCAAAAGTTAAAGAAACGTCATATTTACCGCACAGTGTTCCATGTGAGTCTCACAATAAACAGCGACTGTTTCCATGAACAACATTAACCTACTGGGCTCTGTAGCGGAGACGTAATGCGTTTCCTGTGAGGTAGGAACTGAATTCTTAAATGCCTGGATGCATTGCAGACTTGAGGTAATGAAACAGGAACATACTCAAGGCGCAATGCATGGAAGGAGTTACACAGCACTTCCAGATGCATTCGTGATCGCAGGATTTGCAGACCGCTTAAGGATTCCTTCTTAACATCAGCGCCAACAAACTCCTTCAGATTAAAATAATATGAAAGATTCCATGCAGCTCTGTAAAAGCAAATATGGATAGAAGTGACTATAACCCTACCCATCCTAAAGCTTGCTAGGATGTTAAACGTTAATATAACTCCACATTACGCAGTGGAAGCTACACATGCGTCATGACTTTGCGGTCAGTAACTCAGTGGCCAACCCCTCCCTAAAATATATACATTTCCACGTGTTGTTTCATTTCCAGTGTAAACAACAACTATTTTTCAACTTAACTTTAATATATCGAGTTCTGTAACAGAGATACTGTGATGTTTCTGTTAGAATACTTCGCGGCCCGATCTAACCCAAAACAGTATGAGAACAAAATTATTTTAAATTCGAGAAACAATACTACATACAAACAAATGGATTAGCAATGGGTGCCCCAACATCCGCAATAGTAGCGGAAACAAAACCCCAACATATGGAACGCAAATATATCCAATCCTGATTAAATAACTGTATACTGGAGCATGTAGATGAAGGACTTGTAATTTTCGACCAAAGGAAAACAAACATAGATAAACACTTAACAGAATTCAATAAAGAACAGACCAATATAAAATTCACAATTGAAAATGAAATAAATAAGGCAATTAATTTCCTGGATCTCACAATACACCGAAAGACAAAAAGTCAGAATTCGTAATATAGAGAAAAACACACACAGACATCATAATACCCAACAACTTATGACACCCATGTGGACAAATACATCGCGTATTAATTATGAGCCTATTAAATAGATTACGAACATATCCAATAACAGAATGAGCAAACTAAACAGATCTCTGTCATAAAACGCACTGCACAACATTCAAATACATCAACCGAATCAATAAATACCGCACCACACACGAACAAAACGAAAACAACCTACAACATCAAAAGAAGAAAGAGGCTACCTTCACATACACTGGAAGAGAGACAAAGAGGACCACAAAGCTCTTTAAAGAAACATCAATAAAGTAGTATTCAGAACGCAATACATAACACAATAACACCACACTCACAAACGGATAAGAAAAAGTGGAATATAACTAATGAAATGCGTAGACTGCTCACTGAAATGCACAGGAAACACAGGCAGAACATTTCATGCTAGATATAAAGAACATACACAAGCAATTAGTAATAACAGGAACTCTGGATATTCAAATCATATACTGAACAAAGGACATAACAACATATGGTACTACACCAGACACTACACTGTAAAGATAGAGAAAAGTAAAACACTTGAACACATTAGGAAGACAACATATATAGTATATATATATATATATTGTGACATGTTGCGNGAAGGCTATTCACAGTTCAGTTGTACTGTAACAGTCGCCGAGTCGAGTTGTACTGAGTCAGTCAGTGAGTCCTGGAGCTACCACCGAGTTAGCCAGCAACTAGTCAGTTGTATTCTGGCATTTGGAGTGTACTATTTGTGATACTGCAGATAGCAGTAATCGTAAATCTGTAATTCGGGTGATTGTAAGTGCGAATGTGAAATAGAATTCGCTACATCAAATACGTCGAGAAGTTATTTGTCGCGATATACCCCGCGATACGCGACAATATATATATAAAGTTAGTAAAGCTAGATTACACATGAACGAAACGTACATCGACATTTATAAACCGATATATCGAACAGCAGCACACACGCTCCACCCCCTCAGTTCCACGTCAGTCTCATATCACCCACACTTCACACTTGACAGGCAACAGGCATGCACATGTAACCGCATTAACAGTACACAAATTACAGATATCCCATGAAAGGAAAATACTAACAATTCATCATTACACATTACAGAGACAATGCACTGACTTAATTTATAAACACTATAAACACGAAAACATGAGCCGGTATAGCGACTGGATACGGGATGGACGACCGAGGCGTCGTCGTTCGAGTCCCAGTAGGTTTAAGAATTTTCACTTCTTCGTTTCGTTCAGACCGGTTCTTGGGTCCACCCAACCTACAATTTAATGGGCACTGGGGGTTCTTTCCTGCGGGTAAAGTGGCCGGGGCTTGAAGCTCACCACTTACCTCCTACTAGAGCGGCCTCCGTAGTCTAGGGGTAACGTTCCCACCTCATGACTCAAGGTACGCGGGTTCAAAAACCCGGCGGAGGTCGTGGAATTTTTAAGGACGGAAAAATTCGGCGAACAAGTCCTTCGGGAGAGACTTTAAGCCGTGGGTCCCGTGTCGTAGATTTACGGCACGTAAAAGAACGTCATGTCTCTAGGAGACCTCTGAGCAAAATTAGGCCAAGTTTCCCGCCCAACTAGTTTCCAATTACTCTGGTAGATGGGGGAAGTATCAGGTACCACTGCCAGAGGAGGGGGGACCTCTCTGGCTGAAAGGGACTAAAGTATTAGATACCACTGCCAAGTAGAGGGTAGAAACCTTGCTGGCAGAAAGGGACTAGGAACCCCTGCCAGAGGAGGGACGACCTCGCTGACAGAAAGGGACTAACTATTAGATACTACTGCCAGTAAGGGGTTGGAACCTCGCTGGCAGAAAGGGGCCGATAGTAAGCACCAGTACTGGTAGGGTATGGAGACAGTAGAAATTAAAGGGGGACGCACAATGGACCAGTAACCGGTCAAAGTGCGTGGGGAAACCCACCCTCTCAATACGGAATATGGAATACCTCCTACTAGGGTCTAGGTCAGAAAACGTGGATCTATATATTCACTCTCCCATACATCTTCATGGCGTAGTGCTTAATTAGTTAAGCAGAGGATGTTCATATTCACTGAGCACCGACCTACGACAGATAAAGCTCTCAGATAAACTGGTTATGAATAAAGTCCATCCAACCGCTCCGGCATTAGCGAAGCGCACGCAGGCAGGCAAGCAGGCCAATAGACATGCGGCATTCCGGAAACCACTTTCTCCAATTCAGAGGGGTTCGAAACGTGAAAATCCGTAAAACTTGTGAGACAGATTATTCTTTCGCGTTCACAGTTCAATACGTGTATATGACATTGTAAAGAAACAAGTTATCTGTGAGTTGGTGTACCTGTACTTGTACTGACAAATGAAATTTTCAGTCTAGTTTATTGCTAAAAAAACTCAGGCACTGAACCCACAACTACGGGTGTACATGTCCTTAAAGGTGCCGCTTCAGTACCGAAAGGCCCCTTTCTGATTCTGTTACAATAATAATGAAGGCCAGAGCCACTGTCTTTGGTAAGTGTTTATTGTAAGATAAATTCCAGGGGCAGATTCGCCCTTTGATGACCCGTAGATTGAGCCTGGTAATGTGGGCTGGACGGAGGGACGGTCATGCTTTGTAGCACCGCGACGCATCGCACCGTCTCTTTGAAACAAGAGACTCTCTTGCTGCGTTTGCTTTCCTCAAAGCTTCGCAGCACTCAGTTTATTTCTGTAATTCTAACTACAGTCTGATTAAAATCCCTTTTAAACTAACAACATGGAGATCCCAGTCCATCAGAATCAGACAGTCGCTTACCTACGCAAGAAATTCTCATTATGTGGCAGTAGCGTCATTACGAGCTCCACAAGAACACGACACTGAAGCCTAGCTTGAGCCAGATGAATCCAGACCAGCATCCTCCAGCCATTTCTATACGGGCCGTTCTAATATTGCCAACATAAAAACGACTCCGCAGTCTGCCCATACACTGTATTTATCTCAGAATGAACGGCAGTTTCATTCCTAAGCACTAACAGAATTTTCTTTGTTATGGAGAAAAATGTCTTTCCTGTGAGGTACGAACTGCTTCTTCATATTCAGATGAACGCCTGGACTATTGAAGGGTTAAGCGTGGAATAGGTGACATTTCGCCTAGTGTTTAATGCCAGGAATTATACTTGAAATGCGTAAATCAAATAAACTTCCTACCACACATGTGTTTACAGCCCTTGTCCGCACCAAGCAGTACATGCTTAGCTACTCTGGTTCATTAATTATTACTACGCAATGAAAATTTTAATTAAAATTTCTAACAGCCACTGAACAAGGTTATGTAAAGTACTGACCACCATTGCTGAGTCCCTGTACAGTCACGCCAACCTTATATGTTCTTTCTATGGAGATGCAATACCATCAAATGGCAGGATGTGTGTACCAAGTTTAATTAGAATCTGCCTTTCGGATATTACACGCGACGTAGGTGAACTGTTAATTCTGAAGGGCACATGTAATGTAACATATTTTTTATTTCCATAAAATTTAAATAATGGTTGTGTATGACTATACAAGATGAAGAATTTAAAAAAAGTATCCTTACAAAACGCTGTATTTTATATTTAAATATATCAATTTATAAATGTAATGAAGATGACTATCGGTAGCGTAGTTGGTTGAGGCACTATGCTACAAGCCTGAAGGTCGTTTGTTCGCGTCCCGATGAGGTGGATTTTTTCAATTGACCTAATCCTTCCAGCCGCACTATGACCTGTGGTCGACTGACCCTCTAACAGAAATGAGCACCAGGAATTTTCCTGCGGGGTAAAGGGCGGTAGGCGTGTAAGGTCGACAAACTTACCGCCATCTGTGAGCCGACTGTCTAAAGAAAGTGTGGGGGCGTTGACGTCTCACAACCCTATGGTCCTTCACGGCCTGTTGTTACAGGGCTAGCTTTACTTTTTTACCTTTAATCGAGACGGCTGTTACATCTGATACATTAAAAACAATGGACGACACTTTCAGAATGCACTGTAAATCCTGATGCATGCTTTATATTAGGTGAGATATAAAACAGTGTTTGAACGGTGTAAAATGAATCGCCCTGTAGATGCGGCTGTTTCAGTAGCTGTGTATTTAAAGCGAAGCAGACTGCTGAGGTTCCGCGTGTTCATAAAGCAGCAGCCTCTTAATGTTTCACATAATGACATTTCACCCCGTCCCACTTCAAGAAAACACAGTGTTATTCGTGTGAACTGGCCTTTTGAGAGAGAAACTACAAGAGAGGTTTGCAAAAACAGGGAGGCACAAAGAGTAAACGCATACGCATAACAAAGCAATAGAAATTCTTTTCAGAAAACGGTAAAGAGAAAATTAGAAACAGAATTCTCAGAGAAGATATAAAAGCTCACGGCTAATGAAGTGCAGAAACGCACAAATGGCTCTCGAGGTGTTTACTAAAGGTTTGCTGGCCGATCCATCCGACGCCTTTCCTAGACACTGCTCACCGATCGTCACTAAGTCTGATGCAGTGATGATTTATAATCTTGATCCTAACGATATTAATATAAAGTAGGAAATTATCTGCTTCATCATAAAGCCGATTATCAAGCTTTTGAGAATTTCTCTTTAAATATTCTATCTTTATTTAAAAAAATGGTAATTAAATATCTCAAAAACTATAACAGACTAACAAAGACATTATTTCGGCCCCTTCAGGCTCTACCGAACTGAGGGAAGCTCAATGCTCTGCGACGAGGAGGAGGTCCCGAAATCTTCGGGTGCTTTCCCCCAGCAAGGTCCTCTGTCACCTTGTCAGATATTGTCGAAACAGGCTGAACGGTGTGGAAATGTGCAGAGACCAAACTAACAGCCATACAACAGACAGAAGTTCAGTGCGCAGGCGTAAGGGACTTAGCAACGCTGTCAGCAGCTCAGGCAACACAGAACAAACGATGAATGCGCAAAGATGAAGACGGAAAGTGTCGCGGCCTAGAGTAGCATCCCGGCGTCTGCCTGGAGGGACTGGGGAAAATCAAGAAACCCTCAGTCAGGACACCAGATACTGCGACAGAGACTCGAGCCCGCCACTTACCGGATACAAGTTCGAAGCGTTGTCGCTTGAGCTAACCTGCTCGATTTTGTTGTGTTCATTCTGCTTACTTTCCTTATGTTACTGGGAAAGCTGATGATCGCTAAGCTCGTCAAGAAATTCGCCACCTTTAATGGAGCCAGATGGTTCATTACAGTGTTCACAAAATCCGCCTATGAGAGTGAGAGACCTTGTCTTGTACAGATTGCAGTCTCAGAAACTGCTGGAAGCCACGTCTCGGCCCGAGATAAAGTCGCAGATGAAAGTTGCACAGAGAGTGTTTGGCTAGATTGCTGCTGAACACTGGATAAAGTGTTCAGGCTACTTCTATCGGCACTGTACCAGCAACGGTAGTGACGTTATAAAGCATTTACGTCAGGCAGACAGGAGTAGCTGTGGATGCACAAAGCGTTCGTCCGATCCTTGCTAAGCCCCGAGAGCAGCGACACACAAGAGAGCTCGACTGCACAACGACAATTTTCTTTCACAAATCTCGAACAGGTTCGCAGCTTAGGAAAACTTAGACGCTGAGGTGGATATTAAGAGAGCCTGGGGAACTATCAGAGAGAATATCAAAATTTCAGCCAAAGAGTTTCTAAATTATTACGAACTGAAGAAGCATAAGCCGTTCAGAATTATTACATCAAAGGAAACAAATCAAACTGCAGTGTTTATGGAATCCAAGCGAAATAAATAGGGTTAATCTGAACATTACAAGACGCGAAGCCAGGAGCCATTTCAGGAATAAAAAGAGGGAATATCTGAAAGACAAAATTAATGAGCTTGCAACGAAGAGAGAGAAATAAATGACTTTAAGAGGGGTTACCAACCAGGAAGTAACTTACTGAAGGATGATAATGGTGATCTGCTTGCAGATTACCACAACATTTTGAATAGGTGGAACTACTTCTCTCAGTTATTGAATGTAAATAGGGTCAATGATGTTAGGCAGACAGAAATACATAAAACTGAGCCGTCAGTACCTGAGCATAGCCCTTCTGAGGTTGAAGTTGCTATTGCGAAGTTGAAAAGGAATAAATCGCCAGGTAGTGATCAAATTCCGGCAGAACTTATTCAAACGGGAAGCGAAATATTACGTTCTAAGATCCACAAGCTAATTAATTGTATTTGGCATAAGGAAAAATTTCCTGATCACTGGAAGGAGCCTATTATTGTACCAGTTCACAAGAAGGGTGATAAAACTGACTGTAGTAATTATCAACTTCATACAAAATGTTGTCCAATATTCTTCTCTCAAGTTTAAGTCCATACACAGATGAAATTATTGGGGATCATCAATGTGGGTTTCGACGTAACAGATCAACTACTGATCAGATCTTTTGCATTTGTCAGATACTGGAGAAAAATGGGAGTACAATGAGACAGTACATCAGCTATTCGTAGACTTCAAGAAAGCCCATGATTCAGTTAGGAGGGAAGTATTGTACAATATTCTGATAGAGTTTGGGATTAAAATATGTTTAAACAAATGTATGGTGAAGTATGTATAGGTAAACATTTGTCTGATAATTTCTCTATCCAGAATGATCTAAAACAAGGAGGTGCTTTATCGCCACTCCTTTTCAACTTTGCTGTAGAATATGCCATTAGGAAGGTCCAAGGAAACCGGGTGGGGCTGAAACTAAACGGGACACATCAGCTGTTGGCCTATGCCGATGATGTGAATCTACTGGGTGATAATGTAGATACCATAAAGAAAAACACACAAACTTTAATTGATGCAAGTAAAGAGGTTGATCTAGAAGTAAGCACAGAGAAAACTAAGTATATGTTGCTGTCTCGTCACCAAAATGCAGGGCAAAATCATGATATAAAGAGAGGAAACATATGTTCTGAAAATGTGGCACAGTTCGGATATTTTGGAACGACGATAACAGATCAAAACCTGATTCAGGAGCAAATTATGAGGAGACTCTAAACTCGGGTAATGCTTGCTACCATTCAGTCAAGAACATTTTTGTCTTCTCGTCTGTTGTCTAAAAACATAAACTATAATTTTGCCTTTCGTTCTGTATGTACCGACTGGACGACCGTATCGCAGTTTTCAGTAGCGTCCGAGGGCAAGGCACAGACACAGGGCCTGCCTTGCGAAGGAATTCTCGCTTCTGCGACGTGGTGCCGTGTAGTCTGGTAGGTTTCGGAGGAATGTGCTGCCTCTGTCTTCAGGGACGAAAGGCTAGCCAATCAAATATCCAGTAAGACGTGAGAGATGCTGCTTACCTCCGACAGTTCACCGATGTTTCGGAAGAATATGCTCATTCCAGCTTCAGAGAGGAAGCAGCAGTAAGAAGAGGCGCCTCTTGACACCTGCTTCTTGCCGCTTTCTTGTTTGATTTTTTCTTCGTCCCATGAAGATGCTGTCAGTACAGTCTTCCGAAATGTCGGCAAACTATTAGACTACATGGCGTTGAATCCAAGATGGTAGTCACTGAGAACCTCAAAATTCAATAATATCCTTTTAATGGAAACTGCTTATACAATTTTTACCCACTCAGTGACCTCTAATGACCTTCCCATCTTCACGCGACCTCCGAGTTACATTAAGCTGTTTGAACTTGTGGACAGTTGCAGCCCTGCTGACGCGAACAGACATTTGACAGCGTAACCATGTGAGTTTGGAGCGAAGTTCTTAATATAGGCAGTCATGTTTCACGTCGAAGCAGTTAGTCGCCAGGTCTCGTCAGTTCGCTTCAGTGCTTCAGCGAAATCTGACAGGTTCAGGAGTTTGGGACATGTCAAATGACGTCTCGAAGAGCACAGACGCGTAAAATGGAAACCTCCCTGCTAGTTTCCATACATGCATTCAAAGAAGGAGACAAGACCTGAGGCATCCAGTACTGCGATCGTGTTGGTAGCACTGCTGTCTCGTACCAAAGATATGTCTGTATGGCTAGCGGTCTTTTTTTTATTGCTAGTGGGGTGGGACTAAGCCCCTTGTACTGCGGCCACTACTGGCCTATTGTACCAGCCCCAGATGATAGGCGAGAGTGATTGTGGAGCAACTGGCGGAATGAAGATTGGCAGCGGAAACCGAAGTACTCGGAGAAAACCTGCCACAGCGCCACTTTGTCCACCATAAATCCCACTTGACGAGACCCGTGATCGAACCCGGGCCGCCAGCGACTAACCGCTTGAGTTACGGCGCGGCCAATGGATAGTGGTTAAAATGAATGAAGATGTTCGTGGTTTTCCGCAGCCCATCCATGCAAATACTGAAAAAGTACTTCAGATATGGTCATGTCCGTTTCCTTCCACATCCCTGCCGAGTAATTATTTTCTAATCATCCCGCCATTCAACGTCGTATGTGATCACTTACGCACATACTGCTGTCTCAACCATAAATAGCGAGATGACATAAACAAACACATAAAGGCGAGCAACCAACAATCTTGCCAGTCACCAAAACAATAGGAGAGATAAAGAAATAAACCCAGTAACGAGTTAATCAGCTTACAAACCTGCAACCAACAAACCAATCAAATTTAATGGTCAAAGTCGCAAGCAGACTTACTGAAGTACCGAGGATAATGTTCATTACCATCACAGCAAAAGCCCACATGTGAACTCCTTCCATCGATGAAGATTTGTCTTACGAAACGGCGGAACTTACCTACAAAACTATACGACGTCACATTTCAAGACAGTCCGAAACTCAGACCTCGAGATTCAGCCAACTTAGGACACAGCTAACACAAAACGAAACGCCCTGCCCCCACCCTCAAAACATCCTCTTTCTCCCTCCTCTGACCCGTCACGCTGCGTGCGACGATATCGCGTCGGAGCACAGCTGGTTGCATACTTTGCGTCGACACCATCAACCTAGGAAATGGGATCTGCGCCACTCGATGGGAAGATAAACCTTATTATTGTTTCGCGTACAGCCTGCCATCTCCTTACAGGATGGCCCTACGCTCAGGGCGTCAGTTGCAGAGTAACGGCCTCTCCGATATAGACTCGATTTCTTTTAGAGAAACATGGAAACTTTTAACCCGTGAAGTGTACGGTTACATGACTAATGTACCATCGTTACAAACTTGTGTATCTCGATAACAATTTTATTCTGTTCCTTGCATGCAAAGAACAGCCCGGCGAATAGGCGGAAGGTGGCTCGAGTTGCATCATTACAGGGTAAATGGAGGGAGGCCATGTTGTGGTCCTCCGAAGTCCTGTTAAAGTGGAATCGCATCATGTTTACACTGCACAATGTTTATTATTATTCAATCGATACAATTGTGGCGTAAACACTCCACACGTTTGCATGTACTGCATGTTTCGGTCTCCTGCGACCAGCAGCATGTATACAGAGCCCTTACAATCACTCTCCTTTTATCTGCTATACCTCCCTACACTGGCCAGTGTTTATGTTGTCGTGGTGTTCCCCATGTGCCTTCCTGTTTTTCGTGGAATTCTTCCTATGTTGTTACGTGTGTGCTGTTTTCTTCCCGTGGCAATGTGTGTTGCCCGCATGAATGACTGGAAGGGAAATTTCTTCCCCTTACATTTTAACAGACCCTCTCCCCCCCACTCACTTTCTATTCATTTTATTTGCGTTTGCCTACTGTTTTCTTTGCTTAATTGCTTATATTTGATTTGAGGCTTAGTATCTGCACATCCCTCGATTGTACTTGCATCCTTCAGGTTAGAGGGGAGAGCAGAAGGGGTAGTGTCAGGGATGTGTAAACTGAGCACACGGTTTTCTGTTACGCTCACGACAGGAAAGTTTCACTTTTATATACAGGATATTCCACTGTATATGCGTGACATGTTTTTGAATCAGTCTGTATGACATAAACGATTTAATCTTTAAGTTCTGTGTTATAACATTAGTGTAGGTTGTTTTTGTAGTAAGCATATGTGTCCATGCTTGTTCCAGCGTCTGCAGGATTTCTGAAGTACTGTCAATTAAAACAAACTAAGAACATTACACTTTATGCCACGGAACACGAAACATAAAGGAGTGCTCATGTAACATGCTAGAAGTGTCCTCCAAAGTCTTGAATTTACTGCATTACGGTTTTACAAGTATTACTCTGTATAATCATAAACACGGCCGAGTTAATAGAAACGGAACGGTTATGAACGTAAGTCCGGCGTGATAAACATTCATGCGGGTTGCAGTAGAAGCAGGAGGGTCGACATTTAGTGGGTGAGCTTAGAGACGGTTTCTGGGCAGAGAATTGGTGATCATGACGTGGGGGAGAAACAACGTCGCGACGCTCATGAGAGTTAACTGACTGCGGTCAAGAGCAATTTAGTGACAGTTCGGGTCACGTCTGCTATCGACAATAGTGACATGTTATGAGGTCACTGCCGCTTGCCGACCAAAGTTTCGTTAGCCATGTTCTCTCTTCTCTGATCTTCTTGCCTTGATTTAATTTGTTCTGGTGAATTCCTTGTACTTCCCCACCCCCGCAAGTTTCCGTGTCGCGGACCACTCACTGATCACCTCAGTTTCAGTTCACGCTGTAGCCTTCTTGGTTGCGATACAGCGTACTGCTGCTGTATGCGTGGCGTGTACCGATGTTTCGCATGAATATGCTGCGTCCATCTTCTGGACGAAATTCTGTATTGTAAGGGAGGAGAGGAATACACAGGCAGGTAACAAAGGAAGAATACAAACAAAAGAACAAGAAATAAACATGCAAACAAACCGAAAGCTTATATAAACAAAAGTTAACAACAAACCTCCCTCCAGGACATTGGAAAGAAGGGAGGTCGCCGTCAGTTGGAACGATGAGCAGAAACCGGCCCTNTATATAAACAAAAGTTAACAACAAACCTCCCTCCAGGACATTGGAACGATGAGCAGGAACCGGCCCTCTTTACGGCCACAACATTGTTGAGCACCAAGTGAAGAAATTCTCTGACGTTTAGGAAACAAAAATGTTCCTTACCGTCCTCACAAGAGCCCTCAATCATGTCAAATAAATCCCCTTCGAACTACCTAATATAACCACTTTAAGATCCATTTTAATATTATCCTTCCATCCATACCTACGGTTTTAAAATTCTCTCTTCCCTACCCATTTTCCGTCCCATAAAGTATGCACCTCCCATCCCGCCTATGCGTTCCACATGCCCAGCCCAATTTTACGACGCTACACTGAATGGCGTCGATGAATGATGAGTGGGAATATATGTGGAAGGCAGTAGTTGTGGCCTAAAAGGGGTGGGGTTTTCTTGAAGGGGCTAAGAGAAACCGCGCAGAAAGTTGGGTGTTGTGTCAGTCGATGTTCGAACCAAGCACCTCCGAATTCCCCTCTGCTCCCTGCTCTCTGACGCCTCCAATTGCCACAGTTGTCCAATAACAGAAACGAGATTGGTTTCTCGCGTAGAATCAACCGCCGGAGATAGTGAAGTCCTTACACGG
This sequence comes from Cryptotermes secundus, assembly GCF_002891405.2. Taxonomy (NCBI): domain Eukaryota; kingdom Metazoa; phylum Arthropoda; class Insecta; order Blattodea; family Kalotermitidae; genus Cryptotermes; species Cryptotermes secundus. The sequence goes on along the minus strand of NW_019743656.1, from coordinate 728,438 downwards.
AAATGCCCTTCTGTATATATTTTCTTTGCGTCTCTCTTGAAACTTTATTCTGGCGAAGAGAAGCGGTCGATAGAGATGTTTGACATTTTTGTAGGTGAACAGGAAGGAAGCTAGTCAGGCGGAAGGAGTGGAGAGGCTCGGGAACTGAGAGAGACGGCGGGCGGCACTTGCCGTGACCCAGAACTGCGCAGAACTGGATGGTCTTACATTGGTCATTCCGACATGTCCTAATCTGAAAGGTACTGGTATGTAAAGCGGTGGAGTCCGGTAGAAGTCCATCGACTTTTCGGAGGAACGTACTGCCTCCATTTTCAGGGTGGAAGAGTGTGAAAAGCAGGAAACGAAGAGGAGGCAGTCTAATTGGAACTACAAATTCAAACAGTTAAACACTTTTACTACCATAAGTTTGCTACCTGTCTCTTGCTTGACACTCTCTGATCCTGAAGATGGAGGCACTAGTCAACAGACTTCTACTGGACTACACGGCGTTACATCCCACAAGACCGTATTCTGCAGTCATGGCTGCGAGATCCTCAAATACAGAGCGCTGATTAAATTCTGTTACCACTGTTTGGTATGCCTCTGCCTCAGAACTGCAACTACTTACGACATCCGACACGGAAAGGAGGAGCCTCAGCTAAACAAACCTCGTTCCTGCACGCAATGAGCACACCACAACCTTCACAAAACACACAATAACAAGAAAACCAAACTAGAGAGCATAACTGACTCGTCGTAGAGGTAACGTTCTACACTCGAATTTGGGAGGTACTGCTTTCGGTTCTCGGACGGATCATCGGCTTTTCTGGCAGGCTTTCGTGGTTTTCCCCAGTACATCCAGCCAAAACTTCGAGCAGGCAAGAATTGCTTCCTTTCAAACCCTTTCCTAATCATCACTCATCGGTCACCCATGCAAGGAGTCAGAACAGCTCAGTCGGTATAGGGACGGGCTATGGGCTGGACGACAAGGGCATGGTAAGATTTCTCCCTTCTACACAGCGTCCAGACCTACCCTGGGGCCCACCTATGCCTCCTGTCTGATGGGTATCTGTGAGGATCTCCCCGGGGGTTAGGCGGCCAGGGCGTGAAGTTAACCACTCACTTCCATCTAGTGCCGAGATCGAGAATGGTGGTTAAATCTCCGCTACCCGATATCTCATCATGGCGTAGTGCCTGTCACCCATGCATTCGACACCGTACAGTCCATCCACTGAGAGCGCCTGAGTAATACATAGACGGGATTTAACTGCTTGAGGATCTGTTTCGGCACTGGTGAACTCCAGGATCAATCAGCCATATTCTGTGTTAACGCTGATGAATCTCAGGGTCGGTCTGTCAACTCCTGTCAGCGGTGAGGTCTGCTATAGAGATCAGCCAGTTATCTGCTAATGTGTTTTCAATTTTGAACCACTAGATTTTTTTACCCACAATTTAATTAAGATTGCGGTCTTCTCGGAAGTTCTACAGTGTCGTCTGGTAGAACTTACTGATGTTTCGGAGGAACATATCGCCTCCATTATCAAGGTAGAAAAATAATCTTCTACATTGAAGATAGAAGCAATACATTTCTCCGAAATATCGATAACAACCAGAGTACAAGTTGTCACATCCCTGAAGACAGCCATCTTGTGGTCACTGCCATGACAAACTCACATCTCGTATTGTTTGCTGACCAATCAGAAAGCAGCAAGGACACGGGTACACAACTCCGCTCGGCCATTAGCATACGGCAGATAATTGTGCGGTCCTTGTCGAGAGATAAGACATCGCCCCAGCGCCGTCTGAGAACTGCGTGGAATTAATTAAGCTGCTAGGTACCGGCAGAGGGCGCTCCTATCGGCCGTTGGATCAAACAGTGTACAGTCACTGCTAACAACACTGTGTTACATTTGTTATTTAGCGATGTTTTCGGTACTTAGACTATACAGTGTTGACAACGGGGCGTTTAATGAGTAGGGAGCAGTTGGTTGAACTAGAATTGGCAGGGGAAACCGAAGAAAACTCGGAGAACACTAGAAGAGTAAGGCGGCCCATACACGTACGAGTCTGGATCGGCGAGGAGCCGGGCTCGGATTAATTTTACCATACACATATGAGCGTGGCGACCCACACACGGACGAGTTTGGCTCATTGGAACCCGAGCCGAGTCGGACTCGCGAGCCAGACTCGTACGTGTATGGGCCCCCTTGACCAGCAATCAGCAAGAAGCAGCAAGAGAAGCGAGAAGTACGTCCCTCCGAAAGTCGGTAAACTTCGACTGTTCGTCGTTAGATACTGGTCGGTCGCAGCTGTGAGGACCACTTGTCCAGCGGACTGTGCAAAGGTTTACGAACTGCGCTATAAACACCCCGACACGAAAAGGCAAGAGGAGCACTTCCTGGGTCACTCAGGACACTTTATTTAAGAGGTTTGTATTTATGGAGTGGAATCCGTCCAGGTCCGAGGCTTTGTGTTCATTTTCGTAACATAATGATTTTTTACGGTGAGGAGTTGTTAGCCCCACGCCCAACCCCCAAACTGGAGGGCCACCCCTTATCGGCTGTCCGCGACTGCTTATTCAATATATCCGCAGCTTCCATCCAAAACTGGAGGGCGTCTCCATCCACAACCTGAGGACGCGACCTGCCGTGGTGACAGGGACCCACCTAACATTGTGGGAAACCCAGAAGGAAAGCGACCACAGGGAAGACCAAGGCGTAGGTGGGTGGACAAATTAAAATGGATCTTAGAGAGATAGGATGGGATGGTATAGATTGGCTAGATCTGGCTCAGGATAGGGACCAGTGGAAGGCTCTTGTGAACACGGTAATGAACCTTCGGGTTCCATAAAGTGCTGGGAAATTCTTGAGTAGCTACAGATTTGGCGGCTCCTCTAGAAGGGCTCAGCTCCATGAGTAAGTAAGTAAGTAAGTAAGTAATTTATGGAGTGGTTCTCCTTTAGTTCTGCTCTCACATTTGTCGTCCAGGGAACTCAATTAGAACACAACGTTGTTCTGAAGGATATTATTCGTGCCACGGAAGTTGCAAAATTGAAGTTAAATCTTGGAAGACTGAATAGGAATTACATGTTACGTATAACAACGCACTGGTGACTGAATGACATGTCAAGAAAAACAGTTCATCTAAATAAGTCACAAAGACCAACAGGTAAATTCCTTTGGAGGAAATAATCGCTGTTTATTCTGAGAATCATACGGGACACGTACGTAAATACACTACGCGGTAAAGTGGGATTTTTAAATGTTAAAGCATGTGGTATGTATGCTTGCCACTGTGTAGAAGCAGCTAATTACCGCATAAATTTGCCCTTTCTTGATGTTGAAAGAGGGCATATTAACGTTCCTTGCTCCATCTAGTTGCTGACGAGAGCATAGAGACATTACTTGCAGAGTATCTACTCGCGTGCTGTTTACGGTTGACGCCTTTAAACTGTAATATTAACTGGGGTTCCTATTTGTACAGTAGTGATACAAATGAACTGCAGTCAGCGTACCAGTCCCTTGCTCAAAACAGCCCATCAATCTGTGACTGAAACACAAATTGCGACTAAGGGACGCAGGTGGCTGTAATACTGCAGCCAACCCACAGATGGCACCACTGGCCAACACAAGCACTGCACGTCTGATTCTTTCACTGTGACTTTAAATAAATAAACGGACGTTATGTAGCGAATGGTCAGTACTAGGCTGGGGCCACACGAGCGCATGAAGTACGTCCGTTGCAACGAACGTACTTTATGACGGACGTTCCTGAGGACACCACACAGTTGCAGAATGCGGTGTGTATTTTTTGTCCGCAATAGAGCCAGAAGAAAGCGTAGCATTCGTCAATCTTGTTTATTTCTACAACGGACGCAATTTGTGCACTCGTGTGGCTGGGACTTAAGGCTGTGGTTCTGGGTTGTGTGATAGTTACCGAGGTTTCGGAGAGATACCAGTATTCTGCTTCCAGCTTCAGGATAACCTATCGTTAAACACTTTCATGTGGAACACTGTCCGAAGAATGTATGTTCAGGAATAAATATTATATTTATTTAAGCATAAATTAAATTGACTGAACATAATTTAATGTTTTCGATCTTGTATCCTAAATATGGAGGTAGTAGTATCCTCGTTGATCAGACTACACGGCGTCACGTCCTAACATTCACTGACGCGAGAAATTGCAGCTTTATGACTGCCTTCGCATGCGATGGAGTAGCTGCCTCTTCAAGACATATAAAATGAACGTACAATAAGGAGTTCATATTTATCTGTCAGCCAGTCTATATATTTCATTTAATAAAGAACACATTACCGACTAAAATGCAGGACGGTAGCGTAGTTGGTTGAGGCACTATGCCACAAGCCAGAAGGTCACGGGTTCGATTCCCGATTATGTCATTGGATTTTTCAATTTACGTAATCCTTCCAGCCGCACTAGAGCCCTGGGGTCGACTCAGTTCTAACAGAAATGAATACCAGGAATCTTCCTGGGGGGGGGGTAAAAGGCGGCCGGCGCGTAAGGCTAACAACCTCACCGCCATCTGTGAGCCGACTGTCTAGAAAATGTGGAAGCCTCGACGTTTCACGACCCTATGGGCCTCCACGTCCTGTTAATGGATAGATTTACGTTTTCTATCGACTAAAATGAAACCTCGTATTCGACATTTATACAATATACTGTCGAAAGAAATTCATTTCTATTCGAATCCAAACAAAAACTGGGGTAAAGGAGCATAGATTTAACGTTATGAACTTCATGAAAGAGGGTTGACGGTACAACGGGAAATGACAATACTAAGTTTGCAATCTTCTGTATGCCATATCTTCATGGATACAGACAATGTTCGGTGCGCCTCAACAAGGGACATGCCGTTCTACTTCAGCAATATGGCGACAACTTCTGCCATAATACGAGGGCATTACGTGACGTAAACGTTGAACAAATTCAAGATAGTGTGGCAAGCAGACCCGTTTGCCAGCCAACGACAGTGAAACAGACAGCAATACAACAACCGTTGCTAAGTAATGGCTCTCTAAACAACGGCCGTTGCTAGGCAATGGCTGTGCAACAATCATGTGGGCATCCGAATAGTCGACCGGTGTTTTCTACGCTGTCAATGCCCAGATTTTACAAGAGGGACAAGTTGGAGGCTAGAGTTAGACGGCGTGAATGCGGGTTCCAGTACCCTCACCCTAGCCCTGCGAGTCGTAGGAGGCGACGAAAATGGGACCCATTGCCTGGGGGTATAACTGGGTCACATTGTTCCTGAGGGATATAAGTAAGGGGACCTGGCACTCCAGGTTGGGGGAGTCTCAAATGAATCCAGCGGGACTATGACCCAAGAATGACTGCGCTGTCGAGGACTAGTAGAAAATGTAAACGACGGAACCGTTTCCCGGTCAGAGAGGGCGCCCCCCGTCAACAAAACTGCAACTCTCTGACAGTAATACAAATCTGGCCTTGGGCCCTAGGTGGGGGCTTGACACCGAGACAGACTGTCGACTGACCGTGGGTCGTTACGTAACTTATTTGTTAAGCTGGGGTTAAGTGGTTGGTTGATTGGAGAGTTAGTCGAGAGTTGCTGTAGCTGAGGCCGGGGGTAGTTCGGGAGCTCAGATTAAGGGGAACCTCAGTCGTTGGAAGCCGCTACCGTGCAACGGCTAGTGAAGATTGTAACGAGATCACTAGTGTGTGTGTGTATAATAGTGAACTGTTAAGTGTAGTAACGACTTGTATAAGAGTCCAATAAATCCAATTACCAATCCAAACCCCGTCTGTAGTCATTCAATCACGTGACAATACTTTGAATTATTTCTGGTTAAGACAGGTACGTTGAAAGAAATGTCAGAGAACATGAACAACGCATTTCTTATTTTTGGGTTTGCCAGCTACAGAGACACTTACGTCACTCTTACGTTATGTATCCTACTTCTCACTTCTGCCGCAAGAGGGGGGCACAGGCGGAGGTCGTGAAAGAGAAGTTACAATTTTCATTTTCATGTCACCCGAGTCATAAAACCATGACTCCTCCGAGATGTCGTATTTCTGATGACTTCGTTCCGGAAGTTAACGGAACAGAGGAAAATAAGGTGGCCTTCCGTTCTAGACACGTGTTGTGTGTGTGCTTGGCCCTAGTCTGTGTACAAGGGGGGTGGGGTAAATTTCTGTACTCCAGCATGGACTTCATGTATACACTCTTCTTCATGTTCATTGCTTATTTTCAGCTTATTTAAGAAACCTTCAATCGCTAACTAGCGCCTAAAGACAGGATGACTATCAATGGCTCTACAGCCATTGTGGAACTTGCCCGCTTTCTCAGATTCTTAATCTATACACAGTCAGGAGGATTCCTTGGACGGGGGATCAGCCCGTCGCAAGGCCGCTTGCTACACACACAGAACAACACTGACACCTAATATAAGCACACAGACACCCATGCCTCGAGTGGGTTTCGAACCCAAGATCCCAGTTTTCGAACTGGCGAAGACTGCGATCGGCAATTATGAGGGCTAGTTAACTGTAAGTAGTAGAGGAGGAAGTGGTCGTGACCTAATATTCTACTCTTCTTATATACGGAAAGTGGGCTCAGAGCGTGAACACTCTCTCACCTAACTAAAGGAATTGTATATAAATTCTAAGTATTTTGGAATTCATATGAAGCGGAGTCCTACAAGGAGTACCCGTTCTTCGTCCGGGCTATGGATGCTTCCCTCGTAAATGTCATAGCGTACAGTCGCTAAAATTTTAAAGAAGGAATAACACTCGAATTAAGAAATTAAGAATTAAGAAGAGAGCATTGGGAATGAGGACTCGAATCGTATCCAGAGCTCTACCACAACACTTGCATATCGCTTCAAAGGCCATGGCCACCGTACATATTCGTAAGTGTAGAGAATAAATTTCATAGTATCTGTGGATGTTCTCTATTCTCTCCGTGGCAGGAAACAGAGCAGACTCGTCTTTATATAAGCTCCAATTAGGAATTCAATAAATGTTCACCTTGCTCGTATGTACTCTTGTCTCGATACGCATGCATCTCCTGATTTGTGTCTCACGTCACCATTTTACTTTAAAGGAAACCTCATTTATTCTCAAAGGAAAGCTGGAAGCAAATTACAGCGCCATTAAGTTTCAGAGATGCCCTCTTAATATTGTGAGAAGAAATTCAAATCACTATTTCATTCACATTCAATTTTACCCTCCCATGGAGCAAAGAGGGGTGAGTTTGTGAGGCGGGTCCCACTGTTTTGTTAAATCTCCCTCCTGCGGAGGCACTTCGATCGCCCCCTCCCCCCCTTGTACAGTATCTCATCCTCCCCGCTCTTTCATTGAGAGCCAAATGATTGTATCTTTTATTTTAAAATCCCTCCCCGTAATTAAAGTTACACCAGAAAATTAAATATCTGCCAAGCTGGTGTTCATAATCAGCAATGCAACCCGCAGTGCAGATCTCATTACGAAGTGTCGAGTGATCGCCATAAAAATTAATTCCATAAAGCATCTCGTGACCTTTATTTCAAAACACACTGTACTGAAATAATTAATACTGTTTGTTTATTACGCCAGGGGGCACGCGGTAGCGTAGTTGGTTGAGGCACTATGGTACAAGGCTGAAAGTTGTTGGTTCGATTCCTGATGTCATTGCATTTTTCAATTTACCTAATCCTTCCAGCCGCACTATGACCGTGGGGTCAATTCAGCCTCTTATAGAAATGAGTATCAGGAATGTTCCTGGGGTAAAGGTTGGCCTGCCGGCGCGTAAGGCTGAGAACCTTTTTTTTTATTGCTAGTGGGGTGCGGCTAAGTTCCTTGTACTGCGGCCATTTCTGGCCTATTGTACCAGCCCCAGATGACAGGTGAGGGTGATTATGGAGCAATTGATGGAATGAAGACTGGCAGGGGAAACCGAAGTACTTGGAAAAAACCTGCCCCAGCGCCACTTTGTCCACCACAAATCCCACTTGACCAGACCCGGCATCGAACCCGGGCCGCCGCGGTGGGAAGCCAGCGACTAACCGCTTGAGCTATGGCGCGGCCTTTAGGCTGAGAACCTCACTGCCATCTGTGAGCCATCTGTCTAGAAAATGCGGGAGCCTCGACGTCTCACAACCCTGTGGGTCACCACGGTCTGTTACAAAGACAGCTTTGCCCTTTTTTCTCTGCAAAGCTGTTAGGGTAGCTCAGCAACGAGACTAACAAGGTAGAGAGGTGACTGGGGAAGAAACGGCCAACACCAAACGAAAAATTCTATATAAGAGGCCATTTATTTGAATTAATTCGACAATCGCTCTTCAAGTTTAGCTGGAAGAGTTCTGTGAATATGAGCGAGTGCTGCGCGCGACACATCTGCACCGGCAGTTTACACAGAGCACCAGTCGAGGAAGGGGCGCGTTCGAATGCTAACACTGCACGGAGCGAGGACAGGCCGCTTCATTACTGCGAGAATTCACCTCGTAAACTGCATAAAGCTCTTGCATCTGGCTTATGCTGACTCCACACAATTCAATGCACTTCGCTATTAATTTATATAGCTCTACAGAGTTCATTTAACACTGCCCTAAATATGAAAACAATCGATAATAGCTGAACATATATGATATTATATAAAGTACATAAACGCTCTGGTCTCCTTTCAATTACATTTCTGAATTGCGTAAAGCACCGGATTATGTTTTGCAAACAGCAACGTCACACAATAAAATTACTCGCAAAAAGCATAGTTTCCACTGACACGAATTACCGGTCAGTGAATATGGGTGTCTCAGATGTTCAGAACAGCGGCTATAAAAGTGAAGGTAATTGTCCGCCACGTTCTATTACCACTCAGCGATTTCTATACATACCCAGCTGAGTTCTATAGACAGAGGCAGTTCCGCGACTTTTCAGCAAGTTCCACATCTGCCAAGGGAATTTGTAGAATACCATATATGAGTTTCACGTATGCCAGTTTTGTGCGTGCTCAGTGAGTTCTATAAGTACCAAATGTAGCACAGCGGACTCTACCGCCACTGCCAATGTGGCCTACAGAATAACAGCAAAACGCAAGCCACTAGACCCCATGAGTGCATTACGGTAATGCCATTATAATTTTGCAGTCTGCACTGCCATTGAGACCAGAGTGGCTACGGGCCTATATAGGCTATATCCAGCATGGTTATTCCGCGTATTAGAGCACTTGTTATCATACATAAACATAACTATGTTAATTATCTGCATGCTGACCTGTAAAACCAAAGTAAACAAGCTTTACGGATTTCTCTTCCCCACTCAATACTGCACATCAGTGCGGTCTCGAATAGGTTGCGTTACACTACCGACAAACGACCTCTCAATGCAGTCCACAACTACGTAATTCAATCATGGTGCACTGTTCTTCTTGATGAGATGGCAGTCGCTCACCTGTCCAACGAATTTCCTTCCTCTTACGGAGCTCTTCTCAAAACAGTCTGCCACTGCACCCTATTCTGAGCCAGATGAATCCACTCTTCATCCTTGCGCTACTATTTCAGAAACATTTTAATAAAATGTATCCTCACATCTATGTCTAGGTTTCCCAATTGTTCTCTTTCGTTCAAGCCCGTGGATCTCTGTTCTGGAGAGCAGAACTACAAGCTATGGAACTCCTCGTTATATTATTCTGCACATCCTCCTGGTATTTCTGATGCCTCAAATGCGTTCTACGTGCCCCGCCCATCTGTTCCCTCTTGCTATATCTGAGTACATAAATTATCACCACGTTTCGCCAGCCGTCACAATTTGAGAAGTGACACGGTGTCATCACTTCAGTCTCGAAACACAGGAGGAGGGACAGAGGGGTAACTCACTTCTCACTTCCCACGACAGATCATAATGCATCAGCCCTGAGCCCATAATGCAGTGTCTGGGTCCCCAAGGGTTTGCAGTTCCTGAGCGTGCTCAGGGCAATTCATTTTCATTTGTATATTCCATCTCATGCTGACTACAGCGTTACGGAAGGACTGGCGCCTTTATACGGGCAGCCACCGCCACAGTGCACCATTAACCCTTTAAAGCGCAGCGGTAACAATACGTACCATCTACTTTAACACTAAGGACTTCGTATTAATTTCCTCCTGTAATCGGTCACTGTGACCGCGCGGTGTAAGGCATAAATCGCCTTCTTCCGCTCGAACACTGGAGTCGTGGGTTCGAATTTCACTCGAGGCATGGATATATGTGTGCTTTTATTCTGTGTTTATGTTCTGTGTGTAGGTAGAGGCCTTGCGACGGGCTGATCACTCGTCCAAGGAGACCTATCGTCTATGTAAAAATTATTACGAAACTGAGAAAGCGACCAAGGTTCAAAGGGCTGTAGTCAGAGAGAGAGAGAGAATAAGAACTGTGCATTCTGCCCACACAGTGTATTTATGTGTTACATACGGTTCTCACAATAAACAGAGACGGTTTCTCTGAAGAGCATTAACCGGTTTCTCCTCTGGATTTAGAGGGACATGAAAACAATTTACTCTATATACACAGTACATCCTGAGAATACCTGTTCAGTCATACAAGAAACCTCCTGAAAGTTCATTACCGTGTTCACATCAATTTGGCTCTGGTCTCTATCCTGAGGCGACAGAAGATCCGTTTAAATAGCATGAAATAGCCTACGTATTCCTACGGTCTCTTCGCTTCAGTGTTTTCCTTACAAAATTCTGTATGCACGTCTCTTCTTTCCTATGCCTTCTACATGCCCTCCCAACCTCATGTTACGTGATTTCACCATCCTAATAATATTTCGCTAGGAAAAACAATTCAGAGCTACATACAATGTTACGGTTAAGCCCGAGCTGAGATTCTCACAGCGGTCACTATATTTCTGGGATTTAACGCCGTGTAATCCAATGGCAGCCCACCGACGTTTCGGAGGATCGTATTGCCTCATCCTTCAAGGTCTAAGAGAATGCCAAACAAAAACAGGAAGAAAATTGAGCCTTCTTTTATAATTTTTACGATTTCAGGCACCAGATAAATGCATGTTGCTATCACGTGTTCTTGTTAATTTATTATTAATTATGTCAGCAAGAGAATGGAGTTGCTTTATTGTTATCATAGCAAATGAGACAGGAGCTCTATGCACAGCCTGTGAGCAGGAATTTCCTGTGCTGCCGTTAAACAAGCATTCTCCGCTGCCCCTGTAGGGCACACACCCTCACTGCAATTAAAATGCCTGTACAATGCGGGAAGTAGGCACACAGGACGCATTTATCGTGCGTATTAAACGGATACTCGTAATTACGCATCGCAGTGCAATTAAAATATTTGTACATTGGTTACGTATTAATGAATAGCATCAAAATGCTGATGCTGGTCGCCTGTCATTGCTTCTCTTTCTCTTGGACCCTGAAGATGGAGGCAGGTATGTTCCTCCAAACTCCGGTGAGCTTGTACCTGACTACATAGCGTTGTATCCCACAAAATGGTCTCTAAACTGGGATCTGTCTTTCTTATATTCCACATAAAAGTAATTTGTTCCTGCGTACCTGTAATGGCGCCTTATCGGTTCCCTTCCCCTCCCACGAGACTCACCAATCAGCTGCGTGGTTAGTGTACACAGAAAAGGGCACTTCCAACCTCCCAACTCCATTAACAGTAACAGTTGTGCCTCATGGTGGCAAGTCTTGTAACTAAAAGATATTTTTTTTTTGCATTAAACCAATAAATACAACGTTAGGAATAGACCTGTATTTGGGAATTTGATGCTTTTCTCCTAGCAATCAGATCAGACACAGAGGAATGAAGGAAACGGGCACACACGAGGGGATGGCATTATACTGTCACGTGTATTAGTGGGCTTGGTTTGGATGCTTGGATTTATTAACAGCTTACACAATCAACTCAATCTTACAAGCAATTACAGCGCTATCGCTGATTTACACAATTTACAGTTCACCCTTACACACTCACTAGGATTCTCAGTTTTCACTGGTCGTATCCTGGTAACGGAATTAAAACAGTTTCACTGTGACTAAATCTTCTATCACACACTAAGTCTTCACAGGCTGACTTTTAATTCATCTTCAATTACTAACTTCCCGTGGCTACCTCCTACCGACAACTGATTCAGTGTTGTTGTACGCCGTTGTACTCCGTTGTATTCCCATTCTCTTGACTCTCGTTCTTCCGCAACAATTTTCTTACAACTTCTGGACTCCCAATTTCAATTCTCTAACCCCCCGCCCCAGCTACAGACTCTCGTTATATAGGCTTCGGTCGGACTCCATGGAAAATACCATCTTCTCTTGTCGAGTACTGTTGTGTTACCTAGCAACGTCCACAGAGAACACAGCTCCTATTGGTGTGTGTTCGCTGGAACGTGTATGCTGAGTCGTTGCCCAGCAATGGGTATATACGTCACAATACAGACACGCATAGTGCATGTGGATGATATACTTCCTTGCTGATGCAAATTATACATCAAAGTTTCCTTCCGAAGATTGCTGGCCCTTCAGCTACATGTATAACGCCTTTCATGGAACTCGAATGTTCAATACAGTGTTCACAAGAGCCCACCTCTGTACCCTATCCTGACCTAATTCATACCATTCCACACCCTCAAATACCATTCCCTTAAATTCTAGTTGAAGCCTTTATTTATAGCGCAGAGGTAACTATATGTACCACCTGCTTTAACTCTGCATTCTGTCCACACAGTGAATATGTGTGTTCCGTATGGCTCTCACAGTAAAAAACGATTGTTTCCATAAACAGCATTAACCGGTTGGTCTCTGTAGCGAAGCTGTAATGTGTTTCCTGTGAGGTACGACCTGATTCTGTATATATCATTTAGACGAAATTCAGACCTTAAAGGGAAACATTATCCTTCCATATATGAGCATTCTGTCAAGTGATATCTGTATCTTGAGACCCAAAGCCTGAATTCGGAATATATTTCTCGTCCATTCATGCCTACTATTTGCCCACAAAGCTCGTGGGGGTGGGGTGAGAATGAGACCACTTGGTATGCCGGCCAATGTTGGGCCTTTTGCACCAGCTCCGGGTGGTAGATGAGTGTTGAGCAACTCGTGAACTGAGAAGTGGCTCGGAGAGAACCTGTCCCCGTGTCACTACGTCCACCACAAATCCCACATGAACTGTGCCGAGATGGAACTGGCACCACCGGGGTGGGAAGCCGGCGACTAGCCGCCTGAGCTATGGCGCGGGCGTCACCTTGTAGCGTAGAGTACGGAGGAGAGATATCTGACGGGCATTCCAATCAGTCGGACTGGAATGGAAACTATCATGGCCTGAGCAGTGTTCACTAGCCTGGGTGTTTATGAACGACATTGTTGATTCACATTAAGAGAGTAAGTTTCGTGAACCTTTGTGGACAAAAGACGCGGAATTTTTATTTTCCGATTTAGTGGTATAACTTGGGAGTGGTAATTTCGGGGCCTCAAGCAAAGGGAATTATTTTTTATGATTTAGGTCGGTTAGTGTAAATAATATACAATAATTACGTTCCTACCTCAGAGAAAACACATTACGCCTCCATTACGAAGACGAATCGGTTACAGAAATAATTGTGTCTATCGTGAGAATCATATGAGAGTGTGGTGAAAATGCAGAAGCAGGTGGTACATACAGTTACCACTGTAGGCATACTTGTGGTGTAACTTACAGCAGGAGGAACGTCAGGAACAGGGCTCCGCCGTGCTCTCCGTTGCTAAATGAAATTACCATAATGCTATGTTAAGTACACGATTCTGGTTTAGCAGTGTAATTAGCTCACATCATACAGACCCTACGCTGACTGCCAGCGTTCATCCTCGCCAGTCAGACCCGATATCAAACATCTTCCTGGCGTGAAGCAGTAATTACATGACATAATTATGTACAGCGGCTGACATGTCTCGGTATATGTTCTGATTAATTATATTTAGCGCAAGCTATAGTATAAGGCCATGCCATAGCTCAGGCGGTTAGTCGCCGACTTCCCATCCCCGTGGCGCCAGTTCGATCCCAGTTTAGACCATGTGGGATTTGAGGTGGACGAAACTGCACTGGGGCAGATTTTCCTCGAGTGCCTCAGTTCCCCTGCCAATTCTCATTGCACTGACTGCTTCACATACATTTTCTATCTGGGGCTGGTACAGTATTGTCCCCACTGGTGGCCGGCGTACCAAAGCGGGTTCAGTCTCACCCCACCGCAATTAAAAGGAGATACGGGCGATAATCTTTGCTTGTCTAATTTGCTGCAGGGATCACTGTGCAGATGCAGGTCAGCAAGGAACGCACAGACACAGTAAAATGAAAATTCGTACAGTGGTTCCCCCCCTTTTTTATTCCATTATTTGGAGCTCCTACCCTCTCCTGTATTTATCGGAATAATAAGTTTGCTCTAGTTTCTTCACCCTATTCTTCCGCCCCGACTAGTGGTTTTGTTAGTTACCGGAATTCACGTACAAATTCTTCAGGGACCTCGGGAGATGAAAAAGGGAAGAAAGACAAGCTAAGAAATATGGCAAAATGGGGAGTGTTTTAATTATTAGACTCATCGTGGTTCTTTATCACGTAGCTTCTTCCGTTCCTTCATTCATTACCCGTGACGGAAACAAGGGGTGGTAGCGTCGCACACGCTTCGAGCGTCTGTTATTTGCGACCGTATTGCCTGTCTTAACACTATTCATCTGGTGGTTCAAGCATCTACTTGCATGGCATGTTGATTAAAGCATTAATAGAAGGCGGCGTGTTGACGTGGTCAAGTTTAGGGTTCTTAAGGGTTAAGACAAATCTTTAAGAAGTGCTAAAACTTGTGGCAATGTACTCAGCAGTGAAGCTATTCATACGTAACCTCCATTCCTCTGCCGAACGCTTCGGGAAACACACGCTTGTCGCAGGACCCCACCCTGTCCAATAATTTATTGTTTAACATAAAATATATAAAATTTATTGGTGCATGGGATCTGAGGCCCTCACAGCGGTGGTTATGAAGAATTCTGTCTTTTGGGGGTATAATGCTGTGTAGTCCGTTGAAAGTCAACCGATGTTTCGAAAGAACGTGTCCATTCCATCTTTAATTTCGAATAAGCCGACCAAGAAACCGGAGTTGAGAAGGCAGCAAGCGAAAATTTTGTTTGGCTTATTCTTCGATTCTGAAACGAGGGGATATGTTCCTCCGAAACGTCAGTTGACTTTTAACGGACTACTCAGCGACAATATACCACTACAACCATTTCGCGAATTTGTATTAGCTGACATGGCTAAACTGAAATATGTCCAGAGATAATATAAGATTCTGTCGTTTCCAAAATCTTTAATCGATTTTTTAATACTTCGTCCATTTTCTGTTATTCCGAATAGAATATAACGTTTTGGAAACTGAATTTGTGTCCGTCTTCCTGTCATCGATTTTGTTCCGTTTTTAACTTATTTTCTGTATAGCTTTTAGGCCTTCCGGGGTGCCTTCTGGGAGTGTTTGCTTCCTCGCTTGACTCTCTCTTCGACCCTGAGAAACATCAGTAAATTTTTACAACACTACACGACGTCACATGAAATATAATATTTTTCATGGTCACAGCCATGGGAATCTCTAATCTAACATAAGCAATGATAATGTACCTTGTCCTGAATCCACTTTCACGACTCAGTCACAACGCTAAGCACAAAGACATGTTATAAAAATACTGAGTAACTTCACGGTCAAAGACATCGTATAAACACATCATCATAAGAAAATAAGGCAATTTCGTAATATCTGTATGGGTTACTTTGGGGAAACTCGGGGGAAGGAAAAGCAGTTTCGCTAGTAGCAATACGAAACTGCTAACGCACGTCTTCAGCCGAAACAAAGATCAAGGACAACATATATTTCTCGGAGCTTGCTTTCTAAAATATTAATAAGCAATCTGGAAAATGTGTTTCTGTATATAATTTATGTTAAAGCTATGCCAAGTTTAAGCGCCGGTCGGCACTAGAGCCTTGGGACTGAGTTTCCAATCCCGCAGCCCAGAGATGTTTTTCAACTGTAATAATAAATTTATGCAGCCCCTCTGATCTCAATACTAAGATAGGACACAGGAAGTCGGAATAAAATGTTCTCTCTTTTACGCCCGAGACAAATCCCCCATTTCCTTACTTTTCCAGGTGAGCGAGAAGTTGCTTGAGAATGAAGAGAAATAAAAGTGAAGGAGACGCCGAGAGAGAGGAAACGGCTGTTTATATAGCGAATAAAGTGACGCAGCGTCGGAAGCAGAGGCTGGCGCTAAAGGAAGGCCGACGCGGAGGGTTGCTTAGTACACAGAAGACTCTGGGCGTCTGTTTGCCTCTCACAGAGACGTCACCTCAGAGAGTCTGTACGCCCTCCGCCTGTCTACACCAGCACAGCGAGCTCAAAGGGGTCCTCCCAGCTGTGATAACCCTTTGAAGCATCAACTCCATTTAAATAATATTTAAACATAAAGATCCTACTTCATAGAAAACACAGTGCATCTCCATCATGGAGACCAATCAGTGAATACTCTGTAAGGAAACGGCCGTCGTTTTGTTGTGTCTCATATTGAACAGATCAATGCATTCTGTGAGCAGAATGAGCAGATTCCAAATGTTAAGCCAAATGGTGAGGTAAAAGTAAAGTTCTCCCTGTGCTTACTTAAGCAACATGCTATGAAGAGGCATGTCTAAGTGGAAGTATAGCTCCACCATTCTTGACCTTGGCAGTAGATGGAGGTGAGTGGTCAGCTTCATGCTCCGACAGCTTTACCTCCGGGGAAAGGTTCCCCGATACTCATTGGCTAGGAGGCTGGGTGGGTCCCAGAACAGGAATGGACGCTGTGAAGAAGAGAAAAATGTGTTGCCCCTTATGGGAATCGAAGCCCGTTAGTCCACTAAATTAGCTACACATAATGTTGGTGAAATTACGACCCGACAACAAAATGTTCAAGCAGCAAGCAAAAAAACTGGTGCTTTAAGCAGTTAGTTAGTTATTTATTGGAAAGCGGCCTCCGTAGTCTAGAGGTAACGTTCCCACCTCATGACTCGAATTACGCGGGTTCAAATACCCGGCGGAGGTCGTCGAATTTTTAAGGGCGGAAAAATTCAGGGAACAAGTCCTCCGGGAGGGACTTTAAGCCGTGGGTCCCGTGTCGTAGCTTTACGGCACGTAAAAGAACCTCATATCTCCAAAGGAGGTCACTGAGCCAAATTACGGACGTTTCCCGCCCAACAGCAGTCTCTAATACCTCTGGTAGATGGGGGAAGCATTATAGATACCTCTCAGCTAGTAGAGCCGGTCTCGCTGGCTGGGCGGGACTGATGGT